>NC_051404.1:32850131-32850411 GCF_015228065.2 Penaeus monodon
ACGAAAAAAGTAACCCCCCCCCCCAAACACAGACAAAGGCACACACAAACCGACACATCCATACTCATCTTTCAATATCCTTTCCCTCCCTCCAGAAATAACACTTGTACACGCCAGGGCCACAGGAACAACAAAGAATTAACAGAGTGAAAAAGAAGGAAGGTGAGGAGAGGGAAGGTGAAGAGAGATATTATAACCCGTAGCTATAATAAGAGGGGAAGAAAGAGAGGGGGAAAACGAGGGTGGGATATTGAAGGAGAAGAAGAAGAGATCAAACCGA
>NC_051404.1:32850534-32850748 GCF_015228065.2 Penaeus monodon
TCATACGTAATAAGAACCGGCCGAGTGAGTGTTCACGTGTGGGTCCTGCGTGGAAATTATTGTTTTCGAAACAAATATTGACTCACCGGGTGCTTGAGTTCTCGTAGCTGCGTCACGGAACTGATCTCCCCACTCCCTTTATCACCCACCCCAACTATCCCCCCTCCCCCCTCCCCCCTCACTCTACCTGCCAGCCCGGGATCACTCTAAACAC
>NC_051404.1:32850810-32850916 GCF_015228065.2 Penaeus monodon
TAATAATAATATGGAATGAAAGGGTTGAAAGAAGGGCGGAGCTAATCGCATGATGAATGAGAGCGCAAATGCATCTAATATTAGTTTGAACAGTTGTATGTTCAGT
>NC_051404.1:32851317-32851729 GCF_015228065.2 Penaeus monodon
CACCCCCGTAAGATGACCCCTCAACAGGTTCGATGAGCCGGCAACAAAAACCCCCGAAGAAAATAAAAAGGGAGAGAGAAGGGGAAAAAAAGGGGGGGAGAGTTTAAATCGGTCCCTCGCCACGCCGGTCAAAGGCTGATGTCTTCCCCAGCTGGTCGGCGAGCGAAGAGGGGGTGGGCGGGGGGTTCCAAAGGGAGGTCGTGCCTCAGGAGGGTCGTTGTGCATTGATGGGGTCGTATCGCCTACAGGGTAGTACTTTACAAGTCGTCTTTCTGGAAGCCTTGTTCACCAGGAAGCGATCCGTTACAGGGTCGGAGCTAAGAGGATAGTGGCCTCATGCTGACATTACGGGGACCGCGGAGGCAAGGCAAAACAAGGAACAAGGGGAGGATGTAATGATATTCTTGGCTGG
>NC_051404.1:32852023-32852393 GCF_015228065.2 Penaeus monodon
TCCTGAACACGCGCCGTCTTCCCGCAAAGGGTAAAGCCAGCCTCCCCGGTTCACGTGGGAACAGAAGCACAGACTGGATGCACGCTCATCAAAGGGCGGGGCTAAATTAACTCGTACTTCGGGGAATTCGCTTTTCATCGTTCCGGGCCGACTCCACCTGGTCTAGGGAGGGAGCCGGGCATATGGTTTACAGGTCGGAAAAATGGAGGGGAAGAGGAGAAGGGAGGGAGGGAGGAGGGAGGGAGGGAAGAGGAATGAAGAAGGGGGAGGGGGGAAGGAGGGAGGACGGAGAGGGGAGAGACAGAGGGCCAAGAACGGGAGGTGAGGGAGAAGTGGGAGAAAACGGGTGAATGGGGAAGAGGACGGGGAA
>NC_051404.1:32852418-32852640 GCF_015228065.2 Penaeus monodon
GAAGAGGGAGGGGAAAGAACAAGAAGATGGAGAAGGGAATATGAAAGAGAGGGCAAAAGTTCAAAAAGATAAAGGAGAGGCGAGAAACAGGATGAGGTATGGAAATCGTTGCCTCACTGAATTTCAGCACTTTTTCTTTGATCCTTTGACTGACTAGGGTCTTCCAACTGCCTTCCTTTGAGCAGTGTAGGAATTCTGGGTCTTTCATTACGTTCAAAGTGT
>NC_051404.1:32852904-32853289 GCF_015228065.2 Penaeus monodon
CTAACAGAAAAAAACAATAGAAACAGTACTAAGCCAAAACCACAATAAAAGAAAGCGAGAACGAGATTTAAGATCATCCCCCACCAATTCCGGAAAGCGGAATTTTCATCCCGTAGAGTTTCATTCAGTAAGAGCTCCCTTCCTACTGATACATAATCATCCGGGTTCTCCTCACCTCCTCGGGGCGTAAATGTTGGCTAAATGTAGTTCTCTGGGTTAGGCTTAGACACCCAGCCAGCTTTTCTATTTAAATGTGAAGAAGGAGAAGCAGAGAAAGAAAAAAAATCTATATATATGTGTAGGTTTGTTTTTTGTATCCGGTTTTCTTCGACTAATAAGTAACAGGCTTCACAAACGCTTTTATTCCGTAATGGGTGCCATGTTT
>NC_051404.1:32853390-32853968 GCF_015228065.2 Penaeus monodon
AACCGGATGATCCAGAACGAAAGGAAGCAAAATGTGAAAAAAAAGGCAAGAAAGATTATGCAGAAGCCCCAGACGAAGGGGACAGAGACGACGAAAGAAAGAAATCCTGCTCACACACCTAAGGCCTCAAGGTAGCATCCATCCTCGTTCTTTCACGCTTCCAAAACCTAAGGCCCACATATATATCTAATCTAATATAAAACCTTACATATATCTCGAGCTGATTACCCTCCTCCCTTCAATCAACACGACCCTAACGGAGAAAACCAAAGAGCAAACTACCTTGAAAAAAAAATAAATAAAAACGGAAGGCAAAATAAGCCGGGAACGCCCCCATTACACGCAGGCAACAGGCACCGTCGACAGAAGTGCCACTCACACGCTCCCTCGACCCTCACGGCGAGCTCCAGCCACCACGCACGCTCGTCATGCAGTTCCTCCTTCGTTCACATCCCTTGTTGGAGGGCCATGCACTCGGGCGCTTAAGGGAGTCCGGGTTATCACATCGGTTCCGTCTGTTTGGCTCTTGCGGAATTTATATATTTATCAGGAGGTCGAGCAGATGGGCGGAGTGCTTG
>NC_051404.1:32854175-32854517 GCF_015228065.2 Penaeus monodon
TCTGACATGTTACGCAGGGGGAAGGGGTGGGATGAAGGGGGCGGGGAAAGGAGGGGGAGAGGGGGAAGAGGGGGAGAGGGGGAGGAGGGGGGAGAGCGGGGAGGGGGGAAAGGGGAAGAGGGGGACAGGGGGAGAGGTGGAAGAAGGGGAGGGGGGTACTTTAATGCTTATATGTTACTGAGTGAGTCAGACGCGTAAGGGGGTGAGAGGGGGGGGGGGCAGGGGAGGAGACAGGAAGGGCTTTCAGGAAGTAATTATTATGAAAAATACTAGTTAAATATGATCTTTGCAAGTAGTAATAAATCGCCACAAATTAGCGCAATACTATAGTGACCCCGCAAC
>NC_051404.1:32854602-32855009 GCF_015228065.2 Penaeus monodon
ATATATATGCATGCACGCAAACACACACACACAAAACAGTGTGTTATACATTACATAACACATAGCAGCATCCTCATCTCGGCTGCCAAGATGAAGCACACAAACACCTCAGCCTCCCGTTATTTGTCCAAAGGGGCGGGGCGAAGAAAGCGTGAGTTATCTGCGACCACGCCCACCCTATACGTCTCTGGGGTGGGGAGGGGGGGGGGGAGAAGAGATGGGCGAAAGGAAAAGTCAGAGTCAGAGGAGAATGACAGGAAGCAGCAGAGGAAAAAGTAAAAGAAACAGAGGAAAAGGAAAGAGGGGGCAGGAGGGGGACGAAAAGAGAAAAATAAAAGGGAGGGGAAGGGAGTAAAGACGTTATGAGAGTTAATCAAAGTGTTATCATAAATAATAACAGCGATGAC
>NC_051404.1:32855097-32855315 GCF_015228065.2 Penaeus monodon
CAAATAACATTAATACGATAACAGCAATATTTTAAATAAAAGTAACAACAAAATAACATAAAATCGACCTGGCAGCATTCACAAAATATCCGCCTCATTCTACCCTATTTGCCGATAAAAGTCTATACAGCCTATATATAACTTAGTCACAGCCCATACCCCAGGCCTCCCGGACCCGCGGCCGAACGAGCAGCAGCAAATTAAACGTGTAAACCTAC
>NC_051404.1:32855381-32855617 GCF_015228065.2 Penaeus monodon
ATGAGGGAAGAGAGGAGAAAGAGAGAGGATGAGAGAGGAGAGGAGAGATGGCAAAAGAGGAAAAAAGAGAGGAAGGAAAAGAGAAGAGGGGGGAAGAACAGAAGCAAGAAGGGAGAGGAGGCAGGAGAGGAGGAGAGGATCAGCCGAGATCCCTCTGTTACTCTTGCAGGTCCGACAAAATGTGAGCAAACATCTAGTAAATCTCAGAGGGACAGGAAGGTCATTGATCAATTGAT
>NC_051404.1:32855851-32855977 GCF_015228065.2 Penaeus monodon
GGGGGGGACGGCATTAACCCCCTAGAAAGACTCCTACACCAAGCCAAGTACTTTAACAAGATCCAAAACCGCCAAACTTGCCAGAAACTTACCTAGCAGTTTCTCAGCTTAAACAAAGATCAACGA
>NC_051404.1:32856169-32856307 GCF_015228065.2 Penaeus monodon
TTTCTAAATCCAGATTCCTTCCCTTTCATATCCATTTACCTCTCTTCTTCAAATCGCTCGTTTCATCCGCCAATCGCCCATTCCCCCTATTCATCTTTCCCTTTTATCGCCCAACGCCCACACACAACACTCCCTATT
>NC_051404.1:32856725-32856987 GCF_015228065.2 Penaeus monodon
CTTCCTGCCTGTTGGTACGTTTGACTTTCTGTACATCCGTCTGCAGTGCAATCATACGCGAATGGATGAGTGAACGCACGAAACAATGAGCGAGTGCATAGCACGCCTGCATGAACGTACACATGATGCATGTACGCGTACGTGAGTAAATCGCCCCCAACGAGGATTGAGAGCGCGCGTGTTCCGTTCGTGGGGCTAAAATAGGTTTATACACCCCAGCATGTCACTCACCCGGCTTATTCCTGGCACTTATGAATGGCTT
>NC_051404.1:32857258-32857351 GCF_015228065.2 Penaeus monodon
TGAAGGCAGAGGAAAAGAGAGCGAATAATGGAAATGCAAGAGAGAATGATGATGATAATGTGGGTCGGGAAGAGACAGATATACAGAGAAGAG
>NC_051404.1:32857380-32857467 GCF_015228065.2 Penaeus monodon
AAATATTATACTGATTTAGTGTAATAATAAAAAAAATCAGAGAGAGAGGAAGGGGGGAGGGAAAGAAGGAAAGGGAGATAAGAGAGG
>NC_051404.1:32857644-32857794 GCF_015228065.2 Penaeus monodon
CGTGACAGATAAAGGCAAAATAAAAATGACAGTCGACGGCAGGGCTGGAACGCGCCCATCCGTCACGGGCGCCGCCGACGAGCCGCCCTTTGATCGCGCAAGGGCCTGCCGACGCGGGGACACGCAGCCGACCATCACAACGGCGAGGTA
>NC_051404.1:32858072-32858214 GCF_015228065.2 Penaeus monodon
TCTCTCTCTTCCCCCCATCAAACAAGCATGGATAATTACGTGAACGGATTAATCTAGGTCTGGCAAGAGGTGCTGACGTGTGTCTTGTGTCATGTGTCTTGTGTGTCACGTGTCAGACGTGTGGCAACTACTGTCGAGATGA
>NC_051404.1:32858262-32858349 GCF_015228065.2 Penaeus monodon
AAGTTAATGGCCGTGGACGTGGAGTAATTTACGACCCTTAAAATATTTTCATGTACTATGCGGATGGCACAAGCAACAAGGGTGACG
>NC_051404.1:32858877-32859088 GCF_015228065.2 Penaeus monodon
CAAGTTTTAAAAAAATATTAGTCCCGGCTCTTCGCCTCTGTTTCTCCTCTTCTCGTGCACCATCCCTCTCCCCTCTTTTCGCTCCGCCCACTTTGGACCTCCTGGTAATAGTGTTTTGTTAGTAAACAAAGTAGGGAACTCACAAGGCGTCAAGACATTGGTTATTTTGCACATCCACACCCGGGCAAATCTCTCCTTACCTATCTTCCTC
>NC_051404.1:32859126-32859248 GCF_015228065.2 Penaeus monodon
TCATCTTGTTTTTTTTCCAACTCTGTCCGTCTCTCATATTTTTTTCTCTTCCCTCCCGTCCCTCTTCTTTCTTTCTTGTTCTCTTTTGTATGAATGTTAAACTGTATTTAACAGCCCTCCTT
>NC_051404.1:32859334-32860003 GCF_015228065.2 Penaeus monodon
ATAAAACAACGGGTGTACATTCTTTCCTTACCATAAAAAAGGAAAAAGCAAATTATGAAAAAAAAACACACGAGAGGATAATTACCATAATATCACACTTAAACATAAACAGCGACAATAATACAAAATTTAACAAAGCCAAGTCCACTGGATTAGTTCACGAAATTGCCAAGCTTACTTCCCGCACACGTACAGGGCTAAACTCAAAAACTCCTCCGGTTTTAATTCACGCACACTTACGTTAATTAACTCAAATTCACCGGGTCTAGCTTCCGTTGACTCACATACTCACCCAGGTCATACTCACGGAATCAGGTCGCAGACTGATGGGGTTTAAACTCACACCTTTGTATTAATTTACCCACCCGCAGGGTTTAACTCGCACTCACTGGGTCAAAGAACATATACACCAGATCGAAAGCGAATCCCACAAATTATCAAGTTGACTCATACATTCAGCGGATTTAAGTCACACTCACGTCCTCATCGCCGGATTCAACTCACACGCACGTCCTCATCGCCGGATTCAACTCACACGCACGTCCTCATCGTCCCCAAGGCAACTGCATTGCCGGAACTCAAGACGATGGGAGACGGGGGGGGCGAGAAGACTGAGCGGCGACAGAAAAAGCGAGCGAAAGAGTTGTTTCAAGATCACGGAAGATAATT
>NC_051404.1:32860167-32860525 GCF_015228065.2 Penaeus monodon
GTTCTACCTACGTGACGCCACTATCAAGACCCTCCCCCTCTCCCTCCGACCCCCGAAGACGCCTGACATCTTCCAAGGGATATAATGACCGCGACCATAAACTTCCGCCATTAACCAAGAGGGAAGAAAGCACGATTTAAAGCAGTCGCGGGGGAAGGGTAAAGAGGAGGTGGGAGAAAAGGGGGGAGAGGAAGGGAAAGAGGAGGTGAGGAGAGGGGGGAGAGGGAAGGTGAGGACAAGAAAGGAGGGGAATGGGGAACGGAAGGGGACTTGGGAAGGAGGGAGATGAGGGAAGAGGGAAGGGGAAGGGAGCTAAATGAGAGAGGGGAAGGAGGTCACGCCAAAGGAAATTGAAAGA
>NC_051404.1:32860638-32860921 GCF_015228065.2 Penaeus monodon
CGTGCGTGTTTATGCATGCTCTTTTACGCCATGTACACAACACACAAACACTGGCGGTCGGAGACAGAGACACATGCCCCCACTGCACACCCCAGACACACCAAGATGGATTTTACACGCAATTTTCTCTCTTACTTTACCGAGAACGACCAAGCAGGAGCACAAGGGGAGAAAACAGAAGGGAAACAGCTGAAGAGAAAGGAGAGTGAAGGAGTGAAGGAAGAGGGAGGAGAGGAGAGAGGAAGGAGAGGGAAGGAGAAAAGGCAGCGGAGAGAAAGAGTGG
>NC_051404.1:32860997-32861655 GCF_015228065.2 Penaeus monodon
TGGGGGATGCAGGAAGGATAAAGCGAGGAGAGAGGAGAGGGAGAGAGAAGGGAGGTGCATCTTCTAAATAAAACAAAGGTTGGAAAAGAACTCCCAACACACACACCATAATATCATCAAGAGACACAGATCGCCATCCAAGGACAACAGGGGAGCGGGGGGGGGGGGAGAAGAAAGAAAAAATGAAAAAGAAAATAGTGAAGGACAGGAAGAAAGAGAAAGAGAAACAATGGAAAAAAGGAAGTAGGAAAAGATAGAAAGGAAGGAGGAAGAGGGAGAGGAAGAAAGGAAGATGGAAAAGATAAATGGAAAGGAGGGAAGAGAGAGAGAAAGAATGGAAAAAAAGGAAATATAGAAAGAAATGAAGAGTGAACGGAAGAATAGAGGAAAGAAAAAATAGAGAAATACAAGACAGAATGGAAGAATGAAAAAAAGAACAATTGAAGGGAAGAGAAAAGCAGAGAGAAAGAAATGAAGAGAAGAAAAAAAAGAATAAAGAGAAGAAAAGTAATTAAATAAGAAAAATGAATTAAGGAAGAGAGGAACAGGGGAAAAGACGTTAACGATGCAGTAAGGTGATAAAAGAGAAATAAAGAAAGGCGAAAAGAAAAGAAAAAAATCTGACAGACAAAAAGCGGGGCAAAGCAAGATGAAGGAT
>NC_051404.1:32861694-32861950 GCF_015228065.2 Penaeus monodon
AAAAAAAAGGGGAACCAGATGTAAACGCAGATAAAGACAAAAGACAGAAAAAAAATCCACAAAAAGCAAGCACAAATGAAGGGGGGGGGGGGGGGATGAGAAGGAAAAGTGAGAGGAAAGGGATACCTCATGAACCCCACTGAGAGCGAAGGTTCCATTTCGTCCGTGCTTGAACACGCCTGAACCCCCCCCCCCCTACCCCTCTTTAACTTCTTGCCTTCTATTAGCTGGGTAGGTTGCCGACTTGTTTATTAAA
>NC_051404.1:32862100-32862206 GCF_015228065.2 Penaeus monodon
CGACATTTATCATCAAATTTCCTCCCTCTTAATCATCATCATCTCCATCTCCACTCCCTTCGTTTTCTTTCTTTTCTCCTTGTTTCCTCTCCCTCCTCTTTCTTAT
>NC_051404.1:32862238-32862315 GCF_015228065.2 Penaeus monodon
TCCTGAACGATGCCAAAAACACAAGACGTAATCCCCCGGGGAATTAAGTCGGATCACAAGCGATTACAAACAGACCG
>NC_051404.1:32862421-32863029 GCF_015228065.2 Penaeus monodon
AAGTTGGAAAAAAGTAAATACGACATGAAATGAGAAGAGAAACAAGAGATGGTGAAATGAGGGGATGGGAAATAATGATAAGTGAGGAAGTGAGGATTGAGAAGTAACGAAATAAGAAATTAAGAAAATGATGAAATGAAATATATAAGAATTGGCGAAGTGGTTGAATGGAAAAAAAAGAGAATTGTGGAAATGATGAAATGAGAAATAACGAAATGAAATTTGAAAAAAATAAAGATATGAGAAATGATATATAATAAAATGAGAAATTGCATCATATATCATCCTGAATATTTACCAACTGATTCAAAGATCCGATAGTCATGACCATAAATCTTAATTTAATCATAATTCATAAGGACCCAGTTATCTTGATCGACGTATTTCCTACCGACTATAAAAAAAAATATCCTTATATATGTTGCCAAAATAATCAACGTGTTTAGATTCTTCTTCCTTTTTTTAAATAAATGATTGACTTATTTTTCAGCTAACTGTCATAGCCGATAACCTCACACAGTTTTTGTCATTTAATGTTATTCTTAAATCTATATTTCATGTTTTGCCTGGCAGATGACACGCTACGGGACAGAAAAACATAGAAAGGT
>NC_051404.1:32863336-32863481 GCF_015228065.2 Penaeus monodon
CAAACTAACAATCACAAACAAAGACACGAAGCCAAGGGAAACTGGGCTTCCTACAAAGCTCAAGTTCAAGACACGACAACTTTTCTGGCGAGAGGACGAAAAGCAAATGATGGAATTTTCAGTGTTCCCTCTTCCCCTATCCTTC
>NC_051404.1:32863766-32864069 GCF_015228065.2 Penaeus monodon
ATGGAAAACAATTATTCCCCCCCCCCCCCACCAGGGCGATCGAGTGCTGGAGCGAGGTCACAATGGCGGCCATTGCCTGACCTAGTACCGGAGTGTTATGGCGTCATGTCATTTATTATTGTTTGTTATTTCGTTATTACATAATTTATTATTGCATTATTGTATCATTTGCCATTGCGTTAATGCGTCACTTGTTCTCATCAAGGGATCATTCGAATAAAAAGAAGGGTCACGGCAGGTCACACTATCAGCCTGGCGTAATACGTGTAAAAAGAGGAAAAGTCGGAGAGTTTGGAAATGGGG
>NC_051404.1:32864252-32864502 GCF_015228065.2 Penaeus monodon
GAGCGGAAGGTCAGGTCAAAGAGCCAGGCCGAAATACGAATTTTCCCCTCCTCCTGGCATCTTAATCAAGACCAAGAAGTTGCAAGCCGTTCAAGACATGCAATTGCAGAGGTGGCCGTCCTTTTGTGCGACGCATGAATTGATGAGGAAAGCCGAAACTATCAACAATGCCTAAGAAGTAGGCTTTATCAGAACCGTAACTCGCACTCGCGAAACCGGAATCAATGAAAAGGGCATGTGAAGAAAGGTT
>NC_051404.1:32864676-32865312 GCF_015228065.2 Penaeus monodon
GAATGGGACACTTTTTTATATACTGTTCGAAATAACGATGCTATGTACGAAACAACTATCAGAATAATCATTATAACGTTAACATCAGAGCTAAATGATTATTTCTACTGACGAATGACACGAACGATAACAATGTCAATAATAGTAGTTACAAGAGTAGTAGTAAAAATATGATTCGTAACGCAAATGGAAAATGTAGTATGAGAGATCTAGTGAATAAATCTTAACATCATGATGATAATAATAACGTGTCACAGTCACATCAAGTACAGATTTCGAACTTCAGACCTCCAGAACAATCATCTCAGTGATGTTAATACCCACTTGTCTCCACATCCTAACCGATTATAATATTATCATTATATATCAGCGCCTTCTTTTTTTTTCTTTAAAAAAATAGAAATTGTTATTTTAATAAAGTAAAATAGTTATTTTGCATTCATCGCTTGTACTCCCTCATGAATGTGTTTGTTTGTTTACGCCCCAGACAATCAAAAAATATTTACGCTCAATTCCGTGTTTCCTTTGTTATCTGATACTGTATCGCGAATTATCAAACTGCTCGCCCTTAATCTGCTTAGGACGACGAAGTAAATAAAAGGCTTTCTTTTAAGCTTCTGGTTATGTTTCGAGGCT
>NC_051404.1:32866102-32866352 GCF_015228065.2 Penaeus monodon
GACCAGAGAGAGAAAAACAACAGAAAAGCCTAATGATTTACACATCGTAAAAAAAACATCGAAAACTCGAAATTCCACAAACAGCAGAAGGAATAACTTATAAGCAGAGCCTTGATCCTAAGCCTGCACGATCACGGTTTCCTTCAGCTCCTCAACAAGCGAAGTGCAGCGTCGGACGAGGGGGGAGAGCACAGTTACAATACCGTGGTTCTGCGAGGTCGGAGTCCATGGCGCATGGTAAGAAGAGGGG
>NC_051404.1:32866530-32866616 GCF_015228065.2 Penaeus monodon
AACAGATCAACACGTGGATTAACACAAGAATCGTTTCATCTCTCGGATTTTCTGTTCCTTGTAAAGTTTTGCAGAGCTTATCTGCT
>NC_051404.1:32866647-32867074 GCF_015228065.2 Penaeus monodon
AAGTAAAAAAAAAACATTTAAATTCAATAAAATCTCTCTCTCGCTCTCTTCGTCTCCGTCCTCAGGATGTTTCAAGTCGCGAGTTTCCCCTCACACTTCGCGTCCATTTCCCCCCACCCACCCTTCCCCTCGAAAGCACTGACGGCGCCGCCCCCGAAGCACCTGGAGGCGCCGCCCACGCGAACGGGGCTCACTCCGTAGCGTCGAAACAAGGGCGGCCTCGACTCGCGCCCTCGGAACACGCCTCCTGCGGACTCGAGGCGGCAGCGGCTTCGCGATAACTCACACGAGGAACGAGAGGGCCAGTGAGGCGTACCACTGCCCGCGCTGCCCGGGCACTGAGCCACACTGGCACCCCCAGCGTGTGCGCCCGCCCCATGCCACGCTGGCTCCCGCACCTGCTGTGCCCCCTCCCCCACCCTCTCAT
>NC_051404.1:32867175-32867480 GCF_015228065.2 Penaeus monodon
CTTTTTCATTCGCTACCACCTTCTCCCTCTTTTATAATTTCCTTTCTTTCCTTCTTAATTCTCACTCTCTTCCTGTCTTCCACCCCCTCCTGATCTTTAATATATTTTCTTCTCTTCTATTTCGCCTCTATCCTTCAAGCTCTCCTTCCTCCTGCATTTCATTTCTTCCTACTTCCCTTCTTGCATGTGTAATGTTTCACTTATCTCTCCTCTCTTTCCTCTTGTTCTTTCGTTTATCACACAATACCCTTCCTCCTCCTTCTAAGCTTAAACAGGAATTCCGACCGGCCAAGGATAATGACACA
>NC_051404.1:32868037-32868238 GCF_015228065.2 Penaeus monodon
AAAAAGAAAGAAAAAAAAGATAAAGAATGAAAAATGGAAAAAGAAAGAAAGAAAAGATAAAGAAAGAAAGAAAAAAAGGAAAGGAAAGCGAAAGAAGTGTTCGTAGAAAGAGGAAAAGGGAGGGAGATAAAAGGCACAATTCTCGGAGTATCAGGCTAAAATTAGTGCGATCTCAACTTAAAATACGCAGGGATAGTGCGC
>NC_051404.1:32868975-32869151 GCF_015228065.2 Penaeus monodon
GGCCAGGATCCGCCTCTCAGAGCACCAGAATCCCCTCTCGGCCAAGGTGTCATCTCAAGGTTTCTTTACACAAAACAAACGGTTGTAGGTAAACATCGGCGATCATGACAGAACGCAGAAACCTCGCTTATAAACAAACTGCATCGAAATCAGGTCGGTGGGCATCATGTCATCGA
>NC_051404.1:32869213-32869711 GCF_015228065.2 Penaeus monodon
ATGTGCAACATAGTGGGCAATAAAATCATACACCTCACGTATACGTAGACAACGAAAGCATACGTAGTATTAAAAAAAAAAAAAAATGAAAGGAATGGATGCAAAATATGATTCATGAAATACTTCATGCGTAGACACACACCTCTTACGGCCAGAGCACTCAATACTACAAGTACATAAACAAGTGAAGGAAGATCCACGATAACAGCACTGCAGTGGGAGGAACACAAAGAAAATACCACTGACGGGATACATAATTCCGCTAGCTAATTTTCTGCGCCCGTATTCCTACAGAAGCCATCTGGTAAGTAAACCTTTTCTGCTCGAACCTCCTTCCACGGGCCTGCCAGCGTCGGCCTAATCCCCCTCTTCCTTGAGCGTATACACTCATTCCCCCTCTCTGACTCCCCCTCCCTGCTTCCCCCTTGCCACCTCTTCTCCTAACCCCCTTCTTCAACCCTACACCCTCCTATGCTATTCCCCTTCCTACTGCCCATC
>NC_051404.1:32869764-32869960 GCF_015228065.2 Penaeus monodon
CCAGGCCGAGGGGAGGCTTCCTGAACCCCCGAGCTTCCCCGGGGCAGAAACAGGCGCTTCTTCATTCGACGTCCGAGCCATTTTTATCGGCAGGAGTTTCCCAGTGTATGGAAGCCTATATAGTCCGCCGTTGCCAACATCCAAACCTCACCATCTTGGCAGCCGCCGCGACATCAGTTAGACTTGTTGCTGTTTT
>NC_051404.1:32870209-32870358 GCF_015228065.2 Penaeus monodon
CTCGCGCTCAATCCGCCACACGTCTTACGTTGACGGGGACACGGCGCTCACTTACGCCGCGTGACCGGAGCCGCGATTATCCATCTCGGCCGATCAAGAAGGAGATGATTTACGGCTTCGTTAATCGCGGCGGGGCGAGCCTAATTTAT
>NC_051404.1:32870947-32871047 GCF_015228065.2 Penaeus monodon
GAATTAAATTAGGAGCGCCGTCGTTAACCAGCATCCACCGACTAACCGTTCATCCATCTCAAGGGCTATTTACGGACACCCGTGTGACAAGCGAAGATCG
>NC_051404.1:32871443-32871590 GCF_015228065.2 Penaeus monodon
ATAGCTTCGAACTACGACCAGCTTCTTGGACATAATGACAAAACTGTCGAAACAAACTCGACAACAGCAACAAAACAGTCGAGTTCCTCAACCCTTTATTAAAATCTGACCCACGACACACCGAATAATAACTTGAAATTTGAAGAA
>NC_051404.1:32871642-32872144 GCF_015228065.2 Penaeus monodon
CTAATAATAAAATGAAATCCTATGCCTTCGGCCAATCTCTTTTGTTTTCTTCTCCTCTCTCTCCTTCTTCTTCCTCTTTCCTTCTTCCTCCGTCTCGTGATCTTAGGATATCTCTCGCCCTCCTTCCTTCCCTCCCTCCCCTTCTCTTCCTCCATCACTCCCCCTTCCCACTTCCCCATCCTTCCCTTAATTCTTTCACTTCCCCCTCCTCCCTTACCCTCTCCTACGCACACCCTCCCTCCCTCCCTCTCCCTCTCTTCTTCCCTTTCCCCTCCTCATCCCTCCCCCACACACCTCCCCTTTCCTCCTTTCCCTATTCTCTTTCCCTCCCTCCCCTCTCCCTCTCGCCTCCTCCCCCAACCCCTCCCCCAAAACAACATACTATATATATAACGCCACCACATATCATTCTCCTTCGTATACGCGCTGCCAAGATTCCCCAGTGTCTCGAGCTAAAAATCCTGAGAATGTAAAGCACCATCTCTGGGCTCTTGTATGTGAT
>NC_051404.1:32872334-32872726 GCF_015228065.2 Penaeus monodon
AAGAGAATAGGTTGGAGAGAACAAGGGCGAAATTAGAGTGAAAAGGGGGAAAAGGAGGGGGGAGGGAAAGGGAGAAGGTAGGAGTGGAAGGGCCAGAAGGGTTACGAAACAAATAAAATTTAGAACAATAACGGCGCAGAATGAACACACAGAATAACGAAAGAGAAGGACACATCCGTAAAAATCTCCAAAGAGAGATGCGAAACATGGAAAATGGAACAAAAGATAACAAGAACTCGAGAGGGGAAATCCAGAAGAAAGAGGGAAATACAAAGGAATACTTAAAAGGGTAATGAATAAATGCAACAACTTACCTACTCCCCTCACCAAAAGGTAACATCCTAGTCCCCCTCCCATAAACGCATAACTTACTCTACATTAGTCATCAGGCA
>NC_051404.1:32873244-32873381 GCF_015228065.2 Penaeus monodon
CAACTGTGTTTTGGGAAAGATTTCTGGAAAGATCTTCACGTCTGACATTTCTTATATTTCCTTTTAGATCGTGAAAACCAATGACCTCAATCAAAATGAAAATCATCACAATGCTGCAATGTTTCCTTATTTCTCTT
>NC_051404.1:32873553-32873626 GCF_015228065.2 Penaeus monodon
TCGTTCCCCTTTTCCCAAATTCTCCCTCGCCACACCTTTTCAAGCGTGCTAACAACGGGCGGTTCGTGGACCA
>NC_051404.1:32873993-32874278 GCF_015228065.2 Penaeus monodon
GCAAAGGGAGCCACGGGTAGGGGCAGCGGTGAGTCAGAAGCTATTAAAAACAAGAGAAGCGTATCTAGTGACCACAGGGCCTCCGTCGACGTCAGCCTCGAAGCCCCCCCCGCCCTAAGGGAGTCACGCCGCTGAAGGAACGAAAACAGGTGGCATTGTTGGCCGCTCTCACTCACGCCCCCCCCCCCCCCGGTAGGTAAAGATACGGTCGTCTGTGTATGCGATTGTGTGCGAATTCTATATGTAAGTATGCACGCGTGTTCAGATACACAACGATACTATACA
>NC_051404.1:32874573-32874694 GCF_015228065.2 Penaeus monodon
GAAGGGGGGGGGGGATAAAGCCGTCAGGGATAGAGAAAGGCCAGAACTGAGCAGATTGGCGTGACAGGCAAAGAGGAAAAAAACACACCAATAATTGCACACACGTGGCCAGTCTGTTATG
>NC_051404.1:32875709-32876208 GCF_015228065.2 Penaeus monodon
TTGCATTCCGCTTCTAATTGCAATCTCTTCCCCCCTATCCAAGGCTTTCAACATTTATTTTTCCCCTTTCTATTTTTGAGATGGAAAGAGGAAAGACGGAAAGGATGGAAGAGCGAAAGAGAGTGAGAAAAGAAGGGAAAATAAGAGCAGAAAAAAAAAGAAAAAGACTATGAAAAGAATAACTAATGAAAGAAGAAAAAAAACGGAAAAGAAAGTACAAAACAACAAAATAAAAAGAAATGAGAGAGGGGGGGTTGGAAGAAAAAAGAGAAAGAGAGCGGAAATAGGGAGAAAGACAAGGAAAGAACGAAAAGGAAAAAGAAAAAAAATGAGAGGGGCCGAGGAAAGGAGAAGAAATAAAAGGAGAAAGAGAGTGTGAGAGCGAGAGAGTCCCAGAAAAGACCCGCGTTTACCCTCAAAATACTGCCAGCGCCTCAAAATAACCCGCGATGACCCTTCAAATGCCGACGAAAAACGCGGCAAAATTCGCTCCGGGGCC
>NC_051404.1:32876422-32876510 GCF_015228065.2 Penaeus monodon
GTCGACGGATTTGGAGCTCACGATGAGTTTGTGTAATAGGTAACAGGATTATCCTGATTGCGGCGGTGGTGATAGGGATGATAAAGAT
>NC_051404.1:32876970-32877051 GCF_015228065.2 Penaeus monodon
CACCCTCCATCTTGTCGGAATGATTTGAATGGCGATGTTTACACAAGATGATGAAGGTGAATATGTGTTGTATTGTGACGA
>NC_051404.1:32877181-32877246 GCF_015228065.2 Penaeus monodon
ACGTATACGCGCCTGCATGTACTCCCTCCTGCTTGAAAACGAACTCAAACCTAGCTTTACCCAGT
>NC_051404.1:32877371-32877659 GCF_015228065.2 Penaeus monodon
TTGCTTTCATGAATGCAAGCAGGGGCGCAAGCAGTGAGGCTTTAAGACCAACGCCTTTCAACTCTCTGCAACAACGGAAGCACATCTCGGCGCAAGTCAACACAGCGTCACGCCAGTCGAGATAGTGACTTTGGCTGTCCGTGTCTGCCTGTCGCGCGCGCACTCTCTCGCTGTCTGCCTGTGCTTCTAAATCAGGGCCTTCAATGCTACGGAACACAAACCGTATGACAGAAGGTCGTAGATGGAAAAAAGGAAGAAAAAAGTTGTCTAATATCCCACAGCGGGGAT
>NC_051404.1:32877698-32877985 GCF_015228065.2 Penaeus monodon
CCACGAAGAAAAACACCGAGTGAGTTTTCTTTCAACACACATAAAAAAAAACACTGTCAGAATGGCTAAATAGTTTTCCCAGCGCTTGTAAGGGCGCGTGGCACGGCGCCCTAACACGTTCAACTCACCAACCACACTAACAAGCCTTCACACGCCCGCCCATTCGCCTACCTTGCCCCCCCTCCACTCCCTACCCCTTTACCTCCTTCCTCCTCCCTTCCCTTAGCCCCTCGCCTCCCCCCTCCTCCCAAACCCTTACCCTCCAATCTCCTCTTCCCAACTCCTCA
>NC_051404.1:32878049-32878191 GCF_015228065.2 Penaeus monodon
CCACCCTCTGAGTCCAGGAAAGCGCGGGAAAAAAGGAAACTCCCGCTGCCGGTATGACACGTGCCGCGTCTCAATCCGCTAAACAGGTCTTCGTTTTCGCTTTCGCCAAGAGCTTGGGGGAGGTTTTATGTACACCCAAGAG
>NC_051404.1:32878226-32878465 GCF_015228065.2 Penaeus monodon
GGTGAAGAAACAATAAATATGACGGAGGTAAACACGATGGTTGAAAGAGCGTGTTGTGCTTGCATGCCAATACCCGAGGTGAAATGTTGCTATTTTTAGAAACTCGGAGAAGAGATATTCCACAGACCAAAATGTCGAAGCAAACACGCGCTCCACGCACCGCGCGCTTCATCGCTCTATGAAGGCGGCCGCGGGGCTAAAGCAGATCAAATATCAAAAGCGACAATAATAAACGGCGA
>NC_051404.1:32878519-32878614 GCF_015228065.2 Penaeus monodon
ACTTTATAGGAAAGATATACCAATACTCGAACAACAGGAGAATGCAACACTTCCAAAACAGCCTTTTAACACGATTCCGCGCTTCTCCACGCCTC
>NC_051404.1:32878647-32878838 GCF_015228065.2 Penaeus monodon
ACGACACGCGTCCTAACAATTGAAATCTTGACAATACAACCCGGAACGCGCCTTCGCAACACGTTTCTCCTCCGTTTCCGAGAGAAGAAGCTTTGTCTCGAACGCACGATACGCAACGCGGAAACATCTCGGGCAAAATCTTAACAGCAATCAGTCAGCGAATCGAGAATGACTCACTATAGGTCTAGACG
>NC_051404.1:32878887-32879049 GCF_015228065.2 Penaeus monodon
CAGGAATACTCTTTTTTTTTCTCTCTCTCCCCCCTTCGATTCCGACTAAATTCGTGAGCATTTTGGGCGCGCAGGTTGAGATAAGAGATCTTGAACCCGTATATAGATTTCTATTCCCGTCTCAGACCAGCGAGAAGTCTGATAGACGAAGGTCACTTATGA
>NC_051404.1:32879069-32879290 GCF_015228065.2 Penaeus monodon
ACATTTCCTATTTTTGAATGTGATTTTCAAATAGGAAAGTATCTCGTATCAAAGGGAAAGTCAGTTACGAAACTTATCTTATTACAGTATTTCAACGAGACTTTCCATTAGTTTTGATAGAACGGTACAAATATGTATGCGCGAAACTAGCAAGCGCAGGCAAAAGTAGTACATTAATACACTGCCTCGCCACTACGTCTATTGACCTTCAACCTCAGCGG
>NC_051404.1:32879589-32879885 GCF_015228065.2 Penaeus monodon
AGACATATAAACAGAGAGAAAACAAGAGAAAGGAAAACCACCCCACTAAATATGTCATCATTAACAGAGTCCCCCCCCCCCGAGGCAGTCACAAAAGCGGACGAGAGAGAGCGGGAGTCCAAACACGGGGCTGGCCGCTCTTTCACAAGGGGGTGTGTTTGCTCGGGAGACACTCGGGGCGCCGCTACTTTTCAAACGCTCCAGCTAACAACCCTTAAATATTCACGTCGTGTCCGGGACCCCAAAGGCGAATGGCTCGCATGAATTTGTGTTTTCTGCTTCTCCCACCCCCTCGC
>NC_051404.1:32879970-32881074 GCF_015228065.2 Penaeus monodon
CTTTTCTCAAGTCTCTTTCGCTCTCTTGTCTTCCTTCTTTTACTTTCTCTTTTTCTCTCTGAAATCTAGAGAAACCCTCTTACCGAAGTTCATCGAACTAATTACCTATCTGTTCGCTATAAACCAGCCAACGGTAATGTGACATTAAGCGCTAACGAAAAGCTCATGGAGTTAAAAATAAATTAACCTCTTTCGCTGAGCCTGTGTTCCCATTTTTCCCGTTTTCTGTTTACTGGAACCTCAAGGACGAACTAAAATATTTTGTCATGTCTGCCTTCAATTTAAGATTTTTTTTTTCTTTCTTACTTACGACAGGTATTTATAGAGAAAAGATGTGACGACACCAAAATTTGAGAATTACTGAAATATTATGTTACTTACCGGAAAGGTGAGTTCCAGGACTAGTAAATAATAAAAGCCGAAAACAACAATTTACTTACCTTATTTGTCTTAAAAGTCTACTTCATAACGCATGAATTTACGATCTATTATTAAATAATGATATTTTGGAGTGGCGAAAGAAACAAATGGCGTGTCTCTAAGTACTTGCAAAAGCTTCCAACTTGACCACAACAAAAGGTAATATTTCTGGAGGCGGAAGAAACAAATGAGGTACTGTAACACAACGCAGACAAAAACTCTACGGTACGTGCGCCCCATTTGACTATCATCTTTCGCCTCCCCAGACATAGTTTAATGAGGTCCTGCCCTTTGCGGAAGTAAAATAAGAATGAAAAAGCGAAAGTGAAAAAATATATATATACACTGAATATACTCCTAGCCTTCCACACAAACGGAATACATTATTACATAGAATACCGAGATTACTTCTTCCTCTGCATGACGGCAGGACCTCAAAACGAAAAAAAAACGAAAAACGACGCAAATTTACCTTCTTTGTGGCTTTGAAGACATTACATCTGAAGACGTTCGACGCAGCGTCTCGGGCGATGTAGGAGAAAATCTTGAGGTCCTGCGAGTCGTGGGAGACGTAGAAAATGCGGTATATAGGATGGTTCATCACCTGCAGTTTGTTCTCGTCCAGGGCGGCTTGCTTCTGTTGGGGGAAAGGGGGGGGGGGGTTAGCGGTCTAGCCTCGTGCTT
>NC_051404.1:32881886-32882174 GCF_015228065.2 Penaeus monodon
ACGGTTTAATGACTGCGCGATTCCGAATCTGTTTGATTCTCCAAGCAATTATAACTTTCCTTGCACAGTCACAGACACAGGCAGATGACGTGAGCAAAGTTAGCGAGCTGTGTCTTTTTATTCGAGTTTCACGTTTATCATATCTGATACTCTTCCTCCTTTCGTGTTGGGAATAAGTAAAATTAGAATAACTAGGGAGGGAGGTGACGAAATAGATGATAGGAGCAATAACATTAATGGTAATGATAACAATGACGTTAACAACAATCAAGAAGATTTTAAAAAAAT
>NC_051404.1:32882424-32882605 GCF_015228065.2 Penaeus monodon
AGTGCTTTAACATGACGACTCTGACATGTAAGTATCTGCTGAGTGACAGGCCCGTCATCTAGGCCATGCAGGGTACAGAGCCATCAAGGGGGGGGGGGGGGTAATGGAAGGGGGGGGGAGATGGATGCATAGCGGGGATATTCTCTTGCTGCATATCTCATGCGATGATGCGTGTGCAAGA
>NC_051404.1:32883093-32883276 GCF_015228065.2 Penaeus monodon
ATGAAGGGCGACTATGTGGGATGAGCTGTTTTGAAGTGCATTAAACGTGGTCAAAATCCGCGAGCACGGCCTGCTTGACGTTGAGAAGCGGGTGTTATGTGGGGTGGGCGGGAGCGGGGGAAGGGGGGGAGTGGAATGGGGGCCAGGGAGGTGGGGGAGTGACACTCCTTGTGGTATTATGAT
>NC_051404.1:32883427-32883591 GCF_015228065.2 Penaeus monodon
GAACGACCTCTTCTATAAAAAGCCCGCGGAGGCGACAGCGTCCATCCTCGCCTGCAGAGAAGCGACCAACGAGACGCGGCAGCATCTCGTAAGGCGGGTTCATTACGCGATGGCATTTCTGGTGCCACGCGTTGCGCCGTAATCACATTTAATCAACCACTAAA
>NC_051404.1:32883966-32884358 GCF_015228065.2 Penaeus monodon
GCTTCGTCCATCACAAGCAAAACGCAGATTTAATTCGGAAAAGACATTCTCCCAACTCAAAAACTTCTCACAAATGACTATTCTTCCTCCGCACTTTGTTCTTGACACTCGCAAAGTAATCCCATAAAAGTTCCGGCCTGGCCAAGGAAACGCAAACTCACTCTTGGAAGCCTTTCTTTGGCCGACCAAAAAACCTACGAAGAGATGTAATAAAGGAGTGTGTGTGTTTTAAGATTATCATTTTTTTCTCCTCAATACCATTCCAGGTAATATTCGTTCAAGAAAATCTCCGAGAAGGAGAACTTTGAATAACAAGATGATACATTCAATTGTTTCCTTGGGTACGGTTGGGAATTTCACTCAACCTTTTAGTTCTTAGCTTACTAAATGTT
>NC_051404.1:32884535-32884953 GCF_015228065.2 Penaeus monodon
AAGCTAATCTATTATCTCACTCACGCACCATTTCCAATCGTGCCTTTTACTCGCCCATTCACAAATCCCCTCAATCATTCATTCACACTTTCCGGCGCTACTACTATTCTACTACGACACGTGACTCTCCGACTCACCTTCTTCTTCCGCAGCGACACCTTGACACCTTCCGTTGACACTTCGAAGCTCACTTTCTTCTTCTTGATCCCTTTGGCTTTAAATTCGTACTGAAAGAAAGGAGAAAAAAACGGCATGAGAAAATAAGCAAATGAAGGTAGGAAGGAAGAAGTAAAACGACGATAAAATTCCATCTGGCTTAAACTCCCTGCCTAAAATACCGAGCGAAAAGTAACAAGAGAAAAACAGGGACAGTTAATTACACGGTATTACAAGCCTCCCTAAACAAATCGGTCCTTTC
>NC_051404.1:32885078-32885318 GCF_015228065.2 Penaeus monodon
ATGTCGTCCGAAATTCCCTCCCGTAATCCCGAAGATCTTAACGACAAAGTCCGAGTGTCCTCCGCGTCCTCCGTGTGCTATCAGCCGCCGATCCCTGGGCATCACCCCTTGTCCGAACGAAATGGATGTTACGGGATACACGTCACCGGCCGCTTGCCCTTTGATCTGCTACACACATTCCGCACCTCGAGACGCCGGCTGGAGTGTGACGGGGCCACCGGTGCCAATGGGGCATCGCGC
>NC_051404.1:32885343-32885898 GCF_015228065.2 Penaeus monodon
GTCTGGCGTTTCACGAGTTAATACGAAGGGGCCGATACGCATTTCGTTACGAGGGGACATCTAAGATCAAGCGCATGTCATTAAAAGGTAATATATTACCAAGTAGTTAATATACGCGAAATTTATACACCAGTTATTATAACACACGATTTACCAGTTACAATGACATAACACAGCATCTTATGCGAATATCAGAAGGCTAATGCAGATTATTAAACGCCAAAGAGTTAAAAGCCAACATCAAACGAACGAACAATGAACATAAACGAAAACACACAGCGTATCACTCCTACCATGTCCACGCGGTTCTCATGAAAGGCAATAAATCCAGACTAATTCCACATCAAATATGCAAATCTATTAGGAGTAGAACTTGGCCAACTCTTGAAGTAACTAATTGAAAGTCTTCGCGTTAATCTCCCTTCGCTCGCACGAGTTACGAGGCTGACAAACGAGGAAGAACTGCTACACGGGCTATGTATTTTTTTGCTTTTGGAAGGAGCGGGTTATTGGGATGTAATAACATGTGTGGTCGTTCTGTTAGAGATTTTTTTA
>NC_051404.1:32885968-32886315 GCF_015228065.2 Penaeus monodon
AAGCCTCTTTACGGCACTTGCTATTCCCGTAATAAACTGCCGATCTTAACTTTAGTACTCTGCATGTCACCCGTTATTTTAATCAACAATTTTATTTATAAACAGGCATAAAAACGATAAAAAAGAGGAAGAGAGAATTAACCGAAAATAGAAGCACGGCAACAGCAGAAACCCCAGATGAAATAAAATGAAATATCCTGCCCGCACTCGCCATGGCCCTGCTCGCAACGCCGTAATTTAGTCAGAGGCCCAAATGTTTCAATTATATCATTGGTCCTGCTTCGAAAATTCCATTAGTCACTCGCAGGCCATTCCAGGACTTTTTTTTATTCTTCAAGCTTCAACTC
>NC_051404.1:32886412-32886487 GCF_015228065.2 Penaeus monodon
ACATTCTATGAGACTTGAACTTCAAATTTCGAATATTTATTATTTTCCCTCCCCTACTATCCGTAAAAAAATAAT
>NC_051404.1:32886623-32886823 GCF_015228065.2 Penaeus monodon
ATAATGAAAGAAGTATTGTCCTTGCCACAGCTCGGCGCACTTTCATCATCCAATCAAACTTCGAACATTCCATCAGTGAGTGAGCGAGAAGGGAAAAAAAGTCTGGCAGGTTGCACGCTGCCTGAACTGCAACAGGAGCGGCAGCAAGAGAGGCATGACAAGATCAACACGAGTTACTTTCTTTCCTTTTCCGATGTTTC
>NC_051404.1:32887464-32887581 GCF_015228065.2 Penaeus monodon
AGAACACCGTGATTTTATTCTGTATTCCATCCAATCCTTTCTGTATTTTATATTAGCTTTTCTTCCCTCCTTCCCTCTTTCCCTCCTTGAAGATTCATGATTATAGGGAAGTTGGTG
>NC_051404.1:32887720-32888105 GCF_015228065.2 Penaeus monodon
CACCATTATTCAAAGAGTTAATAAGGAAATAACAATCGGCATTCAAAAGATAAATGTTCAATCCAGATACTAGCAAACAACAGAACAAAATCGTGCAACATGTACTTAGAAACAATACAAATATGTAAATAATTGTAAAATTGTGCAAAACAAAAAACAATGAGAAAGAGGACTGGAATTGGGGAGACAGCGCGATAAGAAACGATGAAGAAAGGTAATAAAAGGGCAGACAGAGGGAAAGGGAGATAGACAGAAGACGGAGACGAGGAAGGGGAGGAAAGGGGAAGAATTGAAAAAATAGAATTGAGAGGAAATGGGGAGTTGACAGCCAGAGAAGGGGGCAAAAGAAAAAAAAAAAGGGGGGGGGGAGTGTGTCAATGTGTGT
>NC_051404.1:32888427-32888644 GCF_015228065.2 Penaeus monodon
TGTCGCGTGTCGTGGGGGGGGGCGTGTCAACGGGTGACGTCATCGCGCCATCAGTCGTTAACACCCTCTCAGCTGAGTACTTTAAGATTTTTTCTTCTTTTTTCCTGTCTTGCTGGTTTCTTAACCTCTATCATGCCTCTGCTTCCTCTTTCGTCACTCTGCCATTTGCTATTATCTTCGAACCTAAACCTCTCTGCTTGCGTGAATGTTGAATGTA
>NC_051404.1:32888697-32889271 GCF_015228065.2 Penaeus monodon
GAACATGCACGCCCGTAAATATATTCGTTCCGTCTAAATTTTCTTTATATTCTACCTTCGACTCAACTGAAAAGTCCATTCGATACCTAATATGTCAAAATAACAAAATTTATCGTCAAACCGAAAAAAAAACAATATATGACTTATAAAAAATCTTTCATATTAAAAACAGGAATAAAAAACAATCTGTCACGGGAAATAAATACAACACAAACAAACATAATACAAATAAATAACGAAATAAATCTTCACCGAAAAAAAAAGAACACAAACCACACATGACAAGAAGATTAAACCAACGTCCACACACATAACACAAACAAACATACAAACAAATCAATGTACATATAAACACATAAATCCCCTCCCCCCTCCCCCCCCACTTCTTCTCGGGCCCACCCAATGTCAGGAGGTTAACTGGGCAGTCATTACAGGTGACAGGTGACAGTCGTTCGTCAGGTACCCGGGCCGGCCGCTCGACAAAGCATCGATCACGCCTACGGCCCCCCGGAAAATGCCAAACGGGCTCTTCCTACGACGTGGCTCCTTTCTCTCGTTCTCTCGAGCTTGGATC
>NC_051404.1:32889325-32889416 GCF_015228065.2 Penaeus monodon
GTAGCAAGGACTTTTTTTCTAATAGCGTTTTCCTTCCGCGTTTTTCTATGTGACTTCTTTTCTTTGTACGTTCTTCGCTGTTTATTTCCGT
>NC_051404.1:32889508-32889724 GCF_015228065.2 Penaeus monodon
TGTCTTTATTTTTATTTTTTTTTTTTTTATCTTCTGTCCATCTTCAATTTCCTTTTTCCCTTTTATGTCTTTCTATATTACTTTCAACTTTCCTTTTTTTGTTTCTTTGTTTTACCATATATTTTTTTCTCTTTATTGCTTAAATACAAGGTAGAAAATGGAGGAATTCTCAAATATCAGCGCGTCTAACATATCTGTTCATATTGTCTATTCGTT
>NC_051404.1:32890149-32890291 GCF_015228065.2 Penaeus monodon
CCGGTCACATGTTTCTTATCGCACGGTCTCGCTCGCATGCTCCATAGCCGCGGGGCAAACATCTTAATCACCCGACACATTCCCCGATAAAGAGTTAATGGTTTATGATCAATAACGGTTTTATGCCCGCCATCGGTCATGA
>NC_051404.1:32890615-32891508 GCF_015228065.2 Penaeus monodon
CAGAGTATAAACGGAGAGCAGACTGGGGCCCGTATCAACCTCGTAAAATAATTCCCCTGATCATAATTAACCTGCAATCACCATAATGAGATAACGACCATTTACCCTCCTATAACCAGAGTCTTTAATCACTTAAATTATTCACCCTTTGTATCCTGCGTTCACCGTAATAAAAAAAATATATAATTAAAACACGAGAGGAAGATAATGAGAAGGAAGTCACACCCTACATTACGATATTAATTATGGAAAAAAGTTGTGAGGGCGTTTCCCGTCAAGCAAATCATTATACTCTTTATCTCAATATTTGTTCTATTAGTATTATCGTTTCTAGCTCCCTTTACTCTTTAAGTGAAAGAACGCATAAATCATCAACTTAGAGAATGCTTAAACAACAGGTAGGAAAAAAATCAAATACCCGTATGTCGATCTTAACTATTCATGTTTATTATTATTATTTTGCACGTTTGCTGTTTAACATTTTCCTGTGTCCCAGTTTAGGCTTTGGGTTCCCTCTCTATACGAAAGATTAATACAAGATGTATTAAACAAAATAAAAACACAATAACATAAGAAAAGTACATAAAAGTACAAAAAAAAAAAATAAAAACAAACAGAATGATACACAAAAAATATAAAAAGTAAAAATACCAAAAAACAATAACACAAACACAGTCATACAAAACAAAAACACAATACGAAAAAAACAGCAGAGCAATATCTTTTGAAACAATTTGAATAAAGCAACATCACTCTCCCGCGGTTTTCTTCGTAAAACGTACCTCAAAAGCGACACCCGAAGACAGCCTCCGGAGTGAGATGTGAACGAATGAAGACCCTGATAATTGTATCAAAGCCGCCACCTTTTTTTCTGACTTTTTCCTGACGCTGCT
>NC_051404.1:32891530-32891855 GCF_015228065.2 Penaeus monodon
TGGCATCGACGATATCGTATAAAAATATCTGACGGAGGGAGGGACGTTGAGAACCAAAGTGGGGGTGGGAGGGGGAGGGGGGAGAGTTGGGAAAGGGGGAGGGGGAGGGGGGAGAGTTGGAAAAGGGGGGGGGGGAGGGCTTCTGGTTGAGGAGACGGGGGGGGGGTAGTTGGAAAGGGGGGAGGGGGAGGGACAGTGGGGAGTGGGGAGAAGGAAGGGGGTAGGGGGATGGGGGGAGGCGTGAGACTGTACTCTTGTCGTTTGGATTCTGATGCTGTGAATTTAATTATTTTAATTTAATACTGCTGGGGGTTCCATTGTGATT
>NC_051404.1:32892031-32892445 GCF_015228065.2 Penaeus monodon
TTCCTCAGGCCACATCCAGCTCGCCCGGTTCGCTCCCCAACGCGCGCCGCCGCCCAGATCCAAATCACGTATGACGGCCGCCAGAGCCCACTTCGCCTCGCGAGCATGCCAATCTCGTCTTTATAGACTCAGCGAAAAAGATTAAGTTGGAATCCCCCGATTCACAGCCACACTTGGGGTTTTCCTTGCAGCGTCCATACTATAGTTACATACATACGTGCTGTTGTACACGCACACGCACCCACGCACACGCACATATTCTCTCTCCATCCCTCTATCAGTTACGAAAACTCGATGCTTTTTTAAAAACTACAACTGCCTCACTCCTGCGCTTCCTTGACCATTCGAAATCGACACTACTGTAAAAATACTAAAAAGTTTCTGGATGATCTCGCTTCCTGTTCCTCTCTCTCT
>NC_051404.1:32892713-32893074 GCF_015228065.2 Penaeus monodon
TCAAGCCCTGAAAACAATCAATTTATGAAACAAGGAAACCCAGGAGAGAGAAGCCAATCGAAGCCCAAGAAACGACAATGAAAGGACGCAGAGGTCCCTTTCCTCGCATCTCCACATCACCACAACCCGACCCAATCTCAGCTATCGCCTGACCTCCATCTTACGTCCAATCGAAGTCATCATCTGGTTATCCTCCTCCTCGCTCCAGACACCCAATCAAAAACGCAGAGAGTCACAATCGCTTCCCCATTGTTCTCTCGAGTTCTGAACAAGACCATCGCGCTGTTCTTTAAACCTCTCCAATTCGATTCGATTTCTTGAGTCTCTGAGAATCTCGCCTTTCATCCAATCAGCTGAGATC
>NC_051404.1:32893281-32893421 GCF_015228065.2 Penaeus monodon
GCACTATAGATAGAGGACACTTACGAGGGACACATGAGAAAAATACAAGAAAAGAAAGACACTAGAAAAATGGAATTTAGTTGGGTAGAATGGTTGAATAATGGCTGAGCAATGATGACTGAGTAATAAACGTAGTGGTG
>NC_051404.1:32893445-32893832 GCF_015228065.2 Penaeus monodon
AAAAAAAAAAAAAAACATGCGAAAAGTTATACCAGCGACGATTTTTTTTTCGATGACTGACAACAATATTAATAATACGGCAGCTACGATAATCACTTCACAAATGAATGAACCCAACAGTTACCAATTCTTTTGACATCCTAAACAAGCATGATCCTAATTCACGGTAACTTTAAAACATAAAAAAGGCACAATTTTGAACATAATAAATCTACCGCAGTCTTAAACGTAGCAAATTCGCTACTCATCCGTAAATCATTACGGAAAATAAGCCTCACTCTGTCCAGGTAATTATTCTGGAGATGACCCATTAACTAGAATAATTACAAGGCTTTACGGGATGAAATTAAGCGAAGTCATTTTATACACGCTCTGGCCACCCGTGAT
>NC_051404.1:32893949-32894047 GCF_015228065.2 Penaeus monodon
TATATGGGAAGGAAAGGAGGCTGAGAGAGACAAAAAGAATGATTTATGGGCCATGTGTTCGAGAAGCGAATGTAAGCCAAAGGTCTATAATTTGGGCG
>NC_051404.1:32894136-32894447 GCF_015228065.2 Penaeus monodon
TCTCCAATCGACGTTCATAAAATTAAAGCCCAAACACCCGACATGTTAAAGCTCTTTATCCAAAACGATCTACTCGCTGAAATCTACGGACTACGCACGCCGCATTTCACTACCATTCCCTTTTCTCTGTCAAGTAAACCACTTGGAGTCACCTACAAATCCTCAAGTGATCAACACAAGCACCAGCGGCTTAAAGCGATTAGCTATTTACTCACCTCTGCGAGAAACTTTTCTGAGTCTTCACCTTAAAAGTACTTACTGTCTGTTGGATTCCACTATCGTAAAATACCTTAATTCTTATTGACGCTGAC
>NC_051404.1:32894657-32895683 GCF_015228065.2 Penaeus monodon
GAAACCGAGAATCACATACCCGGATCCTCCTCATGGCGGCCACGATTTCCACCCGACTAGTTGGTCGCGGGACATCGAGTGTTCCGATGTACTGAGGGAAAAAAAGAAAAAAGTTTATTAGATTATGAAATATCTATACAACCATTGGTCAAAATGTGAAATAGCCTCCACGGTCGGCATGCATGTGAAAGGCTTTGAGCAATGACTATAAATGTAAAAATACCGGCAGTAAACTGTCCAAATATATAAGAGATCAGTTGGTGCAGATATAAGGTATCTGAATTAATTGGTGAGGATATGTCTTCAAAAACTAACACAAAAATGCTTACGCTAAAACAATAAATTGTGTATAAAAAGTAAATGTCTACATCCATGCATATAAAAACGAACAGTAATAAAGTGGGGTGAGAGATGGAAGATGGGAGACAATGAACGGCATTTAGCATTCAGTAAGAATGAATACCCACATAATTATATATTACTGCCCTTACTTTTGTTTTCCATTATCATTGTGAATCTTCATTTTTTGAATCAGTTTCCTTTCATCTACCGTCACAAAAGTAACATTTTCTTACCTTTACCCCAGCAAAATCTATAAAATCCTATCAACTATCTCCAGTCACATAATCAGATTAAATAGACTAGATATACCAGTATCAGAAAGGCGTGCAGCACAGGCCATGCCATAACCTCCCACAGAAGAGCAAAGTGACGACTTCTTCGCAACTCAGAATCCCCATAAAACCTCATAGTCCGAATCACCATAAAACCTCATACTTCAAATCACCATAAAACCTCATACTCCAAACTATCACAAAACCAACATACTCCAACCCATCATCAAAAGAACTCATACTCCGACCCCTCACACGAACATAAACCACCCAAATTCTCGTTCTCTCTCCCTTTCACCCCAATCCTTTCCCCTCCCCAAGTGTAGCAGAATCCTTGGCGAGGTAATCTGGGGCGTGTCAGCATATCAATGCGGTTGTCAGCGGCCCCGTTCCCTACTGGGAGGGGACACAA
>NC_051404.1:32895840-32895913 GCF_015228065.2 Penaeus monodon
ATGAAGGTCAAACGGAAAAGATAGAAAGACAAAAGAGATAGAATCCACTGAACTAATCAACATACATCTTCAA
>NC_051404.1:32895947-32896213 GCF_015228065.2 Penaeus monodon
TCGCTCGACAATGAGCAAACCACCGAAACGGGAAGCCAATCCCGTCCTTCTTGCTCCCCTTCCGTGGCGTGTTTGTTCTTCCTTTATCACTGCGTCTCATTAGCTGCAATAAGGACGCGGCGAGAGAGGACTCGGTGATTGCGAGACACGTCCCAAGGCCAATGGAATTTTCATTTAGACGATGTAGAACGTCGGGGAAACAGAACGTGGGGTAGGAAGGTCTCCTTTCTTTCTTTACTTTTGGCTCTCGCTCTCATTCATTCAAA
>NC_051404.1:32896395-32896933 GCF_015228065.2 Penaeus monodon
CGCACACGTGTGTTTGTGAGCGAATGTGGCTCCTTCGTACAATGTGTCCTTCATACATTTTCAATTTTCCCTCAAGTGAGAACGACACGGGATAAAAGGCCCAGAGTCGCAAAACAGGACAAATGCCTTGTTTACATTATCTCCTCTCCAGCCAAGCAATTAAAACGTGCGCACTGCCCGGGGACCGCCTGCCGCGCACTCACTCAAGCAGCACAGCGGCCTCGCGATAAGAGCACGAAACGCGGGGAACGCCGAGCATCCGGGCCGTCAGATCCGATACAGCGCCTCTGCCTATAAGCAACAGAGCAGTATTCGAAAAGGAAAGTATGCATAAATGTGTCTATTTAGCCATCTATATTCATATACTTGCATCCGAACGTATACACAGTACGTACTTACACACGCCAAGCAGACAAACAAATGTACACATATACCGGTCTCGTTTCAGGGAGAGTATACAAGTTTTCACATAAACTCGTTCTTGCATCCTACATACACAAACGCATATACACACAGCTTTCCCTATAGACAAACCCAA
>NC_051404.1:32896966-32897054 GCF_015228065.2 Penaeus monodon
GCACAGTACAACTTCGGCCACAGGCAGACGCAGAGAATCCCTCAGGTGGTTCTCATTACCTGGCGACTCAGCCCACAGGTATTTCACG
>NC_051404.1:32898241-32898360 GCF_015228065.2 Penaeus monodon
TTTGTACAAAAGACCCCACCAGTTTCCTCCGTCGCGCGATCGGTCGCTGAGTCGTCGCGCAAGTCCTGCCTCATCCATCCGCGAGAACATTATGCCTTGATATGGATTCGACCTTCGCC
>NC_051404.1:32898425-32898850 GCF_015228065.2 Penaeus monodon
ACAGGTAAAAGGGTGGGTGGGGGAGGAACAGAAGAAGACCTTCGCATTTTGTGTCCGATTCGTTATGTATTCCCCCGCGCGCGCATCTTTCGAGACGACTGACTGGCATTCCGAGTGTAATTTTTCTGGCGCGTTCGTCTTCGGGTCCACGTCTAGTTATTTTTGTGTGGGTGGGTATGTGTAAGTGTGTTTATAAATATCTACGTATTTTCCGAGTCTCTTTTTTGGGAGTGCGGGGTCTATTTATGAGCGCGTTAGGGTGTTGGTATGTATACATAAGGTAATGAATGTATGGATGTATACATACACAAATTCCTTGTTTCTAGAGGCCAGGTACTAAGTGCATTACAATATTATTAAAGATTAAAAATACAATATAATTCTGATGTTGCACGCTGGTCTAGGCTCTCGTGTTGCATCTCATC
>NC_051404.1:32899119-32899285 GCF_015228065.2 Penaeus monodon
CGCAAACCAACCCCCGCGACAGCAACAACGAGAGAACCTGACAATCCAAGAACAGTTCTGGCATAAGTAGAGCTTGTCCTCCTAATCCTCGCTCTCGCACCAGAACAAATCACTGTTATCTGTTTACAATGTCTCCCTGGCAAGAACACCTTAGAACACGCCATGA
>NC_051404.1:32899423-32899691 GCF_015228065.2 Penaeus monodon
AGAAGAAGAAGAAGAGGAGAAACGAATTAATGTGTGTGGTGATGTGCTCTTGTTTCCTTTCGCTTTCATTATTCGTTTCTATCTTTATTCTGTTATTTCCCGTGTCGCTATTCGGTCCACCCGCCCCCCCTTTCATTTTTATAATCGCATTTTTTTCTTTTTCTTGTCTCCTCTAGTGATCGTCTCTTCCTATCTTCCTTGTTCCCTCTCTTACCACCTCTCCTTTTTTTCTTGTTCCTCCCTTAGAATTCTTTCTTTGAATCTTACG
>NC_051404.1:32899886-32900104 GCF_015228065.2 Penaeus monodon
TTCTTCCCATACCTTCCACTAACCGCCTCTCCCTTTTCCCCTGTCTATTCACTCTCCTCCTTACTCCTTCCGTCATTATCATTCAGCTCATTATCTTCATTATCGCTAAAAAAAAGACTCACCTGTTTCTATTCGCCGAGTGCTTTCTTATCTTGTCTGCTCTATTATACATATCATCGTTGGCTCTCATTACCGTGTTCTTTCGTTCCTTCACATCG
>NC_051404.1:32900356-32900527 GCF_015228065.2 Penaeus monodon
TTTGTCTCTCACTTCCGCATCGCTCCTTTTCATTCGTTCCACTTTCCTTCCGCTTCGCTCCTTTTTTTCTGTTCCCTCTTCCGTTTCCCTGACAGACAGGAATTTCTTCCGCTTCCCGCTATTTCCAGTAACAACATACATTCATATGCTCCCTTACCTCTGGTCATTTCC
>NC_051404.1:32900577-32901357 GCF_015228065.2 Penaeus monodon
CCTGCAGCAGCTTTCTTCCTCCCTCTCTCCCTTCCTCACATTCTACTCTTGCCCCATCCTTAGTTCCCCCTTCTGCCTATTTACCCCCAAAAACTGGACTCCTTCCTCCTACCTTCCTTCTCCCTCCTTCCCCCACCTTTCCCTAATCTCTACTCCTTCTCCCTCCTAGTCCCCCCTCTTATCCCCTCCCCCTCCCCCACCACCAACCTCCTACTTCCCTCGCGCCCCCCCCCTACCTACAGGGGGGAAAATGGCAATGATTTCCCAACTTCCTAGTTTTTTCCCCTTATTTTTTTCCCCCTGCAGCGGTTCATTATCCGGCCAAGGAAGCGAGATCCCGCCCATCCGGTCATGCTGTTTCCGTGCCTGGTGCTGAACCGGTTCGTGGTATGCGGAACTTTGGAAAATGACGAAAATTTGGGGAAAATGCGTGATATTCGGTTTGTTTGTCCATAATTCGTTTTTTTTTTTTTTTTAGATGACGGACAAGGCGCCGTCGGAGGCTTGAGGAAAGAGACGAGAAATGAAAAAGGAAAGAAAAAATAGAAGATATGAAAATAGAATAAAAACAGAGAAACAAGAGAAAAAAACAGAAAGAGAAATGAGGAGAAAAGGAGAGAAAGAGAGAAAGCAGCAAAGAGAATGAAATATCGAGACTCACTGCACCGAAGACTTCTAAGATCCGTCAACCCCCCCCCCCTCCAACACCCTCCACCCCCCTCGAAGTCTCACGCGACTCCCCCGCTGCTTTCAGTCACGCCCAAGAAACGCCCGGCCGCT
>NC_051404.1:32901396-32901618 GCF_015228065.2 Penaeus monodon
GGGACGAGGAAATTTTATGCCTCGCCTCTCAAAGCCCTCTTTCGGATGGCTTCCCTTGACTCCCTCGCTCGCTGCTTCACTTCCCCGTTTGTGAATTTCCTTTAACCACACGGTAATCGCATGTATATATGCTTGATTCTGGGTTTCGAGGCACTCAAACACGTTTACTGAGCAAACACTGTACTTGTAAAACCACACAATGTACAAACACATCAAAGCCAG
>NC_051404.1:32901998-32902514 GCF_015228065.2 Penaeus monodon
TAACATTTCTATACAAGTTCTCTTTCCCGCACACCATCCCTCTCCCGGTTCCGTGTGCTTTACTTCAGATAACTTACCTCTAAAATACCCTAACCTTCGTCACGACAGAACCACGAGCGTTACTACCGGGTTACCACTGTTAGTACTCATTACTAGCGGTACCAACGGGTTACCGATGATGATGATGCTTGTTGTCGGCGCAAATAACGAGGTACCGCCGCTGATACTTGTTATCGAAGAACCACCTGGTTACCGCCGCTGATGCTCGTTTAAGGCGCTACTAACGAGGAACCGACGATCCAACGATACTAACCAGGTCGTCGGCGCTGATGCTCGTTACCGCAACTCCTCTCGTGACTCCCGCGGAAGAAAGAAGGTTGCAGGATGTTGGTAATAAGGGGAAAATCACCAGCGTGTTTTGCAAGTCACGCTCGCTATTGTCGACTTCGCTTGAACACCATGGGTTTGGTCTATTTCATTTTTGTGAGGAAGGCTTGAGGGGGGGAGGGAGGGGAC
>NC_051404.1:32902610-32903037 GCF_015228065.2 Penaeus monodon
AAATCAGATATTAAAGAAAAACAGAAACCACGCGAAAGAAGAAACGAACGGCAAGGGACGCACGGCGAAGGCCAACCTGTCGTAGGCCCAAAAACCAGCGGCGACAGTGCGTCAACCCCCCCCCCCTCCTGCTCCCCCACTTTAAAATAAAAAGGAAAAAATCTCGAGACATCATTAACCTTAAGCCACTAAGCATCCTTCATCGACAAATACCTGACATCATTAAGAAAGTCTCAGCTGACCTTGAAGCGGTTTAAAAATATACAGATAAATAAAATAAAGACTTTCGCCACCACTGCAATACTGAGCCAGGAATAAATCACCACAATCTGCTCTTAATTTTACAAATAAACTGGACTCGGTTTCCAAACACAAACAAATACATAACAAGAGCACTCTCTCCACCCCGCTCAACGCAGTAACGCAA
>NC_051404.1:32903280-32903386 GCF_015228065.2 Penaeus monodon
GTCCGGCCATGCTGAATGTTACAACACACCTGCTTGTGTTTATACAGGAACGCCGACCGCTGGCTAAGGTTACCCGTGCGGACCCGGCCAGGTTTTCTTTGGGTCG
>NC_051404.1:32903789-32903929 GCF_015228065.2 Penaeus monodon
AGATCAGAATGCTGTGCAACTATGATGCGAGAAAGAGAGAGAGAGAATCACCATGACAAATCCCCTACAACGCCGCTCAGCTCCTCTTGTAGCCCTGTCACACATGCCTCTCCCCTCTACTCACCCTCGACTTCCCATGA
>NC_051404.1:32904971-32905403 GCF_015228065.2 Penaeus monodon
CGTAGAATTGTATCACAGCTCGCCGCCCCCTTCCTCTATCGATCACAGAATGCCTTCCTCCTGTGGCGGTAACGTTGGCAGAATAATTTCCCGTCTGATCATTTTCCACAGCGCGAAGCATGAGTGAAAGAGTTTTATTTTTGCATTTTACTGAAGGTTTTTTTCCTAAGACCTTAGCTTTTTTTTTAGAATTTGCGAAAATATGCAGGAATTCGTTTAATTTAAAACGTAAACAGAACTTTGGGGTTTAATGTATATTCATCTAAACCAAAAACCTGTTTCATTCTAGATATAGGCATTTTCTTTTTAATTTTCTTTACATTTATTCTTCTATATATTTTACCCAATGCTGATGTGGAAAATGATATATGCACTCTACCATGAAAGCAAGAAGAGGCAGAAAGACGAAGACGAGGAGTGAGAATGGGAGTG
>NC_051404.1:32905822-32906031 GCF_015228065.2 Penaeus monodon
TGGCCGAGCGTGGCTCCTTCCGTTCCAAAAAAGAAAAAGCTTCGTCACTGAAAGTCACCGCGAGAGAAATTGAAACTGAAATTGAAGCATCTTTTCCGGAGGGGGCATTGATCAGGTCTTGGTCGATGGAAAGGAGACACAAGAAGACCAGATAATGATGATGACAAGAATGGAGTGGACGACGATGACGAAGTATAAGGGCAAATGGC
>NC_051404.1:32906369-32906548 GCF_015228065.2 Penaeus monodon
CACACTCAATGAAAGTCATGAAAAAACACCACCACGGTTAAATCAAGTACATAAAACCGCCCAATTATAAAAGCAAACACACCACCGGGTAAGACAGGGGAGCTAGAAATCGGATCCCGCGGCATAATGACGGCAAGAACAGACGCCGAGAGTAATAGCAGGAGGCAGGCACGGCGCTC
>NC_051404.1:32906595-32907115 GCF_015228065.2 Penaeus monodon
TCTACAAGGCCTATTTGCCGACGCCTCTGCCCCTCCAGGACGCCTTGGAAGGAAGAACCGCTCACGTTGTCTCGTCTGTTCAAGACACATCTATATGTCTATCCTACTGATCTATTAGAGATAAAAATCTAACGGTTCCGTCTAATGCACACTAACAACTGGTTCTAAAACCGCATACATCTTTTAGCTCTGTATAGTACGCCCTCAAGTCAAACGCATTTACATCTAACAGGCACGTCTATACACATAGCACGTCTTGCAACAGCGTCTAAAAAAAAGGACTTCTCGAATATCACACACGTGTCTGGATGGAAAATACAGGACGAAAAGGAAAAAAAAAAAATATCCTCCAGGCATTACTTGAAAGATATTACTGCTGTCTGTTGCTACCCTTATCTTAGACGCTAAGGGCGCCTTGTCCTGATGAGAGGAAAAAAGGGGGGAGGGTGAAAATACCAAGAATAATAATTATAAAAAAGTGCGTGTGAGCAAAGGAAACGAGAAAACCCAATAAGGGGAA
>NC_051404.1:32907216-32907294 GCF_015228065.2 Penaeus monodon
ATGTAAAAACGGAGAATACCAATCAAAAGAAAACACAAATGTAAACTGCAAGAGGAAAAGAAAATGCGCCCCCCCCCC
>NC_051404.1:32907349-32907721 GCF_015228065.2 Penaeus monodon
CGCGAAAGAACACCTGTCTTTAACCGAAACCACAAGCCGGTAATTTCTGTCCATGAAACTACCATATACGACACTGGCGCATTTCCCCGGGGCCTTTGCTACACACTAGCCCCCCCCCCCTTGCCCATCCCCAGAATAAAGGACAAGAGAACAACGATAATAATTCGATAAGCGTGGAATAAAAACGATATAATGAGAGCTGAACGAGGTATGCCATGTTAAGATACGATCACTTGATTGCCTATCCTGATTTTTTCCCGCAATGATGAATATATATATATAAAAAGTTAAATTGATAAAAGTAGCAATGCTGGTCGGAAATATGTGGGTTAAATTTGATGCAAGACAAAGGAGACGCAACATCACAATTCC
>NC_051404.1:32907814-32908432 GCF_015228065.2 Penaeus monodon
CAATCATAACAATAAAAAAGGGGTGCCAATACTAACATAATTACGAAAAGGAGAATATGTATAAGCCAAAACTATAGAGAACCCCCCCCCCGCACCCTACCATCGACCACCCACATCTACCCTACCCCCCTCCTTCCCATATGCCTAAATGTAATTTTTAGTATTAGTAAATCACTTAACCGTACGTCTGGGAGTGATTTGACGATTATTTTCGATGTTGATGATACAGCAAAGTTTAAAATGTGGATTATCACTTTGCTTTTCCTTGAAGTATATATTAATTTACTTTATTTCTTATTATTTATTTATTTGTGGAGGGGGCCTTAAATATCATATACGAATAAATACTGATGTCGGGTTGTAAAAAAGTTATATTGAGAACAAGCACAGGGTGAATGTGAACATTTCCACATTTCCCTTAGAGATAAACACATTTCGTTTAACTTTCAGCGGAGACTTTTACCAAAGCCTGCGACAGTCTCTTTAAACACCTGTACTGTTGCCAACCGCCTGATAACAAGGTCGAGTCCCCGCTTTTGCATGTTACCAATTCCCATCACGTAAATCCTTTCATGACCTTCCTTACGTAACGGAGAGTCCTGCCCTTACGGATATATC
>NC_051404.1:32908590-32909601 GCF_015228065.2 Penaeus monodon
TCCTCGTAGCCCAACACACTTATCCAAACGTACACACAAACGCACACAAACAAACCTGCCCCTACAGAAACCTTTAGGCGCCAATACTTCCTCCTTTGTATAGCGCCCTCTTCCCTTTTCCACAGCGCCCGATGCCTGTATTCTCGGGCCCATTTCGATTTTCGATTTCCACGAACGGCAGGCAATGGCAGTCACCTGGCATTTAACGCCCGTTAAATGCTTCGGAAATTAAAGGGATAAAGTCTGCCATGTGCGCAAACGGCACATCCCTATTGCATAACCCTCTCCATGGGCACGGCCGAGGACTGTTCCTGGAAGGGCGGCGGCGTTCCTTGGCCTGCTTCGGGTCCTGCAACTTTTCTAAAGGTCGTCTCTCGCTCATGCGATTCCCCAGAATAGTTAGTACCGTTTGATAAATGAGGTGAAGGTAAAAAAATAACGTATCGGAATAAATTTCATCAATAGACTCCGGGAGAATGGAACAATAATATGGTGATCCCCATATGGCAAGATGACCGCCAAACTTATCATTCTTGCCTCTCCATGATCCCGTATAAAAGCCTCATCAGCCGACGGCATTTCATTATCAAGAAATAGGATCCTTTTCTGCATACAAAATATACCTTCCGTGGGTAGAGGACCTCGACTCTCAGCAAAACAACTGATAAATAATTCCGATCAAATATCCTCGTAGGCTTTGTCATCCACCATGTCACCGCCGACATCTGGCAACCCACCGCCGATACCTGAGGCATTCCTGGCGAAGATCACACGTTTTTACCTAACGAAATTTCCATCCCCGGTTCCAGAAATACTATTGCATTAAGGATGATTCAGAGTGCCAGGAAAGTTCCAGGACCTAGATGAAAGTGGGGAAAAAGTAAAAGATAGGAAGAGCGGGAAGAAAAAAAAAAAAAAAGGCAGACAAGGTTGCGAGGACAGTCAATAAGCCTCAAAGGTATTACTTAGGAATGGACAGCCTCCAGACTGCCGTTTATGTAAGTCGGGCAA
>NC_051404.1:32909706-32909930 GCF_015228065.2 Penaeus monodon
CTCAAGGTTAGCGCATACGTTGCCACCACCTTCTTCCCTTCTTCCTCTTTCATACTGCCTCTCAGAAAATCCCAAACTCTTCTCACTTTTCCTCAGAAGCGCTATGGAAATAGAATTGCCCAAAGCACGAGGGAAGACCAAGCGACCGGCTGCTGCCTTTGCATGGCGCAAGTACAGGTATGTTTTACTAGGTACTGGAAGGGAGTGGCCGGTCCGCCCAACGT
>NC_051404.1:32909968-32910464 GCF_015228065.2 Penaeus monodon
CTATACCACTATGAATGCTTCTGCCTCGCTTGACGACTTGCTTTTTTTTATAGCATTTAGTCTTTCCTATCATACTTTTGCTGCTATTCTTCATACTGCTCTCCTTCCTATCATTATTATGATATTATTGCAAATATTGTTACAATCACCACACTCATTTGCTGTTTTCTCGCCTCTTCTTTTCTCTCCAAGGCGCTGGTGCCAACGACAGGAAACAGACAACACAGACATCTCATTCTTTCACGTACTCCCACACCGGTACTCTCCCTCGGCCAATGAGAACCGACCTCTCGACCCTTCGGAGTTTGCCATTGGCTCTCCCTCCTCGCATGCGAGTGCCCGGCCCTGTAAACGAAGGAACTCCTCATTTTAGCAAGAGTGCAGATTACGCTTTTTTCTTAAATGACCTCCTCTACCCTCCACCTTCCCCTCCCGACAAGGACTATTCATGATGACTCGACCCGTGCAAGCAGGCGGGGGAAGTTGGAGGGAAGGC
>NC_051404.1:32910680-32910960 GCF_015228065.2 Penaeus monodon
AAAGGAAGGCTTGGGAGAGATATAAACAAGAAAAAAAGAATAAAAAGGAGAGAACAAGAGGAAAATTGGGAGGGAGAATGGTGGGGGGGGGGTTAGTAAGAGAGAGGGAGAATGGTGGGGGGGGGGGTTAGTAAGAGGAGAGGGACACGGAGAAAGACAGGTACTCTCCTTACTAGGTCTTTTCGTACTCCAGGTGCGTTGATGTTTAAGCTAGAACAATTGCACCCTAGAAGATAAAAAAAAAATACATACATATCTAGACAGCTGTTGTATCTATACC
>NC_051404.1:32910983-32911048 GCF_015228065.2 Penaeus monodon
ACATGTACACAACCCTACAAACTTATACACAATATACGCACAAATACACAAATCTAACTCGGCTT
>NC_051404.1:32911147-32911222 GCF_015228065.2 Penaeus monodon
ATATCTCAAGACCAAACTTTTCCAAATATTAAAAGTTTCCACGTAAACACATAAAGACTCAGTGCAGGTGAATGC
>NC_051404.1:32911239-32911447 GCF_015228065.2 Penaeus monodon
GGGGGGGGAGGCAACATAGGAGATGACCCCCCCCCCGCGAACGCCCCCACACACCGTAATAAAATTTTGTGACGTCACCTCTTCTGCAACCAATCTGCCATTGCAACTTCAATACACAGGAGACCAAAACTCTCTTTAACTTGCTTTTTTGTTACCTATGTACTGTATATTGGAAAATTCTTCCATACAGAAAGGAAAGGCACAATGG
>NC_051404.1:32911652-32911977 GCF_015228065.2 Penaeus monodon
GTCCTAATAAATATATCGGGTTTATTTTCCAAACTAGACAAAAAATACAAAAAAATATACCAAAACAAAAAAACAACAACAGAAAAACTAATACATAAAAAAATCCTCGAAACCCCAAACACGAAATAAACAGTTTAGCGTCGCGGTCCCTCGAAGACCCCAACACTACACACAGGGTCCCTCTCTCTGGCCTGGAGGGGCGCGTCCTCGAAAATGGAAATGTCTCGAAAACCTAATTCATCTACGAGGAGATAATTATGCGTGACATAAATGCGTTTCTCAGTCTGTTGGTGGATGCTAAGATTTGAAAAAACTAACGCAAGTC
>NC_051404.1:32912712-32913171 GCF_015228065.2 Penaeus monodon
TCAGCTCCAACGGCGCTCTTATGTGGGTCGTGGTTGGCTGCCTGGAAGTATGACGTAATCAACTTCCTACGTCATCGTCTGGGCATGTCCGGTCCAGGCGGCCGAGCTCGCCCTCTGGAACCTGCACGAAATCTGGCCTGCACTGCCGACTCCCGTAGGCCGCTAGCGACACGTAGGCCTAAATGACTAAGAAAAAGACGAAATTTCGCGAACGATCTCCCGTATTTTGGGATATTTACGGAAAATGGGAAGAGTGAGGTGCACATGGCCTGGCAGCGGGGCAGGTGAGGACGAACGCCTGGGGAGGAGGGGGTTGGGGGGAGAGGAGGTACGTCGTGGGTTGCCTGCAGGGGGGACTGACGTCATCCAGTCTGACTTTCGCTCTCCTCACTCTCCTTCTTTCGTTGCGTTTTATTGTGCTTGTCTCTCTTCTTCGGGTTTGAGTCTGTTTATATTCGT
>NC_051404.1:32913442-32913689 GCF_015228065.2 Penaeus monodon
AAACGAGTTTTCTTCCCGCGCATTCCTGTCCAACACCGATCCAGTCTTTGTGAATCACACACTTGATTCCAGTGCCCTGTGACGTCATGCGCAGAGGACCGTTACAAACAGCGATATGACGTCACGCATATACATGACGTCACCCCCTCCCCCCCTATCTCCATGTGGTAAAAGGCTGGTAAAAGTTTTTCACTTCCCCATTTTCACCGTTTCGTCAAATTCTTAAAAATGGCGCGGGCCACAGCTT
>NC_051404.1:32914120-32914452 GCF_015228065.2 Penaeus monodon
AGCATATCAGATAAAAAAATAAGAGGATATAATAAGAAAAAAATGAAGAGGACGAGGGGAAAAAAGCGGCCCGAAAAAAGAACAAAATAGGTTCCTGATTCCCCTATAAAAGATTTTCTATGGGTCGACCTCACCGTACGTACCCCAGACATCCAAAGACGACTGGGATTTTCGACCTAACGAACACAAATAATTAACTAAGGGACAAGACGATGGTCATCTTTTCACATCGTCTTCCTGTGGCTATTACACTGAGCAAAAGAGCTCCTCCCTCGTACGTAATTAATGTCACGCTCTGACCTTTTCCAAAAGGAACCGTCATCAGCGATATT
>NC_051404.1:32914579-32914902 GCF_015228065.2 Penaeus monodon
ACGAGAAAACCTGACAACATACATAATCTTCTATTCACCACTAACGCTCTCCTCATCCATCACACACGATGCAATATATATCCTAAATACCCAGAGATATATTAATATGAACCTGCATAAAGCGATATCATTACTCATGCGAACTCTGACCTCAAGAGCGATAAAGTCGTCATAATATTTGCATAATCAGAGCTTGACCAGACTCCAATGGGAAAAAAAAACATCAACGAAAGACACAGTATCGCTTACTCGTCGATATATTTATTTACTTTTTTTATTATTATTTTTTACATCATCAAATATTATCATGATCGAGTCTGCTC
>NC_051404.1:32915233-32915404 GCF_015228065.2 Penaeus monodon
CCAACGTTCCATATTCCTCCCTTTTGTCATGGCTTGCAACTTAACGCACGATCGGCTGCAACTTCCGGCCGGGCCTTGCAACCTTTCTGTGGCCATGCGTCGACGTTTCCCCTTTTTTGTTGTAACTTCTTTGCCCTCATTTTCTCCAGTGCGATCTGAGATAGAAGTCAC
>NC_051404.1:32915630-32915715 GCF_015228065.2 Penaeus monodon
ACGAGGCATGACTCAGCTCCCACTCAACCACAGACATACTGCCTCTGTTCCCCCTGTGGGCAGGTAAGGGCGCGGGGTGGGATTA
>NC_051404.1:32915847-32915978 GCF_015228065.2 Penaeus monodon
GCAGCCGAACTCCCTTGCCCTGGAAGTTGAAGGACGTGAGGGCGTGAAAAGCGACAGGCGGGGGAGAAAGGTGAGGGTGAGGGTGAAGGGTGAGGGGTGAAGACACTACGAGGAGAAGGAAAGGGGAGGTG
>NC_051404.1:32916190-32916404 GCF_015228065.2 Penaeus monodon
AGCACAGAGACAGGACAACGAACGCTGAACAATCGGCGAAGAGAGGCGGTTGCGGACAGCTGTTTCACGCGACCGCAAAGAATTCACAACCGTAATCATCAGCCTAATCATGACCCTTCCTGTCATTGCGTCCGAAAGGGTAGCTATGTGGAAAGCGTGATCAGGAGCCGGCAAAGAAGGAGGATGGGAGGGGGGGGGGGTGACATATGTGCGT
>NC_051404.1:32916525-32916703 GCF_015228065.2 Penaeus monodon
AAAGAGTGAAATCAATAAAAAATCACCTAAAAGCACCCAATACAGACGGGAGCAGGCAACCGCCCTATCCGAGCGCTCGAAGACGAACAAAGCGGAGAAAGGTTGAGGAGCAACAAAGTCTGAACAAACGCTGAAGCCGGGACAAGAACCGAACAGAAAAGGAATGCACAGAGACTAT
>NC_051404.1:32916968-32917778 GCF_015228065.2 Penaeus monodon
CCAGTTTTGGAGGCAGCAACGCCTTCCACTCCATTACCAAGCACACGAGGACCGATCCTGCGCCGAGACTCGCCCGATATACCCCGATAGAGGGCGGACTCTGCCGTCGCTCGCCCGCAGAGGGTCGCCCCTTCCTTTGTCACGCGAGCTGGGGTGGCGAGGGTGTCAATCTCTCCCCTCCTCTCCCTTCTCCCTCATTCTTCTCCTCCTCTTCCCCCTTTCTTCTTGTGCTCTCCTCCTTCTCCCTCTTTCTTCTTCTCCTCTCCTCCTTCTCCCTCTTTCTTCTTCTGCTCTCCTCCTTCTCCCTCTTTCTTTTTCTCCTCCCTTCCTTCTCCTTCTTCTTCTCTCCTCCTTCTCCCCCTCTCAACCCTCTCCCTCATCGTTCTACCCTTCTCCCCCACCTTTCTCCCCCTTTCTTCCCTCCAACTCCTATTCTACTTTCTGTCTTTCCCCTTCTTTCTAGCCCTCTACCCCTCCACCGCTATTTCCTCCTCTCCTTCTCCATTTCCTCTCCTACCTTTGCACCTTCTTATCTCTCTCCTTTTAATGCCAGACTTCCTCTACACCTTTTTAGCTCCACCCTTACCCTCCTCCCTTCCCCTCTTCCTCCCTCAACCCTTCCCCTTCTCCCCTCCTCCCTCTTCTTCCCCTACCCATTCCCCTTTTCCTAACCACGCCTCTCCCCTCCTCCCTTCCCTCCCTCCACTCTCCCTCTCTCAACCCTAAAATGAGACAGTCCTTTGTAACCCACTTAGGCCTAAGGTAAATTGCTTTTTAACACAAGTCTCCCTTTGTGCTGCTGATAAACCC
>NC_051404.1:32917990-32918070 GCF_015228065.2 Penaeus monodon
CGATAGACAAACCGAGATAAAAATTATGAGCGAGAATTAAGTTAAGACCAACGAAAAGCAGAGCAAAAGACCGAAAGGAA
>NC_051404.1:32918093-32918857 GCF_015228065.2 Penaeus monodon
CAGAAAACTACAACAGCCACCACGTCATGCAGGTCAACATTTTTCTTCGCCGAATCACCACTTTCTCGCCTGCCCCGGATACCCTCTCTCCGAACGACCGCCCCGCCAACGAATCTCATCATTTCAATCCTTTTTTATCCTACCCATCCTACGTTGTTTCTTTCAATCCTTTTTTATCCTACGTTCGGCTTCTTTCAGTCCTTTTATCCTACCTATCCTACGTTCACAGCTCCTCTTTCTTTCTTTTTTATCTTACTCATCCTACTTTAAGCTTCTTTCAATCCTATTTTATCCTACACATCCTACGTTCAGCTCCTTTTTTTTTTTTATCTTACTCACCCAACAGTAGGCTTCTTTCCATCCTACTTAATCCTACCCTTCCTACGTTCCTCTCCGCAAATCTACTATTGAAAGCCTACCAATCCCACAAGTCTTCCTTTTAACAGACCTTATTCAAATCCTATTCATCCCGAGAATCTTATTCCCAGCCCCCTTCCATCCTTAATTTTCCATTGATATCCTATATATCCTATCCATATTACCTATCTTACTCCCACCTCAACAAAGGTCACTGAACTTCCATCCTGAGAAGGGGGGCGACGGCGAGTGCCAGTGGAAGTGTGGGCGGAAGTGTGTGGTATAGTGTGAGTGTAAAAATGAGTGCAAGTGCGTGCGTAGGTGCGGGAATAAGCGCGGTGGGTGTGAGAGTGATCAAAGTGTGGGCGTAAATGTTAGCGCAAGGCCAGACGTTCGTAAGTGTGACC
>NC_051404.1:32918958-32919208 GCF_015228065.2 Penaeus monodon
GGCCATAAGTGTGGACGCGAAAAGAAGGTAAATGGGCGGCCACAGCTCTGTCTCACGCCCCAAGACTCTCCACTGAAGAGATGAAAGGGGAAGGGCGTTAGATTCGCTGAATTCTCGAGTGAATTTAAATTTAGACGAATTCCTGGAGCGCGCAGTGTCATCCAGGGATTATGGTAATGACATCGATCCATGTCCTGACATTTTTAATGAGTTTTTCGTGAAGTATAAGTGTGAAATTTAAAACTTTAAA
>NC_051404.1:32919268-32919786 GCF_015228065.2 Penaeus monodon
TACCTTCAGTATATATGAAAAAAGGATTTGGCATTCATACTATTCGTCATAACCCACACTTTTTCCAAATAAGCGTGCGAAATATAAAACCACGAAATAAGACATAGATAAATACAATAAAGCGATGAAAACAATTTAGCTCCTGTAACACCAACATTTTTTCATTAAACACCGTATGTGTAGGAAAAAAAATCGGTTGCTTATAACTTTTGCCGTTAATTCTGTGCAATAATTATTCTGCAATTTTCTCCACTAATTTGCCCCCTCGCTCTAATCATGCTTAATTACCTGCCAGCCTATAATGACCCCTTGCTTGGCTATGGATGGCATTACCCTTTATTTTAGCAAAAGATATATATATATATGTTTTTAATCTTAATAATCTATTCAGTCATTTACTTGGCCTATACAGTCACGTTTCTTAGTTCTTTATTTAGTCACATTGGAATAAACAGTGAATTCCATGTAGCAGAAATTTAGTTATATAGGTCGCTACATTTTTTTCTTTAGTTATGCAA
>NC_051404.1:32919932-32920603 GCF_015228065.2 Penaeus monodon
GTCGATCCCGACCCGCTGACAGACAGACCGACACAGCGATACTCAGCGTCGGCCCGGGAACTGTCACCGGAAGCGCCGCGCTCACCTTTCCAGGCGGGTCACCCACCTGGACCGCGGGGTCATCGGGAGGGGGAGGGGGGGGGGTCGAGACATCCCCCACACACCCACTCCAACGCATCACGAAAGGTCACGGCCAGGGTCAGGCGGGCCGCGAAATGCCGCCCTAACTCCGTGACCGACATTTCGCGCGCCGCTCGCTCCCAGGTCCACAACTCAACGGTGACATCACGACCGTGAGCATTACGTCGTGTTGTTGTTTTTTCCCAAAATCAAAATAATGATAATGATAAGGACAACTAATCATTACTATCACCACGTCTATCATCTTTACCTTCAACACCATGAGCTACCAACCAACCAACTCTCTCGAACACAGATTACCACTCCTAGACTACTATAACATCTCCCAGACTACCATAACTTCTTCCCGACTACCACAACTTCCCCTAAACTATAACTTCTCCCAAACTACCATAACTTCCACTTCTTAAATCTATCTGTGCTTCTAGCGGCCCTTCTACCGCCCGCGGACGCCCACGCACATATGGCGCCGACTCGTGACTTCCTCCGGGCGTGACATCATTTTCATTGTCATGGGGGGGGAGTAGGGC
>NC_051404.1:32920936-32922030 GCF_015228065.2 Penaeus monodon
AGGGAGACGAGGAAGAGACGAGGGGGCTTGTGTACGCCGCCACCAGGGAGCCGGAACACAGTACCGTTAGCAGGTCCTGTGCGTCACGGGGGGGGGGGGGGTACCATCTATCATGGAAGGAGAGGGAGAAGGGGTTCTGAACCTAATAAATAATGCAGAGAAAGGCTCTGATCCTAATACATAATTCAGAGAAGGGTTCAGAGCCTAATGCACAATTCAGACTGGGAAGTGAGGGGTTCCGAGCCTAATATAGAATTCGGAGAAGGGATGGAGGGGTTCTGAGCCTAATACTTATTGCAGAGAGGCCAGGAAGGAGGGGGAGGGGAGGGGTTTGGACCTGATACTTATAGTTGAAAGTGAGGGGGGTTCTGAGCCTAATACTTATCGTATCGTGGAAAAAAGGGAAAGAGAGAGGACAGAAAGAGAGGCTCAACCACCCAATGCGTTTCACTCAACGAATTTAAAACGCGTAAGCTTCCTTGGCCTAATCTCTTCGATATTTAACCATTCGAAAAAAGGGGTGAAACAAACAGACAACTACCGGGGTCTTTGTTTAAACGGTATGACTATTATATTATTCTTTACCATTATCTTCATCGTACATTCATGATTAATTTTTGTCCTTAGTGCTGCTATCAAAATGTATATCCCTTATATTATCATTTTCTCTCAATATTTTGTCATTCTGATGATCCTTATTAGACTTATAGTCATCAATACTTTGATAACCTTTTTTTGTCACGTCACCCGATCAACAAAATTGGATTTATAAAAAAAGAGAAAAGTTGAAAAGAGATTAAATAATGAATCGCTTTAAGAACAAAAAAAAATCACACACAAACACAGTAAATAACTGAAATGACACGAGAAAGATAAATCAAGAATAATTTGCCGCGCGTTCAATCCTCCTCTCTCCCAAACCCTTTGTGCCCCAGGAAATAACATGGGCGCCACTCACGCACTCAGTCATGCATTTTTGCCTGACGATGCCGCGTGTCACATTGCGCTCCGCTGTATCACGTGCGTTGTGATCCCGGCCAGCTGACTGGCGTGAAATTTGAATACGCTTTTGTTATAAAAAGAGGAAACTGCAG
>NC_051404.1:32922258-32922487 GCF_015228065.2 Penaeus monodon
GTGGGTATTCGTGGGTGTTCGCATGGAACTAGCGAAAGAATCGTACAGTAAACAATCACCGCTAAGTGTCGCCACAAACAAGACAACAATCAATCATCGAAACGAAAAGCAAACACATGTCACCTTAACCCCCCCCACTCCCTCTATCCCCGCTCCTACATCCACCCCTCTCTAACACCCCTCACCCCACCCCTCCTCCCCCTGTTTCTTTCTTTTCAGATTTCGTCAT
>NC_051404.1:32923035-32923246 GCF_015228065.2 Penaeus monodon
CACCTGCGCCTATTTTCGATCACCTGACATTCACGCCCATCACGAAACATAATCAAACTTCTGCAGGAACAAACTTCACAACCACCTCCTCTCCCTTCCTTCTCCCCCTCCCCCCCTTTCTCTCTCCCCCTTCCGCCCCCAACCCCTATGCGTCTGGTATATGTAATATATAAATAGAAGCCAAGGGTAGCATCGCGGTATAGAATATCTC
>NC_051404.1:32923438-32923611 GCF_015228065.2 Penaeus monodon
TCCCCCGCTGTATAAATTCCCATAAAAAACACAAAACTAAGAAAAAAAGAAATAATCGTTCTCATTAGCATATTGGATGGAAAATCTAGTGCTAATTCCATTACCCTGGAAGCTGACCCGTCGGATTAATACGCCCACTGAGCTCCCGACACTGATGAAGTGGGCGTGAAAAT
>NC_051404.1:32923859-32923959 GCF_015228065.2 Penaeus monodon
AAAAGTTAACAACCAAAATTACAATAATCATTACTATTATCAACCTTAACATTTTCCTAACAAAAACGAACTCGAACTCGATTTCATACAAGCAAACAAA
>NC_051404.1:32924042-32924301 GCF_015228065.2 Penaeus monodon
AAGTGAAGACAAAGGAACACACTCACACGCAGGTAAGTCGAGCCGGGAGATCGAATAACAAGACTCGATTTCCGACGACAGCCTAAAACTACTAACGACTGACGCTGATTCTGCTGACGTCGAAACACTACTCCTGTAGGGTAAGAATCGGCTGACTATTTTCGGAATGACTACTAGAATCATGCGTTTGTTTATTGGGATCGTGAGACCTATAACAGTCATTTTATTTTGTCTGTGTTTATAGTCAAGCTAAATCAGG
>NC_051404.1:32924328-32924713 GCF_015228065.2 Penaeus monodon
CCGACAGACAATCGAGTTCTCTATTATCTGATAATTCTCTAGATCAATAAAACCAAATAATTACGAAACAAGTACACAACTCAACAAAAGAAACGATTATTCGTTACATAATAAAAAAAGTTGCAAGTACCATTCATTTTTCATTCTGAACCGGGAAGCAGATCAATATTTGCTTTTGATATATTAACTTCCTTTTGTAATATCAGTCTTGCCCTTATTCTTAGAGACTGCCTATTATTCCCTGATACAAAACTAAAAGGTTAAATATCAGTAACAATAGCGCTAAATATAGAAGGCCTGAATCTATCGATACTTATTTTTCATATTTTTTCAGTTCTTTAGATTTACAGGTCAACGTAGCTTTTCACTTTCTTAAACATGTATT
>NC_051404.1:32924761-32925373 GCF_015228065.2 Penaeus monodon
GAGATGCACTGGGCCCACCATTTATAGCATGCTTTAAGACTACCGATATCTGACTACTGAGGTGTAATAGTACTTTCAAACAAGTCTTTTAACTATCAAAGATTAAAATTACAGTTAGAAAAGAAGGCTCAAATTACTGCTATATGATAGGATAACCAAGAAACCCTTAATTCCTGCTGAACGATATTCCTATAAGCAGGAGGTCCCCTTAACTACTGCTGGGTAATAAGACCATTACATAGTTGACCTTTTGGCTGGTCATGCTTTCTAGCAGAACTATAAAACTGCTGCTGACTAATGCTACTGGAAGCTAAGGATACCCAGACTGCTATAGAGCTATTGGGGGTAAGGAGGCTACTGCATATTGCTACTGCTTCTGCTGACGTTGGGAGCAACTACTAAAAGCGGCTGACCTTGGGATCTGCCATTCAAAGATTTGGCAACAATGGTGAACAAATAACAGCGAGTCTATGGCACATTAGGTACAGTGGATATGGTGAATCAAATGGATTTTTTCTTCTTTAAAATGATGTTCATGTGTTTTGAATTACGCAGTCGATTAATTATTAAAATGAGTGAAATCATTTATTCAGAATAATTGACTCGTTCGTT
>NC_051404.1:32925419-32925513 GCF_015228065.2 Penaeus monodon
TTAAGCCAAAGCTGCTTTAAAAGTCAGTCTTGTCTCTCCCCCCCTTTCCATTCTCCTCTCCCTCCCTCAGCGGAATTTATGTTTCAGTATAACA
>NC_051404.1:32926022-32926657 GCF_015228065.2 Penaeus monodon
CGTAAAGATAAGAGAAGCCCCCAGCCCTGCCAAACGACACAGCGACCGAGAAAACACGAGCAACCGGACACCTCTGACCTCCCGTACCGATTTCCACTGGAGTCACTTCTACGCGACCTGGGGCTTCACCACTGGCTCATTCCGGCTCGCATACTGGCCCACGTCTGGCGCATACTGGTCCCACGCTTACCTGCGAAAGAGAGGAAGATCATATTAAAGTCAAGGAACAAATAATAATTAACATGAGGTCAAGGTTTTCCTAACCCAAGATCTTTAATGGTGTCTTGACTAGACGCCCTTGTGGGAGGATTTCCATCGATGAGAATATACATTATCATCAATAAACAAAAAAGCGGGACTACGGAATGCTGTCCTTTGCACACTGTATGTAGAAAAATTAACAATCCTTTTATTTTTTTCTGTTTGTTGCATAAGTGTGTTGATGGTTTGGCGGCAAATCTGAAGATACAAAACTGCATTCATAGATACACAGACGCGAACAAAAAAGTCGAACTAGTTTTTATATAAGGGTTTAGTTTTTGTTCATACTATTCTTGACGTTGCGTTGCCAATGAGACCTTGCGAGGTAATCTGGTTGGTTCTTCGCCTGCCATGTGTCTGTCTGTCTCAGAGAA
>NC_051404.1:32927058-32927185 GCF_015228065.2 Penaeus monodon
CAAAAATCTAACTATCTCTATTCACTCCACACGCGCTCATTTTCGCCAACGACCCAACAGGGCCATTACTATTAACACAGGAACTCGACCGTGTGTTAGGAGGTCCGGATGGAAAATCGTAATAACA
>NC_051404.1:32927202-32927858 GCF_015228065.2 Penaeus monodon
AAAGAAAAAAAAATATTAACGAGGACATTTTGAGGACAATCTCCGAGATGATTATAAAAAAAAAAATGTATGAAAAAAGCTGAACTTTATGGATAATGTTTAATAGTTTTACTTAAGTGTCGTAGCTTCACCACTGACGTGTAATTTCAGGCCAGGAAGAGGCAGATTTTTCCCCCCAAAAATATTACATTATTAATATTATATATACAAGTGCTATATACCTTGTAAACGCATCAGCAACAGAGCCTCACGGGAAAAAAAATATTACTAAAAATAAATGTGGAGGAGACAAAGAAACAAGAAAAGGGGATAATCTAAATAAATTTAAATAATCAAATAATTAAGAACAAGAATAAGAACCAAGTACATACTAACATGTACATCGAACAAAAGTAAAAACGAGCGTCCATAATGATCAATTTCGAGTAAGCAAGAAAGTGTCCCCTCGTTCCCCTCCCTTCCCCTTCCCCCCTCCTCCAATAGCAGATTCCAAGGCTACAAACGACAGAATCTCCTTGGATGTCAAAATTACCCCTTTCTTTAACTATCGCAATTACAGTTACTCTAAACGTAAAGTAAGTCTTGAATATCTCCCATTTTCTTCCTCTTCAAGCTAAAAGAGAGAAAATCCCAAGAGTGACTCATGCCTTTGACTG
>NC_051404.1:32927968-32928071 GCF_015228065.2 Penaeus monodon
ACTATATACATGTCAAAACTTCCCTTTCCTTCTCCGTGTCGCCGTTAATTAAATCGCGCATATTCAAATAACTTACCACTTTACCTCCCACGTCGTCGCGTGA
>NC_051404.1:32928487-32928796 GCF_015228065.2 Penaeus monodon
CTTCTCTCGCCCATAAACCACGCCCATGTCCGCATTATCAACCGGGTTAACTGCAGCGCGAAGCCCGAGCAGTCAGCGCCCGTGACGACCTTCGCTTGTCACGGAGGCAGCAGTACCGTGACCAACGCTACGCAAGGGAAGAGAAAGAGAACGCAATAATGTAAAGAAAAGGTGATTAGAGGAAAAAAGAGGAGCTGTGAAAGATTAGAAGAAAGTAATAGGGGGTATGATATCGAGATTTGTGGCAAAGGAGGAGACAGACAGACTTGCTATTCTACCTAAACCATTTCAACCGACACATAAAACAAG
>NC_051404.1:32929107-32929521 GCF_015228065.2 Penaeus monodon
ATCAACAGAAAGCAACCCCCCCCCCACCTCGACCCCGAACTCCCGTTTAGGTGGCACGCTCGGCGGCTGAAAATAACGACGTCAATTACTATCTAGTCTGAAGCATCGACCCCTTTGCTAATTATGGAAAACTAGCATGTATCATTAAGATGGCACCGGCATTAATTCGTCTAGTTCTCATGCTATGGAACTGCGTCGTTCATTTATGGATTTTTTATATATTTTTTTCTTTATTGCTTTCTTTTGGTGTTGAACAGGGGGTAAGGGTGGATGAATTTTGAATATGTTAATATACAGTTCCACAAGTAATCCATCAAGTGCATGGCCACGCCCATCTCTTGCCTTCCTCGTTCACGCACGCACCTTCGCTCAACTCTACAAGCGCATGTGCATTTACATGTAAAGGCATATATG
>NC_051404.1:32929658-32929927 GCF_015228065.2 Penaeus monodon
TTCCCCTTCCTCCAACACCTCCATCCACACACCCCTTACACACACTTCTTCCTTCACCCCCCCCCCCCACCCCCGACGCTTAAAGCCCGTCAGATCTACGAGTCGCGGCGTCAACCAATCAACCGCCTATTTGCTCTCCCTTCGGCTTCGCTCGCTTTTGATCGCCCCTTCAAAAAACACGGCGTTACTTATCTTACCATGCACGCCTGCGATCACACCCAGCCACCAGCCCCTTCGTCACCCCCCCCACTTCCATCGCCCCTTTTTTC
>NC_051404.1:32930098-32930188 GCF_015228065.2 Penaeus monodon
GTCGTATAAATTAACGAAGGAAATCGGGCGCTCACGAGCTCTGTCGCTCTCTTTCATCCGAAGTACATAAACTGACTGCAAATTCACGTG
>NC_051404.1:32930611-32930697 GCF_015228065.2 Penaeus monodon
ACCCCCAACCCAATCACTAAGCCAACCCCCCCCCTCTTTGGTTAATGCATTGCTAGTGCGCGTATTGGTGATGCGTCTCCAGAATT
>NC_051404.1:32930926-32931215 GCF_015228065.2 Penaeus monodon
GGGAAAAAAGGAAATGGAAATTCATTCCGGGACTTAAGTGGCGATGCTGCGACTTCAATTCCTATCCTATTCTTTTTAACGAAGGTAATGGAGTCGATGCGCAAACTTTTTTTCTCTCTCCCTTTTTTCCCCTTTTCTCTCCAACGCCATTTCCCCGTCTCTGGTCTGGGCAGCCGGAGTTCGGGGGAGGGAGTGGGAGGGAGTGGGAGGGGTGGGGAGTGCATTTGCCTCCCGCTGATTAGCCACGCCAGTGCACCTGCTTGCCGGAGCCAATCAACTGCTGCCGAAG
>NC_051404.1:32931571-32931713 GCF_015228065.2 Penaeus monodon
CGAGCCAGCCGTCCCGAACTTTCTAGCGCCCGAAGCCCCGGCTGATATATTCACGAGGTCGAGAGTCCGGAAGTCATCAGAGACTGAGAGGAAGACACCGAAGCCGAGACGCGTCACGAATGCCTCTTAGAGAAGCCACAAA
>NC_051404.1:32931748-32931923 GCF_015228065.2 Penaeus monodon
TAAAGGAAAACGATGGGGTGGGGGAGGGAAGGGGGTCAAGGAAAACGAAGGGCTGAAAAGAGGGAGGGGATGGGGGAAGGGGGGAAGGAAAACGAAGGGGAAGTGGATGGAAGGGAGTATGTGAAAATAAAGGACAGGGGAGGTGGAGAGGAAAGGGTAAGTCAGTAAGGAAAAA
>NC_051404.1:32931986-32932399 GCF_015228065.2 Penaeus monodon
AGGAGGGGAGGGGTAGACAGGGTCTAACTAGGTATGGGGAAAAGAAGGGGGTGGAGGGAAGGGGGTATTGGAAAAGTAGGGGGAGGAAGGGGTGGCGAGTGAGCAGGGGCATGAAGGGATGTAGGGGAGTGGGGAGAAAGAAGTAGGAAAGGGTGGGGAACTAATGGAAAGGAAGAAGGGAAAGATGGAGAAAGAAGTAAAAAGAGTGTGGAAGGAGAGGAAGAGATCAGATGATGGAAAAAGAAGATGGACAGAGGGAATGAAGGGTTAAGAAGGAAGGCCAAATAAGAGGGACGAGTTTCTGGAGTAATCAGCAAACTTTGATCGTTAGAGAGCAAGGCACAGACAATAGGCGGGGAGAGGGAGAATGGTGGTACGTAAAGGGGTAATGGAGAGAATGGGAGGGGGTAATG
>NC_051404.1:32932890-32933034 GCF_015228065.2 Penaeus monodon
TTATAGGTGTGCAATTTACCCAAATGCCAGGGCAAAACGCCCCCCGTCCCCACCGAGGTCTGACTGGGCGCATCCAGTCGCGAAATTCCTCCAACTTCCGACGGTCGGCCACTAACTTCTCTTCAAGGGAAAAATACGTTCGTT
>NC_051404.1:32933058-32933159 GCF_015228065.2 Penaeus monodon
CCCTTTTTTCTTCCCCCGAAATGGGCAGAAGGGGGTGGGGGGAACAGAAGGAAAATTCAAATAAACATGTCTTTTTTCCTGAATGGGCCGATGGTAGACGG
>NC_051404.1:32933319-32933535 GCF_015228065.2 Penaeus monodon
GGAAACGACTAAAGGGAGGAGGAGGAAATGTATAATTTCATGAGGGTTTAATGACCTTAAAATATTCCATCAGAGAAATGCGTTAAACATTCACCCAGACTCCGCCCTCGTCCGAGACCAAACGAAAAAAAAAAAGTCAAGGAAGACAAGCAAAGAGGAAATTAGCAGCCGTTTGATCTCAGTGAAGGAAAGACCACTTTATGCTTTCTGTATCAG
>NC_051404.1:32933658-32933792 GCF_015228065.2 Penaeus monodon
TTCCTTGTATCCTACCGTGTTATACTAATGAGATTAGGTATTTAGATTATAGATATATGTTCCTAATCTCTCCGACTGGATGCTTCAACAGTATAGACATAAATCCCTGGTTATGTTAGTTATTTTGTAAAAGA
>NC_051404.1:32933816-32934106 GCF_015228065.2 Penaeus monodon
GAATGCCAACAGAAAATACACCCTCTTATTCTCAACACTATTTATTTGCTTTACTCCTAAAATATATCGTGAACATATATATATATAACATATATCAGCTTCAAAAATATACATTATTCGTTGACTATATGTCATTTAGATAAAATATATCACTAGATACCACATAATATCTAATATGGTAATCATCGTAAATAGCGGTTCGCACTTTCTATTAATTCAACAAGAAGAAATATTAGCATATTATTTATTTATCTATTATCTCATAATTTACCTAGCTATCAATCCTTTTA
>NC_051404.1:32934201-32934419 GCF_015228065.2 Penaeus monodon
GTCTTTCAGAACATATAACATTATGGGCACACAAACCTCCCCTTCCTCTCAGCATCCCCTTATCTTCACCGCGGACACATCGGGTGAATATAACAGCGCGATTTCCCTCTTGTTAAGGCTTCCTCCCCCCCCTACCTTTCCAGCTCAGCCAATTAGCACGCTTCAATCATCATCTTACCAATTACTGCTTCGTGACTCGTTCTGTCTCGACTCCCCTT
>NC_051404.1:32935064-32935281 GCF_015228065.2 Penaeus monodon
CCTCCCTTAACGATAAATATTTGTAGAGCCATTGTCGGAAGATTAATGGATTTCCTCGAGATTTTCCCCCGAAATACGTGTAATCTCCAAACACTGCGAACCGCACGGTGCCGCCGAAGTACCTGCGCCGCCGGTACCTTACTTTAACCAGAACAGCACGGAGATTAAATCAACTTGGGATAAGCTCGGTCTCGTTGACAGGGCACACAAAATTGCC
>NC_051404.1:32935475-32935743 GCF_015228065.2 Penaeus monodon
ACCTAAATCGAAATCCTGTAGTTTCGTAGAAGTTGAATACGTTCATTAAAACGAAAATTAGAGTCATTACCCGTGATGGGAAGGAGACTGAAGGACTTCATTAGACGCTTCCCGGAGGAATTTCCTAAAAGCACGAACTGGAATATCCTCGAGGAATCCCGTAAAAGCACGGTCAAGAATTCAGCATCGGTAGCGGGAAACTTTCCCTTCATTTAAAGAGGAAAAAGAAAGGGGGAAAAGGCCTAAACAACACTCTCTCGAATATTTT
>NC_051404.1:32935829-32936099 GCF_015228065.2 Penaeus monodon
TTATTTTTAATGGCGGACAGAGCTCTCGATTTCTTTAATGCGACTCATGAGTAAGACAAGATATATATTTTTATCGTCTAGGTTATATTTCCTATCTAAGACTATCAAAAGGGATCTTGCGCATTCAAAATATAATCAATCTTCACCAAACTCAACTCAGACAAGGGCAATATCGCATTTTGATTCTAATCATTATTTTAATACAATATGTAGATTTTTTTTTTGCAATCTTGATCCCCCTCCCAAAACAACCGACTCTTGTCCCATGTC
>NC_051404.1:32936206-32937242 GCF_015228065.2 Penaeus monodon
CTTATCATAACCACACTACCAAAACACACAACATTGGCAATAAATCCCATGAACGTAACATCACCATACCATCAAAAGCCACCACCATCACCTATCTCTTGCCCCCCCCCCAACCCCCACCCACTCAGCCGGCCGCCCAATCGAACGTCAACAAACCGCCCTGCCCTACCGTGGCGACTAATCACCTAAAGGGGATTGGGAGAGATTAGAGAAGAGATTACAAGTCCATCTATTGAGTGACTTCTCTCGGGGTGGGGTTGGGGACAGGGCAAGGGGGGGGGGGGTGTTACCCGGGGAAGGGGGAAGGGAGAGGTGTTATCAGGGGAGGGGGGAAGAGAGGGAGGGAGGTGGTGATTGAGGGATGGGAATAGAGAAAGGAGTCATCAGGGAAGGACGGAAGGGAGTGACTAAGGCAAGGGGAGACGGGGGGTTAGGTAACCTGAAGAGGGGAGAGGGGGAGGGAGGGATAACTATGCAAGGGGGAAGGGAGCGAGTAATGGAAAGAGGTAACCAGGGAAGAGGGGAAGGGAGGAAGGGGAGGGATGGGTGCCTAAGGCAAGGGGAGAAAGGAGGGGGCTAACCAGAGTAATGGGGAGGGGAAATGGGGTGACCGGAGACCAAGAATGGAGGAGGGAGGGGAGAGGGTGGGGGCCAAGAAGCAACAGATCACTGGAGCGAGCAATGGGCGGTTCGTCTTCGTGCCTCGAGGCCGGTTCAGGGGACTGGGTGAAGGAGGGGTGGAAGAGGGGCAGAAGGAGGGGTGGAAGAGGGGCAGAAGGAGGGGGTGGAAGAGGGGCAGAAGGAGGGGGTGGAAGAGGGGCAGGAGGGGCAGAAGGAGGGGATGGGGGAGACGGAGTAGGAAGGGGAGGAGTGGGTGAAGGGGGAGGAGGGAGATTAGAGACAAGATGGTGTGTATGATAAGAGAGAGGAAAATGATGAGAAATGGAGATAAAGAACTAGGAAGGACACGAATAATTAAGAAGACAGGGATAAAATCACCCACAATCAAACCCAATTATCACGAAAGAAAATGCAG
>NC_051404.1:32937290-32937651 GCF_015228065.2 Penaeus monodon
TCGAGAGGCTCTCCCATCAGTTTATTTTCACGGATGTTATTTTCTCGGGAACAAAGCGTCATTTATCCTTCACTCCACACTAAAGTCCACCAGTTCTTCCTCTTCTAGCTGTACTCTCCTATAATCACTATTTCATTTCACTTGCCGACCCCCAAAAGTATAAAAAAGCGGGCCGCGATATTAGATATCAATAATATTAATTTCCCAATTCAAGGTATATTTCCGATCGACAGTATCACGAAACGCGTGCTATAAATACCGAAATCGTCTCTGGTTGACAGTTAATTATACCTGATAACAATAAAATCATCACAAATCGACAATCGCCTAAAACTCATGACAACAAAATAATCAAAGTGTG
>NC_051404.1:32937704-32937770 GCF_015228065.2 Penaeus monodon
ACATAATTACACCCGACTCGCCGTCATTACTAATTACCTGGGAAAATCGTCTCGGAAAATGTTCAC
>NC_051404.1:32938018-32938379 GCF_015228065.2 Penaeus monodon
GATTCTCCAATTACGCTGAAGCCCCACAACAATCCCGTAAAAAAAAAGTCTCAACCACAACAAAGATAGAAAAACTTTTGTCTTGTTAAAAAATATATATAATTTCTACCCCCACCCCCCCCCCACAAAAAAAAAAACACTATACACTCGTTACCATTGGCACCAGGGAAGCGACCAATGAAATCCACCTTGGCTGATAGGTGAGTGTATCTTCCCTTTGTCTCTCCTCGCTGTTGTTCATGGAGTCGAGGCGTCGGGCTGTCAGCTATGCAAAAGGGGTCACACCGTCTCCTTCTGTTATAAATTGATCTCGCTTCTGCTTTAATTAGTGAGCAAATGTACACTGTAATTAAGGAATCAC
>NC_051404.1:32938524-32938647 GCF_015228065.2 Penaeus monodon
GACAGGAAAGGGTTAAAGGGTTAATGATCGCAGGGCGCTAATTATAAGGGATTAGAGGCACACGGTAGCGAATAAGCCGATAATTAGGCAAGACGCGTGAGAGACGGACAGGATAGAACGGCC
>NC_051404.1:32938916-32939116 GCF_015228065.2 Penaeus monodon
TCGGAAGACCCCCCCCCCCCGCCTCCCACCTGGAGTCGGGCCATCTGAGGACCTTTCTTCGTCCGCGCCATCTGGAAGGAACTGGCTCGTAATCATGGCGTTTTTGTGTCATGTTCTCGCTCTCCTCGGGTCGCCTTCCCTCATGACAGCGCCCACGCCATCGTGGACTTCTCGTTCCACGCCGGTGGTTTTTCTCCCGT
>NC_051404.1:32939406-32939602 GCF_015228065.2 Penaeus monodon
TCATTTCCCCCTTCTTACCCACTGCCGGACGCAATTCCAATCTGCGAGTACAGCCGGTCTTCTTGCCCAGTCAAGAGTAAAAAGTCCTTGTATCAGCCAACGAGTTCACGGAAAAGGTTGGAATGAAGAGAAATTTACTCTCGTCGCCAGCAAAAAAAAAATAAAAAATCTATATTGGAATTCTGGCAAAAGGGAC
>NC_051404.1:32939653-32939858 GCF_015228065.2 Penaeus monodon
CCGAATTTCCTTCCACTTTACATTGCTTTCATCATTAATATCGGTACTTTCTTCGATGTTCGTCCAACCGTAATAATAAAATGCTAGAGATTTCCAGCCTCACTAATTCATTAAATATGAAACAGTTCGTTCTCCTCAAGAGACGACAGAAAATGCTATCCCACTCGGTGCGTAAACATTCTCTTTAATTGACATGTAGACATAT
>NC_051404.1:32939993-32940450 GCF_015228065.2 Penaeus monodon
CTTCCGTTTAGTTATGTTTCCCTGTAACGTCTACTTTTTCCGGTTTCCTTCGCTCTCCCCTTTCACTCATTTCCTCCTCCTTCCTTCGTTCACAACGCCTCCCCTAACCACTTCAATTACTGCCTTCTTTTCCTTTTCCCTCTCTTCTCGCCTCACCTCATCCCACTCATTCTTCCATCCCTCTCTCCCTTTCTTCGTCTTTTCTTTTCTTTACCCCCCACCCATTTCCTCTCATTCCTTGCTTTTATTTCTATCTCCTATTCCCTCTTCCTAACCTTTCCTCCCCTCCCCCATCTTCTTCCTATCTCCTTCCGAACACATTCCTCCCCTTCTCTCCTCAATTCCCCCATTCCTTCCTTCCCCTTCCTTTACTCCTTTCCTCCCTTCTTTCTTTTCCTTCTTCCTTTATTTTTCCCCTCTGTCTTTCCATTCTACCCTATTCCACCCCTTTTCCTTT
>NC_051404.1:32940474-32941088 GCF_015228065.2 Penaeus monodon
TTTCCTCTCTCCCTCTTCTCCTCTTTCTTCCCATCATCCCCTCATCCCTTCCCACTTTCTCTCCCTCCTCCCCTTTCTTTCCTTCTCTCCTCCCCTTCCATCACCACAGACCCTCCTCTTCTAATCCATTATTCCATCGTCATCACGGTCCCTTGGCCATGATTATTCCTCCTCCTTGACACGAACACAAAATTATCATGATCAACGCCAATTCCAAGTCAGTCCTTTGGGTAGCCTCCAGGAACCGCGATGGTCGTCTTAGCGTTTTCATTCTCTTTTCACTTTCTTTTCTAATTTTCTTCTTCTTTTTCTTATGTCCTCTTGGTCTACGGTCCTTTTCCCTCCCTACGCGACATCAATTTTGTTTTAGAAGTAATGGATTAGATTCGTCCGGACTCTTCGTTTCGTTGACTTGATCCGAAACAATGAAGCTTCGGAAAACGGTTTCGTATAAAGGATCGTCCAGCTAGCTATTCGGACAAGTAAACATTCATAACGGAATGAAATATTAGCGCGACAGAAGGGCGGGAAATCAACCACATTGGAATAACAGAAATTTTAATTAACTATAAACCACACGACGCTCCGGTTCAGACTGCGATGTTTCAAGCAAT
>NC_051404.1:32941128-32941361 GCF_015228065.2 Penaeus monodon
CCATCTCCAATGTTTGAGGTATTTCTAACTACTGCAGCTGCTGCTGTTCCCATCATTCCTCTTGTTATTTTCTTTATCAAAGTTATCACCATCATTCCTACTATTGTTACCTACTGGTCTCATCTCTTCACTTCGGTCTATTCCGATACAATTAACAAATGCGGAACACTACAATCGTCAGTCCGATATATCATTATAATTCCAAAATCAACCGAACCTGAACCCCTCCTCAT
>NC_051404.1:32941472-32941560 GCF_015228065.2 Penaeus monodon
TCCCCATGACTACCCCGCCAACAATAATTCCACCACGCCCACAAAAATGCCTATATGTAACTCCCAAAACGCCCACTCCCCCAAAAAC
>NC_051404.1:32941843-32942116 GCF_015228065.2 Penaeus monodon
ATAAAAAGATTCACTCCGAAGGCCTTACGTCGGTACCTCCTTCCCGCCGAGAGGAACAGATCTACTCAAACTTCTCGTCATTTGCATACGCGCCTTGGCTCCTACTTGCACCTTCCATCAAAGGCATTAGTTCTCCCCTGCCAAACCTACGGCCCAAAAGCGGGAGCCTCTGTAGAACCCTAATTCGAGGTCTTTTTGGGGGAAAAAATCGCGGCCATTTGTAGCTGTCGGCCGCCTTAGCATGAATTGTGTGAAAAGCTAAGGGAGAGAGAC
>NC_051404.1:32942702-32943162 GCF_015228065.2 Penaeus monodon
GCCGACTTCCCGAAAACATACGTGACGCTCTCCGCTCCAGTTAACATAGATATTCATTTTATTACGTCACGTGGTCCGCTTCGGAGGAAAGAAGTTACCGCGTGTGTGTGTTTTGCCTCTCTGTTTTTACAATCTCCTTAAGTAACATATCACGGTTTATGCGTTATGAATGCATTAAACTGTGCTCTGCAGCATGACTAATTTCTTGCAACGTGCATCCCAAATTGTCTTTGCAAGAGAGATGCAGCTGGTCCAAAATTGCGTTCTCTGCCGCCTGGAAAATCAAAGAAAAGTAACAAGAACATCGTTTTGTTTAGCTCTGTTTGTAGTTCTGTTTTAGAACATTTCGTACCGGTAATACGTTACTTTCATGTGTCTCCTGAACAAAATAAAAAAAAATCTTGTGCCTGTATCTTTAATTTCAATTTCCTTTCATTTATATACATATGAATTTATAAAA
>NC_051404.1:32943219-32943425 GCF_015228065.2 Penaeus monodon
CTCGCACACACACACACAAAATCCTGAACAAACATACAGCAAACAAACACAAAATGAAATGAAACACATCTATATCTTTGTCGATGAAAAAAAAAAAAAAACTTCTTCCGCCCTCTCCCTGATCCTAGATCCTCGTGGCTCCCCTTCAGATAAACCTTCTTCGCCTTCTGCAGCAGCATCTGCGAGCTTCCAGTAAGCCCCTCGGC
>NC_051404.1:32943611-32943743 GCF_015228065.2 Penaeus monodon
ACCTCATAAATCCGCTACAAACTTTTCTCATTCGTGATAACAAGCAAAACGTGTCTCCAGTCGCTTCATACACCACAAGAAAAGAATAAATATACAGTGTAATAATATCATAACAAAGACAAAAGTTATTTG
>NC_051404.1:32943974-32944129 GCF_015228065.2 Penaeus monodon
TCTAAACACCTGTCAACCCTCATCCATCTGTGCCTTACCCCCCTCCCCCCTCCCCCCTCAACCTTTAGTTTACATAATCTCCGCCCCCTTTATGATGACGTCAACAAAAGGGGGCGTGGTTTTTAGACGGACTTCCTCCTCTCTTGAATGTTGTC
>NC_051404.1:32944351-32944435 GCF_015228065.2 Penaeus monodon
CTTTCATATTTTCAATTCCTCACCAGATTCAACTGCAGTAAATAACAAAAACTCGTTTGTCTTTGAACTAGTTTCTACGCATCG
>NC_051404.1:32944664-32944880 GCF_015228065.2 Penaeus monodon
CTGAGGCGCACGTCCACCTAACTAATATCCTCTCCCGACCTCTTCTCACTGTTTCCATCCGCTACCTGGAGAGATCAGCCGTTATGAAAGCGAAACTCACTGGTCTGCAACATCGTGTTTTTCTTCCCACACGTTCAAGGAAACGGACAAATAATGAAAAGTGCAATAAAGGCGATTCAATACCCGGAAATCCCTTGCGCTGGAGATCTGACCCAG
>NC_051404.1:32944938-32945081 GCF_015228065.2 Penaeus monodon
GACCCGTTTCCGCACCGAGGAATCGGAGCTGGCGTGTCACCCTGGCTCTCCCCGGCACCTTCGGGAAACTAGCAGAATCCATTGGCACGAGTGGCACCACCTACTACTCTGACACCACCAACCTATTCCTGACACCCTATTAC
>NC_051404.1:32945427-32945732 GCF_015228065.2 Penaeus monodon
ACCGAATCGAACACATTCAAGAGCGCAAACAAGTATGCCGTTTGTGGCGATGTGGTGTTTATGCCGCGGAGGATCCGGCATGAGGAGATGAATTCCCAACCATCCTCGACCGCCATTATTTTTGGAAACAATGGAATGCCACACGATGTGCATACATCACGTGATGCCGCCTCTAGAACCGGTGATCTTGGGGTGGGGGTGGGGGTAGAGGGGGGTCTTATCACTACGTATGGATAAAAAGTTAGTCTGTCGGTCTGTATCAATCTATCTATGACACAAAACACACAGCATACATATATGCATAA
>NC_051404.1:32945783-32945861 GCF_015228065.2 Penaeus monodon
ATTCTCCCATCATGTTCCCAGCCACTACCAGCCTCTTCCTCCTCACTTCTCACCGTACTTCATTACCCGGCGAGAAGC
>NC_051404.1:32946054-32946211 GCF_015228065.2 Penaeus monodon
CTGGGTACCTGCAGGATATTCACTCCCGCCCAGCCACTTCTGCGGGAGTTATTAAAGAAGTTGTCGACGAGGTGCTCTCTCGGCGAGGTTTATGTCGGGGGGGGGGGGGGGGTCGTCTCAGTATCTTTCTATTGCTTTATATAATTATTTCTCTGTT
>NC_051404.1:32946458-32946630 GCF_015228065.2 Penaeus monodon
TCATTTCACACACCTCTGGACAACGAGCAGGAAGAACCCCGAGGCAAATAACACATGCAAATGCAATGTTGCGCAAATTCGAAGGCAAACTCGTGCAACTTTTATCTTGCACAGATTCTTGAGTTACACACCGGGTGATTTTTTTTTCAAGGAGCATGACCAATGTCCACAA
>NC_051404.1:32946713-32946922 GCF_015228065.2 Penaeus monodon
ATAGAAAATAAAATTAGAAATAAACAAACTTATCATGGTGGCTAACAACCGACTGGAAGGCCAGTACTTTCTACTATTATACAGTTTCATTCTTCATAATTATTCATTAGCCATTTTCTGGTCTACAGTTTCTTTGACACCATATAAATAGATCAAGCATATACGTTTACACATGATGGGATATTAATAGTCATGGAAACTTCAATACC
>NC_051404.1:32946954-32947150 GCF_015228065.2 Penaeus monodon
CAAACACACACACGCGCGCGCGCGCGTACACCTGGTCCGAACGAAACATCTGAGTGTGCGGTTTGCTCGCCTGCGGTTAGAGCTGCGGTCACGGACAATAACCGCAGCGTCGCTTGCACAACAACCCTTGCACCTTTTTGCAAAGTTGCACGTTGATTCGGATGGTATTGACTCTGGATCGGACTGGTGTGTGTGT
>NC_051404.1:32947666-32948222 GCF_015228065.2 Penaeus monodon
GACTGTAGAAAAAACAGCCAAACAAGATAAAAATAGGAACATAACCCTCCCCCCCTAAGGCGTCCTTCCCTCTCGCTAGATTTCGAAAGTGTGACTGAATTCTCGCCTCTGGAAGCCTTCAAAACCGATAGATCTGCTTCTAATGCTGTTTCGCTCCTGTATTTTTGCGCTGTTCTGTTGTTACGCTGATGGGTTAGTGTATTTCTGCATTGCTGTAAAACCACATTGTTTTTGTGCTGCTGTACAGCTGCATTGCTGTATAACTATTTTTGTATTTCTCGGTTGCTATGTTGCTGTATCGATCACAACATCGTTGCTTTGCTGTAGCTCCTTATCGCTAAACTATTACATTGCTATCCATGTATCACTGTTGTCGCCTTGTCGTATTTCAGTATTGTTGCATTATTGTATATCTGGCACAGCGACGTGGACTGTGTATCGGCCTTTCACACACCTGCGGGCACCTTCACGGCCGCTGACTGCTGACTGCTGAGTTATTGATGGGAAGTTTCGTGGGAACGCCGAGAGCCGCTTTCCTCTGCAATGCATCGCCAAT
>NC_051404.1:32948410-32948562 GCF_015228065.2 Penaeus monodon
ACTTAATTCCGTCATGAATATCCTGTCACGAAATCTCATGAAACTCTTGACATCCAATACTCCCATTTAAAATTTCTTACACGCGGGATTTTACTTGACTAAATCTCCTTTTCCCCTTCTTCTCATCACCCTTCATCATCATAATATTGATG
>NC_051404.1:32948862-32949146 GCF_015228065.2 Penaeus monodon
AAGGTAAAAAAAAGGATAAATAAAGACGGACAGGAAAAATAAATGGAAGAGAGAAGAAATCTAATTGTGTTGTTTGATAAACGGATAATAATTTGATAGACGGATTACGGTGCATCTTAACACTTGTAAATCTCGAAATTCTTAGAGAAATAGCACGAAAAATATACAATAGACAATAAAAATATACTCAATATTTCAAAAGATCATAAGCAAACTAACTTTTAAAACAAACTACCACAGCAATGAATCAGCAAGCATGAGTTGCAGATTTCTCAAAAGCCTTT
>NC_051404.1:32949390-32949655 GCF_015228065.2 Penaeus monodon
AGTTTCCAGCTTGGCCTCGTCTGCGGCCGCCCACACCCACGCCCTCGCCGCGGCCGCAAAACATACACTCATTACGGGCGCGGAAATCCTGACTCTTGAGAAACTCCTTCGGGCGATTTCCTTAAGACGGCAGACGAGCGGTCATCTCCTCCTTCCCCTTTTCACTATCTTTCTTTCGCATTCTGATTTTTTCCTCATTTTTTTCGTCCACTCCTTTCGCTTCTTTTTTTTTTCTCTCTCTCTCTCTGACATTGTTAAAAATTTC
>NC_051404.1:32949737-32950043 GCF_015228065.2 Penaeus monodon
TCTCAGTTCGATTTCCTGATTACCTCCCCCTCCCCCCCCTCCCTTTCTACTTCTAATCTGTTCCATCTTTTCTCATTCCTTTAACCGGCTATCCCATTATCCTGTTTCGTTATTCTAACCCTATTTCCGCCCTCCCCTTTTCTCCTCTTTTCTCCTTTCGAAATCTAATGCCAAGAGGACGAAAGTCGGAACGAACAAACGCGAGCACGTACGGACGCACTCGAGCAAGGCAGAAAATGCACGCAAGCAAAGGATTTCTGTCGTAAAGAGAATTTAAGACGGCGATCTTAAAGGCGTCTTATCTTT
>NC_051404.1:32950180-32950729 GCF_015228065.2 Penaeus monodon
CGTATACACTTATATATACCGAGTGAAAGGCATTTTAAGATGGAGAAACGTCCTTAATAAGTGAAAATAACGTTGTTTTCGTCTGTTATCAAAATGTGGTCACCATTAGCTCACTTACATCTGGTAATAACGTTTTAATGTTACACGCCTCAAGGTGGTTTATCAAAAAAGAGAGAGAGAGAAAAAAAAAACATGTTTACAGAAAACCGAGGAAGAGAGAAAAAAAGCTTTTTTTTTTTCTTTTGTTTCATCGTAATGGGGGTCATGGATTTTACCTCCAGCTTACTCCTTGTTTGCCGAAAGATGTAAAAAAGAGAAGCTTTCTCCTCTCTCAAGAGCCACTCCTGCCCAGGCACCAGAGGGGGTCAGCTGCTCTCTTCGCGACTGTTCCCAAGATGCGTTAATGAAATTGCACATTGCAGAAGGTATACTTGCACATGATGGATGGAGATTTGTATAACGACATAGTATTCACGTCCATCAAACTATCGATCAATCTCTTCATCTATCACCCACATAATAAAAATCTATCTCCATCTACATATCCAC
>NC_051404.1:32950773-32951120 GCF_015228065.2 Penaeus monodon
CACACTTCTTAACACAAAAGAAAAACCCTCCCAATTAACGACCTTGACATCAGATTTCTTGAAGACCCCCCCCCCCCCGTCCGCTTGTCAAGACGATTGTCCGCGATGGTTCCGTCTCTCCGCTCGGGTACTTTGCAGACGGAGCACGCAAAGGCACCAGTCAAGCGTAAGATCAAAGCGCTTGCATTCCGCCGCCCCGCTTTGCTCGCGACAACAACAGATTCGGGCCTTCCGAACCCAGCACGCGAGAACCCTGCCCTCGGGGGCCGCCGCCGCTGTGTCGTGGGGCTTGACCAGGCTTCCGCTTGCAGGCAACGAGGGCGAAGGTGCATGGGCCTGCTCTTAGG
>NC_051404.1:32951458-32951652 GCF_015228065.2 Penaeus monodon
CCTTCTTCCCTCCATCATCTCCCCTCTTCCCTTCCACGGACAGAGAGAAAAATGCACCGAGCAGCGGAGGCGAATGGAGAAAAATGGCAGATTTTCCATAAAGCGGACCCGATAAAACGAAGAATTTTGAGGCACAATGAAGCCACTACATCAAAGGAATCCGGGTTGTATTCACTTACAGGAAACGAAAGTAT
>NC_051404.1:32951728-32952191 GCF_015228065.2 Penaeus monodon
ATATCTATACAGGTCATTCTTTGTGAAGAGACCGCCAGATGTCAGACAATTTACAGGATTCCACTCCGTATGTCCTGCAATTACCATTATTATATCATATTGGACCGTATAGGAGCATCATCAGGAAGAACAATGTTATTCCTTCAGAGTTTTATAATCATTTCCGTGCCGGTGTCTAAACTTCCGTTCCGGTTCGCAGTTCAGAAAATACAAGTAACGAACAAGGGTATATGTTTTAAATAACGTTTCCCTCACGACGAAAGAAATGAAATAAAAATAAAAATAAAAAGTCTTAAGACAAACTTTAGCCCGGCCAAAAGGAACACGAAGTCAGTTAAAATCCGGCGTGCAGTCCCGTAGACTTTCCTTCGCTGTTCTCGAAAGGCCAGGCAAGAAAACTTCCCCTTAAGAGGAAGTTTTCCAACAGTTCACAATAGTTTCCTCTTTGTGAGAAAGGGGACCA
>NC_051404.1:32952243-32952478 GCF_015228065.2 Penaeus monodon
ACTAATACTTCGCCTCACCCTGACATTCCAGATGTATAACATGATCGATACGGAGACAGAACAAGCAAGCAGACACGCACACACGGGGTAGGCAAGCACAGACAAAAACCACCTTTCAAGACCCACGTATTATCTACACGACAATGTCTGGCTCGTGCTGGAGGGGCAAGTGGCACTCAATGCGGAAGGAGGACGACGGTGCCACGCAGTGCCGTTACCGAACACATAAATGGAT
>NC_051404.1:32952526-32952989 GCF_015228065.2 Penaeus monodon
GAGAGGGAGACAGAGAGTTTATTCTCGTCCAGTGTGCCGTTATTACCGAGTGAAGGGAAAAACCGTAATAGCAATATGAACGAGAAAAAGAAGAGAAAACATAGAAAGAACAGAAAGAACAGAAAGCAGAAAAAGAAGCGAACCAAGAGAAAGAAAGAAAAGAAAGGAGAATACAAAAAGAGAAGAGAGACAAGAAAGAAAGAAGATCAAGGAGAGGGAAAAAAGTAATCGAGAAAGAAAGAAAGAAACGAGAGGAAGAATCAAGGGGAAAAGGAGTCACAATATTCTCATCAAGTGTGCTGCTACTTCGACTAGACGAAGATGACAAAATAATAATAACATAATTGATAAAACGAAAAAGAAAGAACGAAAGAAGAGAGTCTCCTAGGTCAGTGTGCCGTTGCTCAGCCTCTCGACAAGACGCAAGGAGAAAAACTAATAATCATAATAAAGGAGAACTAGT
>NC_051404.1:32953079-32953378 GCF_015228065.2 Penaeus monodon
AGATAATATCTCCATTCAGTCAGACACTTAACCAGACACTCGCCATTCAACAAGTCGAAAAAAGGACTAAGAAACGTAGACAAAGGCAGAAAAAATCAAAATGAAGAAAATAAAGTTTCCTGCGCAGCCACTCACCCTCCCAGAGAGAGCGTCAGACGCCAGTTGGTCAGGCTCGTTACCCTTCCCTTGGCGTCATGGCGCACGGCATTCCTCACCTGGAAAAGGAGAAACGCAATTCTAGAAAATTCCACATTATAGATGGCTCGTTGTGTAAAGCTAAATTTGGATGTGGAGAGAGG
>NC_051404.1:32953920-32954027 GCF_015228065.2 Penaeus monodon
CATCGCGTAACGAAAACAACCCGCGACGCCTTCGCAGCTTTCCCAAAAGGGCGACTTTGAGGAGGACTTCAAAGCACACTCAAGGACACTTTGGGAAGGTAGGCGCC
>NC_051404.1:32954062-32954883 GCF_015228065.2 Penaeus monodon
CAGCGTGCTTGGTAAGGAGCTGGTGGGCTGAGGAAATGGCAGAACGAAGAAAGGAACCCGAAACCAGAACAAACATGAAAAGGATATGCATAAAAAAGTACAAAAGGCAAAAACAGAAAACGGCGGAAAAGTTACACAGAGAACGGGAAAAAGTACAACAGAAAATGGAAACGCCTCTTTCAATCATCTGATTAGAAAACAAAATCTTCCTTCCATCTTCTCCTAACAAGAAATATATCAAACGGAGAGGAAACAACACAAAACGAGACGCTCATCCTCCCCCTCCCCCTTTCTTGTCCTAATAACCTGTCTGCATGTTAAGTCGACTGAGAGATCAGCCCCCGACTTTCATTTTGATAAAACAGAAATAAAAATGCCCGGGTGGTTGAGAAGCCCTTGCCTAACTCTTTCCCAACTCCATTTCCCAACGTTTTACTTGTTAAGAACACTGCAAATAGTAAAATGATTTAACAAAAATAAAAACGAGATTTTGCTCTCAACAACAGCAAAGAAAATTTACTCACACTAACGACTGCTACAAAGGAAAATTTACGACCATGATCATCAACAAAAAAAAATCAATCTTTTATTTATCTTTTTTTTTTCTCCGCCAACCTTTCCGAGGCGGCCCCTGGCACTGTCGGCAGTGACCGTGGCCCCAACACAGGTGCGAGCAGGCTAATCCCCGGCCTGTCTCTGCCTGTCATGTTGCTTGTCCTGCCGCCCTTGTTAGAGCTCGACGCCCCTCTGGTGGCGGCGCTGAAATGTTGCCGAGTTTTCTCGCTCCGCTCTAACTGGGTCGCTGGTACTTTTCAAAACTG
>NC_051404.1:32954933-32955215 GCF_015228065.2 Penaeus monodon
CAAGTAAAACGGAGAAAAAATCCGAATTATTATTATTATCGGTGTTATAACCGTCAGACGTAATGCTTTTGATGTTGCATTGTATTCCTTACAGGGTACTACCACGACCTCCCTCAAGTCCTTCGGTGCGATGCGTATCACATACATGTACCTCCCACCCCCTCCTAAACACAGACCCCCCCCCCCCCACGCGATATGTGCACAGGGGGATCCATATTCATCCATCTACCCAAAATAAGTCCCTCACTTACTCAGTGACTCACACATTCACTCATGCATGCA
>NC_051404.1:32955346-32955918 GCF_015228065.2 Penaeus monodon
ATCCCGATGAAGATTAAATAACACTTGACATGCTTTACGCCCCACGAGACAGAACAACGTCCTTGTTCAACGCTCTTTTTGTTCTCCAAGGCGAGCCACTTAGAAAACTCCTATGCAATTGCAAGGCCTTCGGTCACGTGTTGAAAGTAAACGTTGCAAGATTCTCTTTCTCTAACACTTATATCATTATTTTTGAATGTTCATTCTAGTTTTTTTTCCGCTGCACGAGTCGCTCTTTTTATTTCTATTTATTTATTTTTCTTTCGTTTTCTTATATCCTTCATCATTTTATTGGTGATTTTATTCTAACACTCATTTCTATTTTCACTTTTACTGCATATTTTTACAATCCCATCCACTTTCTTCTTCTACCTCACGGTCCTCCTCCTTATACCTATATATATATATTTATTGTCGCCTTTTCTTCTTCTTTACCACCCGAGGAGGCCCACTACATTTATGCATGAATTTCTGACGTGCTTTTCTTCTCTAAGAACGCGAGTTTCAGACAGGCTTTCAGGTATTTTCTGCCTCGCTTGGCCTGTAGTCTTGTCTTTGAGGCCGCACCTGGC
>NC_051404.1:32956030-32956298 GCF_015228065.2 Penaeus monodon
GTGGGTATTCGCAGTAAGTGTGATGCAAATGCGATAATTAGCGGTAATGATGATTCGTGACCGGGTTGCCATGTAGGCTGCATTATGAGAGGGAATGATGATTGATGCTATTGTGTTGCATTATTTATAAATGGCGCCGCACGTGTTTACATTAATGTCTCTGATTTGGGTAGTATGGCTCCATTGATCATGCACTGTGCTTGTTTTGATTGATGTGCGGGGAGAGTGGGTGGGGTGGGGGGGTGGAAGTGACACTATTATTCTGTCT
>NC_051404.1:32956613-32956762 GCF_015228065.2 Penaeus monodon
CCGCCTCCATCAGTATGGAGTGTGATGTGAAGGCTGAAGTGTAGAGGTGAGGTCAGTCTGCACTTCACCTCAACGACGAAGGCTGTGTGGATACGCACGTTTGGATACATCGCGTGGATAGGATCTTATCCACTTCTATACACACAGAG
>NC_051404.1:32956812-32956884 GCF_015228065.2 Penaeus monodon
TATTTATCCCAAATGCACACAAACAAAAACCTCCTTCCGGGATCTCTGTCTCCTTCCTCCCCTCTTGTAAGA
>NC_051404.1:32956906-32957140 GCF_015228065.2 Penaeus monodon
TCCGCCCTGCATATCAAAAAGGAGAACCTAGGAAGACCCTGCCCGGGCACGTAGCAAGGGCAGGCCATCCACAGTCGCCCTGGGAGAGAATCCTACGGTGCCCTTGTGCCCCGCTGAAGGTTTTTGAAACGGGGCGGGGAGCTGCTTACCAACGAGGCTGATCACAAGGAAGCCGAGTCAACCCTGAGGAGTTTGGGAGTCTGCGAGTCTGGTTTGGAGTCGCTCGCCTATCTC
>NC_051404.1:32957545-32958043 GCF_015228065.2 Penaeus monodon
ATTCTTAGATAATAATACTTACGAAGTATCTATTTAGTTTTTAATTATTTCCGCCTTCTTTGCTTCTCCCTCTTAAGGACTGAAAATCCAAGAATTTTCTGGCGAGGCCTTAATGCCTTTTCAAAGGGCATATTTTGCACCGCTTTCATAAGGAACACATTTTCCTCCAGTATTTAAAATCGTTGCAGCAGAATTTACCCAACACTTTTGTATTTTTCCTCTCCTTTTCCTTCTATTTCCCCTTTCTTTTTTCTCTCCCGTCTCACACAAAGACAGATTTTCGCCGAAAAAAAAACGTAATTTTATCTTAACTGATGTCTTCTTGTTGTTGCTCGAAACAGCGCAAACTTTTGTGTTTTCAGGGATTAGCGATATCGTGTTCATTCCCAAAGAGACGACGTAATGCAGATAAAGTTGCAGCTGTCACGGCATTCCTTGCAATATTCTCATTTGTGTCGTAGGCTTCAGAGAAGTTAGTGTTTTGTCTTTTTTAATATC
>NC_051404.1:32958235-32958564 GCF_015228065.2 Penaeus monodon
TATGCTTTAAACCATGGCTCACACGGAGAAAATAAATGCGGCCAATTCAACATTCTCCCATCACACTGCACGCCCATTAACACGTAACTCGGGTACAATAAGTCCCTCGCCATTGGACCAAACGTCACTAAGCCCCGCCCCTTTGAGATTTCAGTCCCTACCTGGCTTGAAAACATTACCAACAGACAGAGAAGAACAAAAGTTAAACCCACAATACGCCTTTTTATTATTACCTTATAATACACTATCTTTATAAGGTTTCAATAATACTCTTCCTTTTCATATCACAAACAAATATGAAATCCTATGTTAAAGGGCCCATCGCTCGC
>NC_051404.1:32958602-32958946 GCF_015228065.2 Penaeus monodon
GCAGGGATTGAAAATCAGGGCGCGTAGAGCAGAAGGCCTGTTCCTACTGCACGTGATCATGCACCTGCTGTAAGGGGGCAGAGAGGCGTGCATGTTGCCAGGCATTCTCGAGTACTCATATTCCCTGCAATTCCAGCACAAGGCGAAGGGGGAGGGAGGGGTGATAATAGCTGCATATCTGTGCGCGATGCAGAATTGGCCATGCGGCGTCCATTGCATTTCGGAGTGAGTGCGCTGAGTAAGGTGCGAGCAACGACAGTTTGGAAGGATTTTGCCTGACGTGTTGCTTGTACCCTGGCTCGTGATGCAAGCCGGCTACCGCACAGCAGGACTTTATTTCGAAG
>NC_051404.1:32959160-32959331 GCF_015228065.2 Penaeus monodon
CACCACGCATACTCTCGGGAAGCGTTAACACCGACGCGGCAAAGGATAGATATTTCCCGGCGCCATAAACGGTCCCGAAGGCAAGTGGGGAAGGAGCGACCCGCGAATAAGATTGGTACTGAGGATAGAAAGGGAAGTATGGGAAGGAAAATGAAGATGGGGGGAGGGGGG
>NC_051404.1:32959433-32959731 GCF_015228065.2 Penaeus monodon
AGCGAAAAAAGAAACAGGAAAAGGGAGAGAATAAAAAAATGAAACAAAGATAAAAAAGAGAAAGCGAGAGCCACCACAGCATCCCGAGTGAAACAGAAAACCACATCTCGCTCTAAGCATCCCCCCCCTCCCCTCCACGCGCCACACGTGCTTCCGCTGTACTTTTTGCCTCGTTTTTTTCCCCACTTTTGTTTTCTGAGAACGTTGCCCATCGCTGCCATCAGTGCGTCCTTTGCTCCGTCGTTCGTAAACCTCTGTTGTAATTATGTTTTATATCCTTTCGGGATGTTTATCGCAG
>NC_051404.1:32959800-32960093 GCF_015228065.2 Penaeus monodon
GTGTGTGATACAGAAAAGTTCATCTAACTTTTTTATAATTATCTCTCTTCTTCGTACCTTCCTTCCCCTACATCTTCCCTTTTTTCTCCTTCCCGTCCCTTGCTTCCTAGTTTTTTCTCGCTTCCTTCTCCTTTTCTCTCCTATCCTATTTCCTGTTTCTCCTTAGTTTCTTGATTCTGTTCCGTCCCCTTTCCCTCTCCCCTAAACTCCTCTTCCGCACCTTTTCTCCTCCACTTCTGTCCACCATCTCACTCTCCCCCTTCCCCTCCCACTCACCCCTGCTCCACCACCAT
>NC_051404.1:32960118-32960524 GCF_015228065.2 Penaeus monodon
GGCTCCTCCGACATTTCTCCATCTACCTCTTTCTGTCACTCTCCTCCTCCCCTTCCCCTGCTCTCTTCCCTTAGCTACCTTACCTCCTACTCCTTACCTCTCCCCCTCCCCGCCCACCTTCTCCCTCCTCGCCCACCTTCTCCCCCCCCCCACCCTTCTCCACTTCCCCTTTTCCCTTCCCCGCCCTCCACCTCCACCTTTCCACCTTCCACAACTCCCGTTCCTCCTCCACCTGCACCTCCGCCGTCGCTCCATCCGCGGGCGTGTAATGAGCCCTTCCATCACGGGCGGCGTCTCGCACCCGCCCGTTTTTCTCCCCTTAGTGGAACAGATGGCCGCCCACAAGGAAGCGCCACAGATTCACCTCCTCCGCCGCCCTTTCGAGAAGCATTTGCGCCGAGACATG
>NC_051404.1:32960820-32960984 GCF_015228065.2 Penaeus monodon
AAAATCAGGAAACAATATATCACTTCTTATATAATCGCTTTCACCTATTATATTAGTAAGCAATTCTATCCCACGAATAAAAAAATATATAAACATAATACCAAATGTTGCAAATCTAAAAGAAAAACTGAAAAAAAAAACGATACCCCGCCCCCCCCCCCTAA
>NC_051404.1:32961070-32961242 GCF_015228065.2 Penaeus monodon
GTAGCAAGCTCAATTCAAATGAATCCACGAGCTCGCAATCATGCAAACGCTCACTTTCAATGATCGGGTCCCAACAAACACACTTACTTACGGACCCGAGTCGTGACTGTTATCTTAATCGGGTATCGCTCCTTCCCCCTCCCCCCCTTCCCCTAATGAGCCCCTTCTTATT
>NC_051404.1:32961554-32961665 GCF_015228065.2 Penaeus monodon
TAATATGTACCTGAAGACTACAAAAAAAGTCTAAAAATTTACATCACAAAATTACTATCCATAATACTAATACTTAACACACGCCAATGAAAACCAAACCAAACAAACCGC
>NC_051404.1:32961792-32961994 GCF_015228065.2 Penaeus monodon
AAGCAGAATCTGTCTCAAGATCTCAAGCAAAGCCATGATACAAGCAGCACAGCGGCGTCCGGGCAGGTTCCCCCTCTCTGCGGGCGGCGGGCGAGGGTGCTCACGCCCACTCCTGCTGCTGGGATTGGAAACTCGTGACTTGTTTTGTACAAGTTTCGAGAACTTTAATGGGTGGGTAATGACGCGACAAGAGAAGTGGGAG
>NC_051404.1:32962351-32962638 GCF_015228065.2 Penaeus monodon
GCGGCAACCATGTCAGACTGAATAATGGCAAATAAAAAACATCATAACTTAAAGAGGATTGTGAACGCAAAAAAGTAAAACCATATAATGTAGAACTATATGTCTTAAACTTGTGAATTAACTCAAAAAAACGCTACCATATTTTGTCACTATTAATTAAATTGGAATTTCCGTAAGAAAACTAATATGTGTTGAACATTTTAACAGTGTGATTGTTATTGTGTGCAATCGCTGAATGCTATCAGGTGTAATTATTTCAGAATTAATACATGAGCGATACTTAGATG
>NC_051404.1:32962957-32963117 GCF_015228065.2 Penaeus monodon
CATCATAATACCTATTCATTAAATAATCCACTCAATGTAAATACCAGAATCCGGTTTACATTCCTTTGCTTCTCCGACGTTGATTGGTAATAATATACGTTCACTGTAAATTTACACATAACATTGCGCAGAGGTAATGGGAAAGTCAAAAAGATAGATG
>NC_051404.1:32963738-32964014 GCF_015228065.2 Penaeus monodon
CTTTAAAAAATGGAATAAAAAAAACGTAGCACAATAAAACATTATAACTAGCATGAAAAAAAAATAACTATAACGAAAAGGAAAGTAATTAAAGGACGAACAGACATACTCCAACCTCTCCCCCCACCCCCCTCCCCCCGGCCTTTCCATATCTCGGCCATCACCCCATTAAAAATGGAGAGCAGGAGAGCAGCGCAGCCCCGGCGCTCTTTTTCGCCGCTGTGCCAATGGGGAATCAATAGGGCATCTCATGGGGTTGTGGCACTGTAGCTGACC
>NC_051404.1:32964038-32964701 GCF_015228065.2 Penaeus monodon
TATCCGATATCTGGCTACATTAGGTGCCTCGCTATTTATGGGAGACTGAATTCCTTTTGAGTGATATCGTCTGAATGATTGGATGAAATGAATGATCCACAGAATTTATAGGAATCAATAAAATATGAAGATAGGCTATGAACAGAATTTTGTTGAAGTATGGACTGTGCAAATATGTTTCGCTTCTAGGGATATAAAATGCGGATATAAAGTTAAGAAACAGATGGAAAACGGCAAAACTGATTCTGAACTGAAAGACATTATTTTCTCTTCCCGAAAATCCTCGTCCTGATTTTTACTTTTTATTTATTTTTCTTTCTGCAATTAACTCAGTTCCCTGTCAATTAATGTCTACTTTATGTGTAACCGATCTAATTATCAAGAAAGTATATTTTAGCATCTACTCGAAACGCTAAGGATTTTGTGATTTTGCTCCACTTTTTTAAAATTTCTTTTTTTCTTTCGTTTTTTGGCATGTACCCATCTGTGTCTGTCTCGCTCCCCCTTTTGTATTTGATTCAACTTGACGAGTTTTATCAAAATCACATTAACTTGAACGCACGGCCCTTGTCTCCTCTCCCCTTCCCCGATTCGTAAGTCATTTTTCTCTCCACTTATTTTGCCTCTATTTTTGCTCGTCTCCCTCTCCCCTTTTCTCTTCCT
>NC_051404.1:32964761-32965906 GCF_015228065.2 Penaeus monodon
TTTCTTCCCCTCCTCCTTCTAGCCCGAGATGTTAAACCAGGGATTTAGACCCCTCGGATCCGTCAGATCGAGCAGCTAAAACTCAGCGACGCCTTTGTCGAGTCAAACTGACACAGGAATATCCGTCTTCCCGCGCGACGCCCGATTCAACATGGCGGCGGGAAAGGGACTAAAAACAAAACGGAAAAAAATCAATCCATCAACTCCCATAATTCTCGGGAAGAGGGGGGGGGAGGGGGGCAAGAGACAGTAATTATCGTCTACCTAAGAGTCTATTAAGCACCGTGTCTCTTTCTTTCCCCACCTTGAAGGCAGGAAAAGGGAGTAAAAGACACAAGAAGGGGACGGGAAGGAAGTAATTTCCGCCGCACTCGAGACGCCGGGCCAGGAAATGGCCAAACTCGAGATCGTGTTCCGTCTATTTTATTTCTCTTGGGATTATCTTCTTACTTCCCTCAGAAGTGTTAACACAAGACCTGAATAGATATCAAGAAATAAATGTGAAAATATATAAATAAATAAATATATATATATATATTACATAAATAAATAAAAATCTAGCAAATATTGAACAAATATAAAGCATACATTTTTAATTAATATAAAACATAAATATTCAATCAATATAGAGTACACATACTTAATCAATATAAAGCAAAAACTTATATAATAAGCATAAATATTTAATTAATACAAAGCATAAATATTGAACAAGCACAAAACATAAATATTTAATAAATATAAAGAATGAATAGTTTATTGGACACCCCTTATCTTCATATTTTTCTAAGAGGAGCCAAATCGCGGGAAAAATGAGAAAAAATTTTCATTCCCATAATTTACATAATCCTGCAAGAACTCGATGCAGCTATCAAGGCCACTTCTTGTTCGTTCCAAATTCTTTTACTTCGAAATCCCTAATTATAATGTAATGCGCGACACTTACTATAATTATAAACTAACTAAAAAGTAATAATTCTTATTCAAAAAAGTATAAAAAAAGCAAATAATGTATCTATCAAAAGGAAGGGGATAGAAACAAAAACGATAACAAAAGAACGAAGTGCAATCTCTCTACGAGTCTAATTTATTCTCGCGGTCAACAGAATGAAACCCAGAATATAATATTATAAAGCGATGGAAAT
>NC_051404.1:32966234-32966501 GCF_015228065.2 Penaeus monodon
GCAGGCATCTCACCCCTTTAGCCACAAAGGAGAAAACATTTAATAAGTGGTTAAAACTTCCCCTTGGAAGTTTTCTTCTTGGTCTGGCCAAAGAACCGCAACGTTACCGAGCAGGAAAACTCTACGGCTTTACACACCATGTTTGAACCGACTTGAGTGAAAATTTTGTCACGAGATTTCATAATCTTTCTTTTTTTCCATCATCCTCGCCGCTGTAAGAAAAACAATTTGAGAATGAAACAACTTCACCAATGATCATGCCTACTC
>NC_051404.1:32966549-32966883 GCF_015228065.2 Penaeus monodon
TTCTATTCAAAAGTAAAACACAGAACACACAAACCACCACAGCATTCAAACCCACCGCAACCGTGACGAGACTGCAATATTTCGACAAGTCATGCAACCACCCCCCTCCTCCCCCTCCCCACCGGACTGCTTATCTCGCCGACAGCTGCTTGTGTGATGAAAGCAGTTGAGAACTGAACTAAGGATGAGGACGTGTCTCAGATAAATCAGTATTGTGAATATGATAATTTTTGGACGTGATATGAGAAAGGTTGGAGGCCGCAAAAGCCTAGGAAGAGAGCGGAGACGTAGAAGATGAAATAGTTCGGGAGAAGATTTTTTTTTGCGATCGCTG
>NC_051404.1:32967175-32967343 GCF_015228065.2 Penaeus monodon
CCCAATATAATCACCGCCATGAGGATATCCTGCATTTGCATTCACTCGATCCTTGCTATTTTATCCACATTTCCCCTCCCACTCCCTGTTCTCTGTTTATATGCCCACTTTCTGTTGGACTGTGTTTACCCTTTATTTTTTCCTTTCTCTTTCTCTCTTCCCCCCCCC
>NC_051404.1:32967501-32967691 GCF_015228065.2 Penaeus monodon
GACAATCGTCGCCTCGAGACAAGAATTCACGGCGGAAAGAATTAAACCATGTCGTTGTTGCACGGAGCTTCGCACATCCAATTTGGACCAAGTTGCTGCTGGTATCGTGGGAGTTTTCGGGGGGGGGGGGATGGAGGGGGAGAAGATGGGGTTAAGGGATAAGGTGTTGATTAGGGCAAGAGTTAAGGGG
>NC_051404.1:32967919-32968050 GCF_015228065.2 Penaeus monodon
AGCTAACTCAATTTCCCCAAGCTGTGACTTATTACTTGCGACCTGTCTTTCCCCTTCTGAATGACGCGACATCTCTGATCTTGTTAGTGATTGGAGGAATTGCAATTGCATAAACCGATCGCAACAATCCG
>NC_051404.1:32968187-32968298 GCF_015228065.2 Penaeus monodon
CCTCCTCTCGCCCCTCCCCCTTGTTTAGTATTGAAAAGCGATAAACGACGACCAGTCCAGGAAATTGCGTCATCCTCCAGGAGGGCACGCTCTGCTGGGATGACTTGCCCG
>NC_051404.1:32968501-32968683 GCF_015228065.2 Penaeus monodon
AATCTCTCTCCCCCTCAATCTCTCAAGGTCTCCGCCTTAAACCCATCCTTACATGCCCACTCATGACCCCTTCTCGTGCACGAGCCAAAACCATGCCACATTCTCATGCCACTCATGAGAAATTTCATGAACTCCCTCCGAACCCTCTAAGCTTCAAAAGTAATTCGTGTTGAGATTAGTGA
>NC_051404.1:32969040-32969146 GCF_015228065.2 Penaeus monodon
CACTTGCTAACACGATTAGAACAAAGGATATCAAATAGACGAGCACTGGAATTAGGATACGCATCAGCAAGATGACACAGCAATAACCGACAGCGAGAATGAATAT
>NC_051404.1:32969380-32970094 GCF_015228065.2 Penaeus monodon
TCGCCCAATCTCCTTTACACGCCCCCACGTACAAAAGGCACACAACTTTTTGCAACAACTATGTTTTACAACGGACTCAAAATTACAACCAGTTACGCACCGAGACGCTCGCTTCCACGGCAAAAAAACGCCACTTACCCCCCCCCCTTACCTCCCCCCCAAAAAAAAAACCGCAGAGACGAGCAGTATCATCTTGTCACAAATACAGGACACTCCCCTCCTCCATACCCCCCCCCACCCCCACAAGCGCCATTCCCCTTCGACCAAAAAAAAAGGAAAAAGAAGAATTCCAGCATGGCCATTGTCCGGAAAAATAAGGTTAAGCTGCACTTTGCTTTTTGGATAAGGGACGCCAGAAGAGCCACACACCGTGAAATCTAAAACACCAAAAATACAAATAAAACACTAAAAAACAAACACACACAAACATACAAAATACACAACAAATATATACATCCACGCTGAAAATCCTCCGTGCTTTCCCTCTGCTGAGCATCTCTCACTTTCCAGACGATTCCAGAAGGACTCGGATCGACTCATATATATGGTTTCGCTAACTTCCCTTGTTCGAATCCGTGCATCGGCAGGACTTCCGGATAAAGCCTGGGATTTCTTATGAGGTTTCCGAACGAAAGGAATGAGAGATTGTGGTTCTGCGGGACAGGAAGGGAGTGGGGGTTGGAAGAGGAGGAGGGACGGAGGGAAAAAGAGAAC
>NC_051404.1:32970207-32970370 GCF_015228065.2 Penaeus monodon
CGAGGATAAAGACGGAAGGTGCGTTTCATGTCACTACGACTGTTCGTCTCATGATACCGAAGAATTGGAGAGAAGAAAAAGCAAGAGAACAAAAAAAAGAGAAAAATATATACACTGTACATACTCATGTTTCAGTGTTGCATTTTAAGTAATTCTAGAAACG
>NC_051404.1:32970543-32970923 GCF_015228065.2 Penaeus monodon
AATTCCTTCCACTAGATAAAACGCAAAGGCTGAACCGGAATTCATAAAGATTCAAATATCACATATAAAAATGAATAAAAGGAATAAAAAAAACTAACAAACCAACAGACTATTGGTTTTGGCTCCGTCTGGAATGGGGTCAGAGTGACCTTTGAAAAAAAAAAAAAAAGTTTCGAAAAAGCGACACAAAACTAGGACGGGAAGAGGGGAAAAAATTACTTGTGCCAAATTTCGTAGCCGGCATCCCAACCCGCATAACGTTGCTGGCGACATAAAACGTTGCATGCAAAAACAACAATGACGTTTGCAATGACCGAGAAAAGGGAAGAAAAAGACTATTTACAAGTAGCATGATGGATAATAATAGGAGCTATAAACGA
>NC_051404.1:32971301-32971413 GCF_015228065.2 Penaeus monodon
TTTTTTTTAACTATTCTCTTCTTCTTCGTCACCATCACAACCACCTTAATAAAAACAAAAATCTCGAATGCATTCATTAACCTCGCCATTTTAATCAGCCTTAGTTCTACCT
>NC_051404.1:32971617-32971802 GCF_015228065.2 Penaeus monodon
TGACGTCCTCCCACGCCTCTGAATAGCTTATCCGCCATTATGCAGATTGCAAAAAATGACTTACCATTGCAAATTCTCGCCCGTGCCATCGCCAAAAATGGGGGGTAGGGGGGTAGAGGTGGGGGAGGAGGGAGGGAAGTGAGGGGAGAGACGCTGTCGCTGTTTCTGCTGATTCAGGGAGGGGG
>NC_051404.1:32972389-32972453 GCF_015228065.2 Penaeus monodon
CGTATCCTCGCCTCGGAATCCGCAGCCGTCGCACAGAGACGAAATCCGCGGCGCCGCGTCAGGA
>NC_051404.1:32972491-32972569 GCF_015228065.2 Penaeus monodon
TTGCTGCCGTAGCCGCCGCCCTCAGCAGTGGGCGTCGGGCGCTGCTTGCAAATTCCTCTCCCTTCGTTCGCCCTTTCG
>NC_051404.1:32972818-32972956 GCF_015228065.2 Penaeus monodon
GAAGTTAGGGGTCGACGCATGTTCAAAGTTCATGGATATTTTTTTTTCGGATACGTGAAAATGTGTGGTTTCTTGAGAAAGTTAGTATATCTAATAACAACTATTCCACTTTTTTTTCTCTCAGAATATGTGCTAAGG
>NC_051404.1:32973282-32973359 GCF_015228065.2 Penaeus monodon
CGGGATTTGTGTGATATCTCGCTCGCTCGCTCGCCCTGGTTAGATCAAAGAGACTCCGGGATCCCGTTTTCCTTTCC
>NC_051404.1:32973685-32973751 GCF_015228065.2 Penaeus monodon
ATATCTTACGATTGCCTGCAGCTGTCATTGTTTACATACAAATGTTATTGTAATGTTACCGCGTCT
>NC_051404.1:32974312-32974509 GCF_015228065.2 Penaeus monodon
CGTCAGACCAAGAATAAGTTTCTTCGCGACGACATGAAAGCAAGTTTCAGGAATTTTGAACATTCCTACCCCGCTATTTCCCTGTCGCCTCTCCTCCTTTTTTTTCTCCCCGACCCTTCCATCCACTTCTCTCGGGGATTCCTTTTCATACGGCTCCTTCTTATCTGATATCGATATCCCTCTCTCCTTCTTTTCTT
>NC_051404.1:32974541-32974651 GCF_015228065.2 Penaeus monodon
TGAATCTTCGGATTTCCACTTTCTTTTTCACGACGAATGTCCCGCTCTTATCTCGAGTTCCTTCCACCTCCGTTTTATCAGCGATTCCCTTTTCCACCTTCAATTTTTTC
>NC_051404.1:32974717-32975552 GCF_015228065.2 Penaeus monodon
CACACCTCCCTCTTTCGTATTTCTCAAGCCGAAATCTTATCTTCGGGGCAAGATTGTCGCAAGCGGTATATTGCACCGCATCGGATTACATTTTCGGCCCCTTCTCCTCCTCCTCCTCCCTCCTCTTCCTTGTCTTCGTCGCCTATTCCTTCATCTTCCACCTTTTCCTTTTCTTCATCGCCTACTCCTTGTTTTTGTTCTTAATCTTTTCTGCTTCCTCCTCCTTCTTCATTCATATTCTCTCCCCGCTTCTTCTTCTTTTTTTTTTTTTGCTTTTGCTTTTGCGCAGCTCTTCAATTTCTTTTATTCTTTTGCTACTCCTCTTCCATCTACTCTCTTCCTCCGCCTTTTGCATATCCCCCATCTCTTCTCGTCCTGTCCTACCTTTCTATTTCTTCTCGCCATCCTTCCTCCACTTCTATTTCTGATCCATCTTTTCCAAATCATCCTATCTCTTTTCCTCCCTCCTTCCATCTCTTTCTGTTCTCCTCATTCTTTTCTTCTTCTCTCTTCTCCTTCCCCATCTCTACCTCCTTTCCTTCCTCCTATCTCCTCCTCCGTCTCCTCTTCCACACTCCGTCTCTGCAACTTACCACAGCTATTCACCCCCCCCCCCTTCGTCCTACTCTCCCTCTCCCTTCCTCCGCCCTCTTTTCTTCCTTTTTTCTCTTTAATCCCTTTTCTTCTTCCTCCTCTACGTCCTTCTTTACCGAATTTGCATCGCTCTTGCAATTTCTCGAAACATGCAATGAATTTGTCTGTGTTCTGTGGCTATCTACATGCTGCAGTTTCTTGCATTTTTATAAAGGTGTTTACGGTTTATATGCCTTGTATA
>NC_051404.1:32975585-32975975 GCF_015228065.2 Penaeus monodon
ACCTCTTTTATATGCCACGCTATCTCATACACGCATTTCAATATTCTATCTCATGATATATATTCAGCACAAGGTCCAAATACTCCTGTAGGCCTTGATAGTCCATATATCCAGGGCCTTATGAATTTCACCTACTTAAAAAATCAATCTAATTTACAAGAAGACAATAAAACTTACAAATTCCCCGCCTACATCAAGGTCTTACGTCACTATAGGCCTAAGTGCACCCCCCCCCCACCCACCATCCCTTATACCTTAGTACCACTTATTTACTTTCCATAATCTCTCTCCACATGTCCCCTTCTCTCTCCTCTCTCTCCCCACCATAATTATCATCCTCTACCGTAATTACAGCCTTCCTTGCCATTCCCCTCACCATCATCATAATTT
>NC_051404.1:32976471-32976766 GCF_015228065.2 Penaeus monodon
TGAAGACCAAAATAAATACAAAAGAAACAAGAGCCAAATGAAAACGCGCAGAGAAATGCGGCACCGAAAAATATTGATACAATTTTTGCATTCACACAGCTGCTGCCGCGAACAGATCGGCTGTTCAGTGAGAGAAGTTTTCGCTCTATGTATTGCAGAAATTGTTGCATTGTGTTGCATTACTTGCGATCTGTTGCATTTGCATGTAGGCCTACTATACTGTTATATATATCCAGAAATTTCTAAACATCATTCTTTAATTTTGGCACTACTGTATTTTTCAATATCACACTGT
>NC_051404.1:32976843-32976908 GCF_015228065.2 Penaeus monodon
CATATTGCAACAACACCAATCAGTCATCCTTCGCTTCCCTCGCTAAATCATTATCCATTTCCACA
>NC_051404.1:32976943-32977128 GCF_015228065.2 Penaeus monodon
CGTATTCAGGAATTTGCAAGAAGGTGAAGAGAATAGGATCTTTAATCGCATTACTTCTGCTCAAACAGCGAATCGGGTCAACCTTTTGGGAGATTCAAATTTCGCCCTTAGGTTACAGGTCAATAAGGAAGTCCCGAAGGGGGCGAACCGCGCGACTCCTTTTTGCATATCTCTCTCTCTCGAGG
>NC_051404.1:32977345-32977423 GCF_015228065.2 Penaeus monodon
ACGGGTGAAAAAAAGTTTTCAAAATCCAGAAGGTGTGAGTTAATTGCAAAATATATGGCTATGTAACGATGGCTTTGG
>NC_051404.1:32977663-32977890 GCF_015228065.2 Penaeus monodon
AACCATTTAAAAAAATATACAATTCAAGACAATAACTTACACGAAAAAACGCAAGAAGATAAAGACGATACCCTAAAAAAAAAAAAAAATGATTGCATGTCAATTGCTTTCTTGAAACCGACATTTACTCGCGAGTTCGATCGACATTCCACTCAGCCTGATCGCGCGGGGGATTGTTTGCAATGATAGATGATCTAGATTCCTTCTTCCTTTGTGTGCGTTGTCGT
>NC_051404.1:32978234-32978441 GCF_015228065.2 Penaeus monodon
CGTAATAAATGACACGAGAGCCCCACGGAAGTTACGTATAGGTGCAGCGTCCCCCTCACCTGCGGCGAAGACCCCAGTGGACTCCCCCCCCCCCCCGGCGCCCGCGTCCGATTGCGCTCTCTTACCTGGGAGGAGAGAAAACGGGAACTGTTTAGGACAACTTCTAAATTAATGAATTGCTATATATAATTCACTTAAAATGTAACG
>NC_051404.1:32978484-32978662 GCF_015228065.2 Penaeus monodon
AGCAAAAGTATCTACAGTAATAGGTAAAATCAAAGATTGTTGCTATCATTTATGTTATAAATATTAGTAATAGTACTGTTATTCTTTATTATCATCGTTACCATAAGACTTACCCTTAATCATTTGTGTCAATATCACCACTCCCGTCAACATCACGACCATGACAACGACCAACCCC
>NC_051404.1:32978733-32978885 GCF_015228065.2 Penaeus monodon
AACACACCATTTCATACAACAAATAAAACTACACCACAAGCTGCTACAACAACAATGGCGGCCACGAACAACACACCTTCACAACAGACAACCTCGCCTCACTCCCTTTTGACTCCACACGAGGCAACGCCCATTATAAAGATCAACACCAC
>NC_051404.1:32978921-32979051 GCF_015228065.2 Penaeus monodon
TGTATGGCTACCAATAAAGAATCATTGTGTGTATCCGAGTCACGAAGCATTACCTTTGCCTCGCGCTGCGTTACTGGGTTCTGTTGGCGCGGGGATGGGAGGCGTTGCGGTAAGAATAAGTTAAGCTCTC
>NC_051404.1:32979178-32979301 GCF_015228065.2 Penaeus monodon
ATACAAGGTGCCGCCTTGGTGCAGCGGTAACGTGAGCAACAGAGGTCCAGAAAGGTCTCCGAGCGAGGAATTCGATTCTTTTGTATCCGAAGTTAGGAAAAGGATCCAATATTCGGATTATGA
>NC_051404.1:32979525-32979780 GCF_015228065.2 Penaeus monodon
TAACTGTCACATCACACCATAATAAAAGAAATTATAAATAAGAACCAAACTCCTTAAAGCCATTGATTGGTTCCTTACGAGCCGTGGGAGACTGGATTAGGATTCGGCAGGACTGGTTCACGCTCAGGGGCTTTTAGAGAAAGTTAAGGCGCTCAATTGGCCAAATTTCCAGCGCTAATGTATGCCAGAGACTTCTAGGGCAAGAAAAATAAGGAATAGATTGACATTTAATCTTCATTTATCTATTTCTGTTGG
>NC_051404.1:32979913-32980116 GCF_015228065.2 Penaeus monodon
ACAATTCACACACAAACATACCTACGACCCCACAAACAGACACTCGGAACGATATCAACAATAGAATAAGCAGGGCGCCGGCGTTTCCAGAGTCAATATCCTGCCTCCTAGCCCTCATCTCGGCCCTCATAACGCCTCATAAATAAGCGCACGCTGCACATTCCCACGGAACAAAATGTACTGGAGAGTCCTCATAACACTGA
>NC_051404.1:32980613-32980729 GCF_015228065.2 Penaeus monodon
TTTCCTATTTCCCTTACTCCTTCGGGGCGGCCGTTATTGGACTATCCATCAGCTGCAAGTAAGGATAAAGAGAATATCATTCGGATAAACTGAGTGATGATGAAAACCGGCTGGAT
>NC_051404.1:32981123-32981241 GCF_015228065.2 Penaeus monodon
ATAATAACTGCCATAAAGATATTGAAAATTATTCAACAAATAACATTTATAACCAGTACTACTATTATGGCCACAATGCCGATATTACCAATGGCTTAATCAGTACAGTTATAACGAT
>NC_051404.1:32981473-32981853 GCF_015228065.2 Penaeus monodon
CACAGGAAAGAGGAGAGGAAATAGTGGAAGAGGAGAGAGGAGGCACGGGTGAAAGGAGGATGAGAAGGTGAGAGGAGAAAGGAAGGTGTAAGAAGATAAGAGAGAGGAATCATAGGGGAAAGAGATGGGAAGCAGAAAGAGAGAGGAGGCGCACGGGGGAGAGAAGATGGGAAGAGAGGGGAGGAGGGGAAGAGAAGATGCGGGGCGGGGGGGGGTTTAACCAGAAACAGGTGTGACGCGGCATACGGAACAGGCGGAGAAGCATCCGACACACCTGATCTCCGCCTCACCAGCATCCGAACAGGGGGATACAGAAGGGAATGGGGGAGGGGGGGAGGGGAGGAAATGAGGTCTTATTGATCTCCCTGACCCGTCATCTC
>NC_051404.1:32981875-32981952 GCF_015228065.2 Penaeus monodon
TCCCCCAAAGGCGAATGACGGGAAACGTACATAAACGGACGGAATTGACGGGTCCTCCTCCAATCATTTCAAATTAA
>NC_051404.1:32982189-32982464 GCF_015228065.2 Penaeus monodon
ACATAGTATACAAGACTAAGATACCATTAGGAGTACAGTCCGGAGGGAGAGCCGGAAGGGGAGAGGCGAGGGGAAAAGGTCAGAATAAGAAAAGAAAGGAAAATGGCTCTTGCATCTTGCACAGCCGTGACTGTGCAAGTTGAGCCCTTCGTTGTCATTCCTTTTATTTCTCTCTGACCTCCTGGCATTTTTCTACTGCCTGCTTCTTGCCACGTAAACTCGCCTCACCTTTCGTATCTTATTTTTACCTTTGTCATGTTTCTCCTTTGAATTAT
>NC_051404.1:32983420-32983569 GCF_015228065.2 Penaeus monodon
CCTAATCCCCCTTTAAAAAATCCAAAACAAAAATGTGAAATATATATAGTCAATGAAGCCAATTTCGCAACTCAACCGCCAAAAGAAGCCGAGACGGGAACCAGCCGTAAACTTTAATGAACGAGGGAAAGGAAGAATGAGTTTAAGAA
>NC_051404.1:32983696-32983785 GCF_015228065.2 Penaeus monodon
GTAGGGGTAATGAAAGTTTGGGGAAAGGAGAGAGAAGGGGGGGGGGGTGAAGAAGCCGAGGGGAGAAGGGATGGGAAAAGGTAAACCGG
>NC_051404.1:32983902-32984053 GCF_015228065.2 Penaeus monodon
CTCGAAATTGCTTACATTTTTCAGCAAGAGTTGCAACAGCTCATCATGTAAACATTATGCACATTTTGAGTAGATCCAATATTGAAGGGATTTTCAAAAAGGGAACTTCGTGTCGGAATACTCCTTTACATAAATGAATATTTCTTGGGAC
>NC_051404.1:32984079-32984386 GCF_015228065.2 Penaeus monodon
ACGCAACTCACACTCTCCATTCTTCCCTTTTTCCTCCAGTCAAGCTTCATAATTGCCTCCCCCTCCCCCCTTGCCCCCTCTCCCTCCCAGCCACCTCGAGTCACCCTCATTGACGTCATCAAGACAGCCCGCGGCCTAATCCATCCTCTTAGAGACAGACAGCCTGAACCTTCTCTTCGTCCTTCGAGAAAGGGGAAGAAAGGAGCGACAATGTACCGTGAACGTTGCTTTGTGTTGTGGAAGTTAGTGAGATCCTTATTAAGGAAAATAGACGTGTATGGATGCACAAACTTGAGCCCAGACTCTG
>NC_051404.1:32984467-32984704 GCF_015228065.2 Penaeus monodon
TTCCACAAAATATACACTAAAGCAGAACGCATAGCCCCCCCCCACCCACCCCCCTGTCACATAGATCTTCCATCCAGAACATAACCCGGAACGAATGCGCTGTCAACACAACCAACAAAACTGCCAATGCGCGAGACGTGACTGACAACCTTTGCCATAATTCCGGGTCGTATTCGCAGCCGGAAATGTCCAAGTGCCTGACGTGACATGACTTCATTCATAACAAATTGCATCGCG
>NC_051404.1:32984739-32985017 GCF_015228065.2 Penaeus monodon
GGGAAAAATAATAACAGCGAATGGGAGGTTGAAGTCATTAAAAGCATCTGTCACTCGGCGAAGCTTTCAAGGGGAATGATCACTTCGTGTCGGCCTGTTTGTTTACGTGTTACTTACGAGTCGTGGAACTCGTCTGAATAACCTGTCGTTTGCGAAAAAACGATATGAATTCTAAATAGCAGGAAGCACTCTTTCAATTACTCGGATGATTATGGAAATGATATTACTAGTACGAGGAATGATTTAAAAATAAGAGTTCGACTGCTTATTTTCTTACA
>NC_051404.1:32985305-32985460 GCF_015228065.2 Penaeus monodon
TCCCTGACCGCTAATCAAGCCGCGGCGAGAGAGCGAGCGAATTCGGGGCCGAAAATCGCGTTCATAAAGCATTCCGCCAATAATCCCGGGCGAGGCGTGACGAAATAAAAGGCAGGCGTCAAAATCCCAATTTAGGGGGACGAGGGGAAGGTGTG
>NC_051404.1:32985573-32985844 GCF_015228065.2 Penaeus monodon
TGGGAACAGAGGGGGGGGGGGGGAGGAAGGTAACGCAGCTCGTGACGGCAAAAATGACCCTTACCTTCCCCTCCGACAAGGGCCGAAATCGCCTGCAGTGAAGCCCGAAACTTGTAATGGAAAAAAGGGGATCATTGCCTTTCCATCAAGTGTTTTTGCAAAGCCATCCCTTCCACAACAGGCGATGGAACAACATTCGTGGATTAACGAGCGACTTTACATACTCTTATTCCCTCACGCTCTTTTTTTCCTTTGTTTCATAGGAAATCAA
>NC_051404.1:32985888-32986523 GCF_015228065.2 Penaeus monodon
GAATCTAATGCAATCTGTATTGAGCTTCTGGCTACAGATCTTTTCTTGTCTTCCCTCTGTTTATATCTACTTACCTATCTGTTTGTATGTCTGTGTACTTTTTTGTTCATCTTTTCTATTTCTTTCCGGATTCTGATTCTTATCTTTATTCTCCTCCTCCTTTTCCACTTCAACATTCATCTCTTCACTGCCACCCTCACACCTCATACCCTTATTCTTATCAAATCCCTCTTCTCCTCCTCCTCTTTCCTTTCTTCTCTTTCTTCTCCTCATTTTCCGCTTCCACCCACACCTCATACTCCTATTTTTATATCATCATCCTCTTCCTCATTCCTTCTCCTCCACCTCTTCCACCTCCAACCTCACACCTCATACCCCTTTTATCCTCCACCTCTTTCCTTCCCTTTCTCCTTCTTAACCTCCACCTCCACGCTCTTTTTATTATTATCTTTTCTTCTCTTCTCCTACCTAAACCTCTACCTCCTTCACCCCCCCCCCCACACCTCACAATAAGTCAGTAAGTCTAGATGAACAGCAGAAAATATTCAAGGCAAACAACAGGCAGCAGTTAAAACCGTTGCTCAACTCCGAAATATGAACACGTTTTTAGGAGAAGCAAATTACCGAGTTATACG
>NC_051404.1:32986763-32986994 GCF_015228065.2 Penaeus monodon
TAAGCAGCAGATCTATGACATAATGCCCCCCCCTTCCCCCTCCTTCAGGAACCGCGATGAAAGTCCTCCAGCGGCCCTTCTATGGCTCTCTTCAATGAGCAGACGCCTCTCCTCCTCTCCATTTGGGTCGTCTTACCTCCTCATTCTTATATTTCCGTTTTAATTCTCTCTCACCTTTTTCGATTCCATGTCTCTTCGCATGTCTCTCTCTCTTTATCAGGTTCTTCTTTC
>NC_051404.1:32987888-32988379 GCF_015228065.2 Penaeus monodon
TTCCCCTTATATTCTCCCCTCTTCTACGCCATCCTCTCCCCTTCTCCCTCTTTACTTCCTCCTCCCCTTTCCCCCTTATCCTCTCCCCTTCTCCACTCTCATCCCCGCCCGGTAAATTAAACTCTTTTTTTTCTTCTTTTCCTACATGAAAGAATCTCCAGCGCAAAAAGCTTCAAAACGTGTTTGTGAATCGTTTTTTTTTTCTCTCTCTGTCTCACCCTCTTCGTGTTCTCTTTCAAAAGAATAATGTTATGTCCTCGACTCACTGGATTGCGGGTTAAGGCTCTTTTGAAAGCCCTCTTATCTTTATGATCTGTAGAAATAAAATCATAATTCTAATTATCATCACAGTGTTCTTGTTATAATTATTAATATTTCTAATATCCTTATTATAAGCAACAGGGTTATTTTTATATGAAATTAATATTCTCGTATCAGGGACACAGTAATAGCTAATGATATTTAAGAATCTAAATCAACGAGCGAATCTA
>NC_051404.1:32988441-32988752 GCF_015228065.2 Penaeus monodon
AATACGATACGCATATTTCATCATCGAAAAATGAATTACGCAACACGCAGCCCTCGCCAAACATCCGGCAAAATATTCGACATTACTAAACAGGAACAAAATATCTGTTAATTCCAACGGCATATTTTGAAATACTGTTTCGGTCGACCTGTCACGCGTTTCGTTTAATTACGGTGGTTTGTGTGCGTCCATTGACGGTGCGCTCATATACTACATGCGTGCACATAGCAGACCGTATTTGCGGAGAGATAACATTGGTACATCACTGCAATTCTCATAACTAAGTGACTAGGCAATTATGATATTAGTGA
>NC_051404.1:32988816-32989060 GCF_015228065.2 Penaeus monodon
AACACCACCACACACACAAGCCTGCACTAACTCCCCGACTTGCGGCCACAGAAACCAGCGACGTCACTGCTTCCAACTAAGTCCCTGCGCACTGCCTATGACCATACACAACGCCGCCCTCATTGCAAAAGGAGATCATAAGAAAGTAAATATAAGGACAAAGAAAAAACACAAAGTTTAACTGATTCGAAAAAAGCGAGAGGCCACAGAGCAGAGAGCCGAGCTACGACGACGGCCCCTGATG
>NC_051404.1:32989371-32989698 GCF_015228065.2 Penaeus monodon
GAGAGATTACTCAACACAGAGATGGAAAGAAAGAGGGAAGAAGCGGGAACGAAAAATGAAGAGAAGGCATCGCGGAAACCTGGAAGGAGGAAGGCGGAAGCATCAAACAGGGGGTGGGGGAGGGAGGACCGCACTGACCCCTCCTACCCTTCCTACCCCCCTTTTCTCCCCTTTCCCCCAACCTCTCCTCGTCCACGCTTCTCCCTTCCTTCCTCTCTTCCATTCCCCTCTTCCTTTCCTCCCCCCCCCCCCCCCAGCGTCCCGGCTCGACCCGCTGACCGACCGCGCGGCGTCGACGAGCTGCCGTATCCGTGTCACGCGGGAACG
>NC_051404.1:32989817-32989901 GCF_015228065.2 Penaeus monodon
TCTAACCGCTGTGTTCAAACATGCTCGCGGTGTAACGGACAGATTTTGAATTATGTACTGCACAGACTGCTACACACCGGATGG
>NC_051404.1:32990512-32990756 GCF_015228065.2 Penaeus monodon
AAAGGACACACAAGCACAAAATGAAAAGAAATTGAACGTAAAGTTTCGAGAGCTGCTCTCGCGACGAAGCAAACAACCGAAGGAGAGGAGGAAGGAATCGCGGAAATCAGGAAGCCCATCGCGCAGTCAAACGCAAATAAGGAAGGAAATATAGAGGAGGTCGCTAAGACACCACAGACACGCCCACCTAACCCGGTTCACAGACCTTGAGCTGCTGTGGTCTACATAGCCTCTCACGCCCCTC
>NC_051404.1:32990998-32991071 GCF_015228065.2 Penaeus monodon
GTGTCTCGCTTCGTAGATGACAGACCGCTTCATTTCGGTCTCCATCGATCACATAAAATGCGATTTGTCGACC
>NC_051404.1:32991193-32991479 GCF_015228065.2 Penaeus monodon
CCGGTCGCTATCAACCCTTCTTTCACCACCTCTTCCATCTCTCTCGTCTTTTTCAAACTCAATCTCCCGCCTCCTCTTCTCTTCCGTTCCACCCATATTTCTTTTGCCATAAAGCGCCTTCCTTCCATCGCGACCAATTCCAAATGCCCCAAAATAACCAGAGCGGACATCATTATCATCTCCATTTCCTTCTCCTGCTATTTATCCCAATTTCCGCCCTTCCCTTGCGCCCCTTTCTATACTAACTGAACTCCCTTCACGGAAAAAATCTAGACCATTTTTTTTT
>NC_051404.1:32991559-32992289 GCF_015228065.2 Penaeus monodon
CTCCTTCTTCCCTTTTTTATACCTTTTCTTCTTCTTTACCTCTATGTCTCCCTCCCTTGACCTCCCTCCCCTCCCTCCTCTCTCTTTCCTTTCCCTTCTTCCCATCCCTCCTTATCCCTTCCCGATCCCTCTCCCTTCTCCCCCACCCCTCCCTTCCCAATCCTCTCCCTTCTCCCCCATCCCTCCATTCCCCTTCTCCCTCCCTTCCCCCTGCCAATCCCGGTCCTTCCCAATCCCTCCCTCATTCGAATCAATACCACAAGAACACACCAATCAACTCCTACACGACAAAGCCGGAGTTAATTATCGGAACACACCTCCTCGAAGGGCGCCGCCGTCAATAAATCTCGTTTTCGGGGGAGAAGGGGGGGGACACTGGGGGTGGCACTTGGGGGTAGGAGGTGGAACTAAGGGGTAGCGGGTGGCACTCAAGGGTGGGGATGGCACTAGGAAGAGAGATGAGGGCGGCAGGCTCCGGGGGAACGATAGCAATAGAGGGGGAGGAGGGCACCGGGTTGAGGGATGGCACTGGGGAGGGGAAATGGCACCGGAGGGGGGAGGTGGCACTAGCGAGAAAGATGGGAAAGTAAGGCACCGGGAGGAGAGTTGGCACCAGCCGGTGAGAAACATGGCACCAGGGTGAAAAAAGGGGGGGGGGTAATACTGGGGAAAGGATATGGCACCGAGGGAGTATGTTACTGAAGAAAGGGGGAGTGGGTGTAGGTCACGG
>NC_051404.1:32993163-32993689 GCF_015228065.2 Penaeus monodon
CGATAAAATTACCCATCTTTCTCCACTATCTTAGAATATCCTGGAAGTTAACGACATTACCTACATAATAATGGCAAACAATATTATATAAATTTCCGGGGAAAAAAGCTTAGTCTGCCTCCGTGAGTGGGCGTATGGCAGGGGGTTGGGCAGGGATGGGGAAGGGAGGGGGAGAGACCTCGTTAAAATATATTGGAAAATCGGTTACGTTTCCCCCCCACTCCCTCTCTTGGCCACCCTCTCTTCCCCCTCTCCCTTCTCCTTCCCTCTTCCTCTCCTATTTTCTCTCCCCTCGGCCTCCTCCCATACCATCCTACCCCCCCTCTCTCCTGTTCCCTTCCCTTACTCCCTTTTCCTCCCCATCCTCCCCTGCCCTCCTCCCCGTTCCCCGTTCCCCCTCTCCTACCCTCGTCTATCTCCAATTTCCCCTCTTCTTCTTCTGAGCGAGCGAACCACGAATCGGGAAAGAGGGGGGGGAAGGGTTGCCGTAAACCTCTTCGAAATTTAAGACCCAAGCTTTACGGGC
>NC_051404.1:32993727-32994100 GCF_015228065.2 Penaeus monodon
ACGTTTCGTTCCAATAACAACAACGGCTTTTGTCTCTTATTACATGCATGTTCAAAAAATAATAACAGATATATAAAATGAAGAAGAAAAATCACACAAAATATATATTACACAAATTCAGTCAAGCGAATAAACACAGAGACAAAAAAATATGAAAACCGAAATAAATGTTTCAAAAGTTACTCATCATCATCCACCTCACACCTGTCAATCCAAAGGCAATCAAAATCCTCATTTCCTCACCACTAACTTCCTCATGTCGATTACTCGCACCTTCTTCCATCTATCATTCGTTTATCGCTTGGGAAAAAAAGGGGAAAAAGAAAGAGAAGCCAATAAATAATAAGAGAAAAAGACGACAACGATGGCGTTC
>NC_051404.1:32994137-32994449 GCF_015228065.2 Penaeus monodon
ATATCTTCCACGTCCGTAAAAAATGGAAGATGCAGATCAAGGAAGATACGAGAACAAACAAGAGGAAGTAAAAACATGATGACATTACGTGTGCTACATTTTCTTAATTACCTCCATTACCCGCCCACCTGTTGAATTAATGAAGAGACAACGACTTACACGATGCCTAAGAGAACGCATTTCGTAATTTCGTTATAAAGTATATACTGACATCACTAATTCTGCGTCTCGGATGATTTCCAAAAGATTACGAAGACCCTTGAGGTATTTAAGATTAAACTAACGATATACCTCACATTCCGTAGCCATTTT
>NC_051404.1:32994545-32995616 GCF_015228065.2 Penaeus monodon
AACAAGTGATCCTCAACCGGGATACACGTGGCTAATTTCATATTAAAGGGGAGTATCTATTTTTCTCTCTCGTTTTTTTTAGTAAGAGGAGAGGAATTCGAGGAGGAATTTCAGTCAGGGGAAGAACTAGGATAAAGGATAAAGGATGTACTCCGAGCACAGTGTATTAATAGAGATAAATTAAATACCAGTGTGCCCCTACATATAAGGGTGATTATAACTTAATATTCTCTAACGGCAACTCTAAGACGTCTTCGGTTGTAGCAAAATACAGTCATTTCATATTCGTAATGTCAGTTACAATCACATTCCAATAACATAATGTTTTACTGAACATCTAATCATGGACAATGTAAATGATGAAATGATGACTAGACGTGAGAATCTTCTTTTTTAGATTGGGGATGAAAAAAAAAATAGTATCTGATTTTAAATCAAATAATTTATAAGAACGTAATTACAAGTGGAGGAAAAAAAAACACCAAAATCTATTCATACGTATGATAAATTTTCAGAGAATGATTACAAGTGGTAAAAAAAAAAACTCAACTGATTTTAAATGAGGGAGGAACTGGGACAACCTCTGACTGCGACAGGAGGAATGCAGCATGCGACACTGAGAACCCCTGATATAAAACATATGCTGCCGTTATGCTGAAAGGTGTCAGGTGATGATCGGGAGTTTCTTATAACGACATCTCTGATAGTCGAGACACACGTAACGAGACATTTCAGCATTTCGTTATAAAGCATGTTCTACGGTGATGCTTATGTGGGTCACCCGGCGAGAAATAGTCTGCTACCAAAATAAACGAAACATTTCTTTTTCGCAGCTATTTCATTATAAAACACGTGATCTGATATTGCTAACCTATCTCAGATGGCCTTAACTTTGATATACAGTAGAGATGAAGTTACGATAAAGGGAGAATATGAAAAAAATAAAAAAATAGAAAATGAGAATATATCCAAGAGAAAGGAGGGGAATAGAGTGAAAAGAGAGAGAAAAAAAATCCTTACATATTATCTAGTGTGGATGTGTGTGGGGGGGAGGGTATGAGAAGCTTTCAT
>NC_051404.1:32995655-32995893 GCF_015228065.2 Penaeus monodon
GATCTTATAAACGGACATTTTAGCCAAACCTTCCTCTGGTCAGGTCAGTCATCCCACACTCTGGTCAGGTCAGTCCTCCCACACTCGTTCTCACCTGCAAAAAGGATAAAAAAGAAATCAGATATACATGAAAGATTTTAAACGCATAAGCAAACACACATGCATACCTCCGAGCACATAATATCAAATTAAATAAATAGGGATGCCATCATAATAGATATCCATATATAAAACTGTT
>NC_051404.1:32996110-32997540 GCF_015228065.2 Penaeus monodon
TCCTAAACCAAGACTTTATGGCATACAGAAACTGGAGAATTAAAGAACAAATACATATCGACAAAAATGACACAAATATCAGCCCCAATAATCCAGTCCTTTGGATATAAAACCCGAAACACATTCGCAAAACAATTTATCGCAAAAAAGGATTTAAAAAAAAAATCTATCGGAAATCAACAGTAACTTCAAAATTCTGTTCACATGACAGAATAAAATCGAAGGTGGAATCACATTTGGTTTCCAATGTCCCGCGTCTCTTCTTCCCAATAAACCAATTTGAATACGTTTTGACTTTTTTTCATACACTGACTCAACGGGGAAATTGTGTTTCTGCAGCCTGTCTCCACCCATAAATCCTCTGGCATCTTTTTTTTCGTAAATTCGTAAATCCGAATACTCTTTGCATTCGCCTCCATAAATCGCAAATAATCTAGAAGCCAATACAATCGCATACGTCGATGTTAAGGCTCTCAGATATGTCCATAAACACGAGCGCACAATATAACACATGGACGAGCGTGGAACTAGTGCCTGTGCGTGACCTGTTTCTCATTTGTTTTTCTCGCGGAACCGTTTATCATAGACGCTCAATGGCCGGTACTATGGGTTGCCAGGCGGCCAAAAACACACAACGAAACGCTGTAACTTTTAAAGTAAAACAATCTTTAAAAAAAAGTTGAACGAAAACTGAATTATCCATAGACAAAATCAAAAAGTGAGTATTACCATGGAGGTGAAAAATCGAAGAAAAAAGTAAATACTACAAATCGTCGACACCATCGGTATTCTTTGGCGTCGACTTTCTCGAACTCCCGATTTTAACTCCAGCCACGATACAGGAGGGAAGGGTAAAAGATCGATGCCACGTAACCCATAATAAAGCGAAAACGACCACCTACGACCCTCCTATCGCTTCAACCAATTCCCGACCCTCCACCAAAACGACGACCACAGCCAAGAACGGTTGCAAGACGATTTGCAATCCACGACCCGAAGCTAAACGCCGCGATATTTTGACCTCGTTTGCATACCGGTGCAATCCTGTGCAAGGGCAATGGCGTTTCCCAAAAGGCCAAAACCAGAAGGTTCAAGTCTTCCATTCGCAGTTAACCCTTAAAGGCTTTCCCGCGGTTCCTGTCAGCAATGGCAATGCAACCAAGACGGACAACATCGATAACTGGAAACACAGCAATAAACTCGGAACTTAACGACATCATGATCAACAACAACGACATTAAAGGGGTTGTTGCGACAAATATCCGCGAGTGAAGTCAACTTGGGACTTGTGTAATGGCCGCCCCAATGAGTCTGCTTGGACGCTTCCGATGACGTGATTCTGGTGTATGAAACGCCGGGGGGGGGGGGGGGTGGAAGCAGCTGGTACGGGAACGGAAAGTAGGTTTGGAAGGCCACTAGCTGCTTATCAC
>NC_051404.1:32997670-32997835 GCF_015228065.2 Penaeus monodon
CAACTTCGTCTTCCCCTCCACCGCCCCAACAGGAAACTACATCATCCACATCGATCCCTATACAACATACACACAATCTCTAGAACAATAACACTAGCGAACTTTAACCCCAGCCTAAGGTAACTTAAATGTTTAAGCAAGCGCCCAAATGATAATGATGGTGTC
>NC_051404.1:32997884-32998189 GCF_015228065.2 Penaeus monodon
ATAACACTTCCCTTCCCTCCCCCTCCCATCGACGCAACTTGAATCGCTCGCTCGACCCACATTATTCCAGCACATTGTCTCGCCCACCAAAGCAACACCCTGGATAGCTACTACAACCGTACACTACAGCACTTAACACAGGGAAAACTTACACGAGACCACACAATGTATCTCCGGGGAAGCCATTGGAAACGTCTGGTCTACCGTGAAAGTTAGACTGAGTAAGGGCCACTCGCGAACGAGGCAAAGTTGTGAACTGTTCAACTACTGCAGTTAACGGGTAGAAACTGCGCATCGTCTATAAC
>NC_051404.1:32998479-32998617 GCF_015228065.2 Penaeus monodon
TTCAACATTGCCGTACCCGGTAAGTGCAACAAAATCATTACACATACTGTATCTATCAATCACTTACATGTCAGGACTTGATGGCAAACAGTAATTACCAGTTGCGATATAACATGCATTTTTATATCTACTTATCAG
>NC_051404.1:32998686-32998898 GCF_015228065.2 Penaeus monodon
GTGTCATCAACATAATTTTGAACACCGTAACATGTAACCCCCCCCCCATCCATATAAAAATTTGTGAGAAAATTTGCTACATCATAAATAGCATCTACTTTCCGTAATAAAACTCAACAATGAAAAATGGGATAACACTAATCCACACTCGGGATAAAAGCCTAAAACACGCTGGTTGCCATAAGCACGGGTCGCAACTTTTCAGTTACGCG
>NC_051404.1:32999244-32999436 GCF_015228065.2 Penaeus monodon
AGCCAAGCAAATACACAAGCAGACACGTAAACGAAGCAAAAAGTCGAGTTCATTTGTCAGCCAGTCCGTCGCATTGCAGTAAATGTCGGTAAACACTCAATCGACCCCGGATAAAATTTAATAGTCCTATCGAATTAGAGGAATAAATGACAAAGTGAAAACAATTACACAATCATTCACGTAATTGGCTGT
>NC_051404.1:32999896-33000083 GCF_015228065.2 Penaeus monodon
AAGCCCCGCAAACAGGGGCTGTAATCCTCACGCTGATAAACTGCGAATTCGCCCCATAAATCCGAAGAAAATGGCGGTGCAAGTGAGGCCGATTAAAAAAAGTTAATGAACTAGACTTTACGCCAACAACATCGGAATAAGGCACTGCATATTAACTTGATCTTGATCATGTATATCACTAGAAGCA
>NC_051404.1:33000176-33000455 GCF_015228065.2 Penaeus monodon
CGAAAGAGTGACAAAAACAAACATTCAGAAAGACAGAAAGGGGGGGAAAGCCAAATGCAACAGCGGGAACAGGCGAAGGCGAGGGGGCGTTGAGAAAAGGACGCAATTCTGATTAAGCGGACGGCCTGTGATTAGCTGTGGACTCCCCGTACCATGTGTTCCGTGACCCACATTTCGCCGCGCCGTCTCCGCCGCTGCTTTCCGTATTTCGCTGTGCCTGTTTCGGCTCTTTTGCCTTTCCCGAGGGAATATTTTAAACTTGCATGATGCACCTGAATG
>NC_051404.1:33000743-33001180 GCF_015228065.2 Penaeus monodon
GGCGGCTCTGTGTACATGTGTATGATTATAAGCATTGTTGAATGCATGCTGGGATGTTCATACTGATAAAAAAAAACTACGTCAACAGGCATATTCAAACACCTTCTGCAGCTCCGTGTAAACGCTAAAATTCCTATTACATGAATCGTTCTTTCAGAATAAGAAACAACAGCCATGAAACATAATGCAGAAAATAAAAATCAACGATAAGAACATAAGAGTATATATTTAAAAACAAAGAAAGGCGACAAAAACGAAAAAAAAGTTCCTTTCAGATGCGCCTAAACCAAACACCAGGAGGATAAGCCGACTTGGTAACACTTATATCCAAATACACCAGTAATTTCCTGTATACGCGAGAAAAAAAATACTGCCATACAGGAATACAACCCTCACAAAAAACACCTAAATAAACATCCAAAATCAACACTACATTT
>NC_051404.1:33001266-33001439 GCF_015228065.2 Penaeus monodon
AACGAGAAAATCGCAAATGGCAACTCGACTCCAAACGGCCAACTGAAAACACGTGAACGAGCGGATGCGAAAAAGCCACAGGCGAGGTTGTCCACTCCATATAAATGCTCTTCAAATTATAAATGACCGCTCTATCTATTTACAAGTGTGGGATTATGGAAACGATGAGCAAG
>NC_051404.1:33001508-33002040 GCF_015228065.2 Penaeus monodon
GTTTTTTGTTGTTGTTCGTACCCCAAACCATGATGATGATGATTCCTAAATCAAATACTTTAAAGGTAAATAGTTTCTATCTCTCAGTTAGAACTTTAATGGAATTTTAATCTAAAATTCCAAAAAAATCATCAGAACTTTATTTGTACTGATAAAAACGACAGTAACAGACCATCGAACTGACATGACAAAATTACTTCGGTTTTACAACTAATGAGTCTGAACGTAATTTTGACACAACCAGTTTTACTATCACTATCAGCAATATCATATTTTTTTCACTATCAGCACCATGATCATTCCTATATTACATATCATAATCACTACCATCACCATAATTTTGACCTATACTCAGTATATCGCCTCATTATCAGTATCTAAAATATAGTATCATGAAAATGGCTTTCCGCTCCAATGGCTATACCTATTCATTCATTCCCTTGTCAGGGGGACGGTGACTATAACAATTTCCCGGAGCAAGTCCCCCACCCTATCGCAAGACATATTTGAATTGATTGCTACCATCGCGTAC
>NC_051404.1:33002226-33002903 GCF_015228065.2 Penaeus monodon
CTTCACCAGGAAGGAAAGATCCGACAACACCGCAAGCCAACTTGCCCCTCGATCAGCCTCCATCTCTTCAAAATCACGATAAATTTTTTGATTAAGCGGCGATCCCAATGGCGTTATCAGGTGTGCATCGTGATACCTGCTCCCCTTTAAAGTGATTTCCCATTACGACTCCCGCATCCTCTCTCTCCAGCTCTCTGACAGTTCTAAAGCTCCTCGGGCTCACGAGTACAGGCAAAGGGAATCTAATGCGAATTCGCTGGGGAAATAATGGCAATGCCTTTCTTATATATAAAAAAAAAGGTTTGAATATTATGGCTTCGTTGGATTTCACAACAGAACTCACTTTAAGGTTGAATGAAAGAGCTCTTTTGTTTCGAGGCTCTTTGCCACCATTCAGTTTAGTTAAAGCCTAAACTTCTCTCCTTCAGCCCAAAGTTCAGTTAAGCACAAAGCTCACCTATAATCTAAGCTCACAGCCCCCTCTCTTTCCCCTAAAACTCACCTAGATCCCAAGGAACAAAGCTCACTTCTCCCCCACATAACCATCTCTCTTTTCTCCCTTCTACTCCCAAAATGCAGCTCTATATCCGTCTACAGCACTATATCTCATACAGTTTACCTGATTCCCCCATGTCTCTCATCTCCCCTCCCTTTCCACTATCCCTTCCTCCCATCCT
>NC_051404.1:33003001-33003320 GCF_015228065.2 Penaeus monodon
CCTGAATACCCCATATTTCCCATCATCTCTCAGCCTTCCCTCTCTCTCCCCTACTCCATCGCCCCATCCCTCTCACTCTCCCCCCACCCTCCACAATACCCCCACCATTCCCCCACTTCCCTCTACCTCTCCTCTCTCTTCCCTACCCTATCCCTCTCCCCCTATCACCACCTGCTGACGGTTATCAGTTACCCATTTGCGGGTAACGACTCCCGTTTCACAGATGTGCACTTTCAATGGCGCTAAATTATCTCACATCGCCACACGTAACTCACAACTGTACACATAAATTCATCGCCTCCAATTTACGATGCGAGTG
>NC_051404.1:33003517-33003706 GCF_015228065.2 Penaeus monodon
ACACGAGTGCCTGGAGTGTCTTGATTTAAAATAAAGAGAAGTAAAGATAATTAAGACAAATGTATTCCAAAAAATAAAGTGAAAACGGAAAAAATAAAAAAGTTTTGTGACAGAAAGTGGAAAAACAGACAAAAACAGAGAAAGAAAGAAAACAAGATCACAAAGATAAAAGAGAACGAGGATAATCTT
>NC_051404.1:33003809-33004034 GCF_015228065.2 Penaeus monodon
AAATAAAAAAAAAAGTGAAAAAAGTGAAAAAAAAATACAGAAAACAGAATAAAAAGAAAACGAACCTGAAAAAAAAAAAACAGAAAATGGGAAAACAAAAAAGAAAACGACCTCCCTGCACCGTAAGCCGTAAGATCCCCTCGCCCCCCGTCGGCTGATATGCCTAAACACACATATCCTCTCCCCTCATAACACAGGTAGGCCGCATAGGACGATATCCCATCG
>NC_051404.1:33004067-33004624 GCF_015228065.2 Penaeus monodon
AATCACATTGGGCTTCCTGAAACTACGCATTTCGGAGCTTCATTACTGCTGGGGGGTTTCTCGTCTTTACCTGGCGTGTGTTTGAGTGAGTTTATCTGTGTTAGTCTTGTTTTAATTCTAATAAAGTTGTAGGCCAATGCAATAGTTTACAAGTAAAGTCTTCAGTGAGGTACATGTACTAGTCTTTATTTGTACTAGCAATGTTGTTTATTTATACATCTATTTATTATCGTTTCACCTTTTTATATAAATATAGCGCATATGGGATAAATTACGCGTTCGTTTTAAACCTCGGAACTGCAACCATACGCAGCGGCCTCAGTAATATGTAAAATGTTATCATGAGTAAACATTTCTAATATTTCTACTGATGCTGTTTAATTTAAATCATACACCACTCGCTTTTAGCTACGGTAATACTAGACGAGGATTCTTTACCAGATAATGAACATTTACCAAGATTTTTTTCCTGCGTGATGTTGCACATAACCTTTCTATAGCATTACAGCCGAAGACCTACATACTTGCAATGTTAATAATAGTGTTACAGCAAAACA
>NC_051404.1:33004881-33005185 GCF_015228065.2 Penaeus monodon
AAATCGAAAACACATATACCAAAATAAAAGACTTCCCCCCCTTGTTCGTACCCACGATCTTCTCTACGGTTACTTCACGGTCGCGATTCGCTGTTTTCATGAGGGGAGGGGGGAAGAGGGGTAGCGAGTGACAGGCAATTGCAATAAATACTCCTCCCCCCTCCTCTTCCTCCTCCCCTCCCCCCTCTCCCAACTACGAGGTGCTTAGCAGATGAATGACAGCTCTCGTCAGCAATCTCTACCTCTACCCCCAACATCTGTGTGTCTAACCCAATATAAGTTTGATTCATCTACCTAATGAATC
>NC_051404.1:33005605-33005686 GCF_015228065.2 Penaeus monodon
CTGGTTTAAAAATACCGTATGTATGCCGGCCGAATATTTTAATTGAATTCTCTTTTTACAAACCCATCTAAATAAGATTAG
>NC_051404.1:33005881-33006118 GCF_015228065.2 Penaeus monodon
GCCCATACACACCAAAAAGTAAGAGCAGGAAGGATCCCTCCTACAGCATCCGGCAGGAGATAAAAAGCCGATGATGGCGCAGGGGGGGGGATGCTGCAAAACACCCCCATACACCCCCCCCCCCCCCGCCGTGACCCGTTCCCATGGCGTCCATAAAAGTGACCTTAATGCCAGCGGTGGTTTGCGAGGTCATCCTGCCGTGACGGACTGGCTCAAATGGGGCTAGAGGGGGGAGAT
>NC_051404.1:33006356-33006489 GCF_015228065.2 Penaeus monodon
TCGATAAAATCAGCGGGGACAACCAAGCAATCTTTCGTTAGGGAATTCAACTGGAAGGAATTTATTGACAGTGTAGCACGGGTCTGCGGTTGGAAATGAGGGAGATTACAGAAACGAACTTTACCCCCAAAGT
>NC_051404.1:33006576-33006727 GCF_015228065.2 Penaeus monodon
TTATATATAAGTTGTCAACTCCGCGCCACGATAAGATTTTCCGTCCCAAAACTTTGAGGCTGTTGGAAAAATGATGGAGTCGAGTTTTTGAATCGCAGTTCGTGACCCCGAGGAGAAGAATATCTGTTTACCGGAAAAAAAAAGTATTGTG
>NC_051404.1:33006901-33007441 GCF_015228065.2 Penaeus monodon
AATAAAATGACATCCTCCAGTAAACAAAATCTACACGACCGAAGACATCGCTTACCCAGGCAGGACAACAGTACCATCCCCACCTACCCCCTAACCCCCTCCTCCTCCCTCTCCCTTTGCCCCCCTCCTCCTCCCTCTCCCCTAACCCCCACCTCCTCCCCCTACCCTAACCCCCTCCTCCCCCCTCTCCCCTTATCCCCTAACCCCTCGCTCCACCATCGCTTTATCTCCAATCCCTACCCCACCTTTCCCCCCCCCCTTCCTCTAACCCATCTTCTTATCCCCTCCAACCCCCCATCCCCTTCTCTTACCCCCTCCTCTTTTATCACATCCCCCTCCACTACCCCCTTCTCTTTACCCCCTCCCCCACCATCATTTTACCCCTCCCCTCCCCCACCATCTCCTTACCCCTCCCTATCCCCCTCCACCAAGTCCCTACCCCCTACCCCCCTACCCTCGTTCTCCCACTCGACCTCGACCTCAATACATTTCTGCTTCATTTTTCAACCTTCTCTCCCCAACTCAAGTCAACTTATCTTT
>NC_051404.1:33007794-33007884 GCF_015228065.2 Penaeus monodon
AAGTCCTTGAGAAAAGGGTCGACCCAACATCCCATATGAAACGAATTTCACGCACCATCACGCAGCGTGAGTGTTCATCATCGGGGAAGT
>NC_051404.1:33007986-33008078 GCF_015228065.2 Penaeus monodon
CCTGCGCGTGCGTGTGTGCGCGAAAGAGAGACACACGAGAGAGATAGGTGTGGATCCTGTAGACAAGGTAGAAAGATTCACACAAATAAGTA
>NC_051404.1:33008861-33009080 GCF_015228065.2 Penaeus monodon
GCCCACAGAAGTGGCACCACCTACGTCAGCCGATGACTGGTGCCAGCAGTCTCCCATAGTGTGCCACCTTTTCCGTTTTCTCTTACTCCGTGGGGGGTCAGGGGTAGGGGTAGGGGGTATTTCGCGAACCCTTTTGTAGACTTGAAGTTCTAATGTTTTTTTTTTATCGTCTTTTCAACCCAGAGTGATTTTGACACCCAGCGAAAGGGCTGTTCACTC
>NC_051404.1:33009356-33009703 GCF_015228065.2 Penaeus monodon
ATATACATTTCCACCCATATTTTTCTGTATCCACTTACTCACTTCGCCTGGCCATCCACGCACGAAAACACACCTAAATAGTAATTAATCCCCGTTTTTAAGCAAGACCCGAAGGCATTTCCCTCAGCGTCCCGATCGAGAAACCCGCGGACTCACTTTCGCAAACGTTGACATTTTCTCTCCAGCTCCTTCAGTAAACAAGCAGACCCAAGTTAGGTTTTTTTTCCTTGGCCTTTAAACTAGAGGGGAAACTAGCCTGAACACACTGACTCCTCCCCTCTCTTTCAAATGAAAATTCAGTTCCTTGATTCAACTCCGTGTCATGGCGCAACAGCTGGCAGTGAGCA
>NC_051404.1:33009814-33010034 GCF_015228065.2 Penaeus monodon
CGGTCACCAGCATATAAAAATGCTATTTACAAAATCTTTATCGCTTTGTCCCAACTCTTTCATTGGCTGTTTGCATCACCTTTTGTCCGGAATGACTCTGCTCTCTGAGGCCGTATTCTCGGTCATTCCTCTATGACTTTTGCTTTATCAAAGTCTGTTTCTCCCACACGGTTCGCAAACAGGCTGGTCCCAGGAACCGAGAGGCACCGTGTAAACGCGA
>NC_051404.1:33010080-33010203 GCF_015228065.2 Penaeus monodon
GGAGATTCGTTTCATGTAAGTGAATTTTCTTTCTTCCTTTATCTCCTTCTCCCCTCCTCGTTTTTTCTTTAAATAATCGATTTTGATTGATTTCTTTTCTTTCCCCTTTTCTTCAGATTTTTT
>NC_051404.1:33010244-33010566 GCF_015228065.2 Penaeus monodon
CTTCCTTTATCCATCTTTCTTCTTTGGAAAAAAATCGATTTAGTCTTGATATTTTTATACTTTTCGCCGTCTCATCACCAGTCTAATAATCAATTTTCCTTTTTTTTCTATTCCGTCCCCTTCCCCTTCTCCTGGCTCCCAATATCATGATTTTCTTTTGTCTCATTCTTTCTCCTTCAGCGAGGATCAAACACCAAGCGATCTTCACTTATCCTTTCCAAACCACTTCCATCCTTCTTTCCTTCCCACCGTCTTTTTCTTCCCTCTTCTCTTTAGATTTGATGCTATTTTTACAGTCTTCTCCTTATTGTTTTTTTCCTTT
>NC_051404.1:33010805-33011369 GCF_015228065.2 Penaeus monodon
TCATTTCTTTCGCGCATTAAATCAACTCCATTTCCATTTTGCTGTCCTTTACCAAAGAAAAGACAACAATAATAAATTAGTAAATCAACAAGCGACAAACGAGAGGAGCAAAAAAACACACGCGATTTTGTTATTATCGACGTTGTTCCTCTCGTCGACATGTTTACAGCTTGTTCAGCGTGAATCCTCCAGCTGCGAATTCTGCTGACTTTTCCTCCTCGAGTTTTACCTTGCAAACAGATTGAAATGAAGCTGCATAGGGTCAATGGCATATTAAAGAGTGGTTTTAGAGGCAGATCTTCTAGACTGGTTAAAATCTTCCTTTCAGTAAGCTTTAAGTCCTGCTTCTGGTCAGATATCTGCCAAAAGGCTATATCAAACGGCAGATTTGATATAGCAGTATCTCAAAAGATGCAGATTTAAAAGCAGATTCCCCTTTAATTTCTGGGACAAATACCATGCCACGTTCATCCACAGCCTTGTGTCAAGCTCAAAGGCAGATTCTAGCCTATCCGTGAGAGCAAATTCAAATGCAGATTCCACCCTGTCGTATTGCAGATTCGA
>NC_051404.1:33011636-33012159 GCF_015228065.2 Penaeus monodon
CAGATTCAAAAGGGCAGATTTCTCTTCTTTCCCTCAGCTTTTTTAGAGCAGTCGATCGGTGGCTTCAATCGTGTGTTTGCACAAGTGTTCACGACGCCCGTGCTCCGGCGAAGGAATGTGGGCGTGAGGATACATTCCACTATTTTTTTTCTTCTCTCTCCTTATTCTCTTTCCCCAGTTGCTTATTCCCCAACATTTTCCTTATCTTTCTCCATATTTCTTTTCGTTTTTTTTACTACCTTTCAACTCTCAAACAATGACCATCCAGATGCAAATCACGTTTTCTATGGCATCTTCGCCTTTCTTTTCTCCCTCGGTCTAAACTAATTTGAAAAGTTTGAAATAATACGAAATATGCGCGAAATATTAGAGAATGAGTGTAACGTAAATTGAAATAAGTGAGAAAAAAACGAAAGGTATCAGGAACAATCTGAAATATTCTAAAACACAAATAAAACAATATCAACACAGAAATACCGTAACACATACACGAAAAAATCAAATTCAATAAAACTGACGAAGT
>NC_051404.1:33012411-33012543 GCF_015228065.2 Penaeus monodon
TTGCGTGCGTGCGTCCGTAAGGGAGGCCTCATAACGATCCTACTCCACGACCCCTTCCCCACACATAAGCCCCCCCCCCCGTCCTATCACCGATTGCAGTCTTGAGGATTCATGATGATATCGACCTCACAC
>NC_051404.1:33012939-33013054 GCF_015228065.2 Penaeus monodon
TGTCGGCTTCACTGAACTCGGAAATCTATCCTAAAACTGAACTACAAACTAATGATAATACCATATAATGTTCTTGAGAGAAAAAAATACTTTCTGCGCCATCACTCCCTCCCTT
>NC_051404.1:33013151-33013620 GCF_015228065.2 Penaeus monodon
GAGACGGCCGGAATCTGAAAACCTTCCGCGGCAGAAAAGTTTTTCGCTGGCTGAACCGTCGGCGGGAAGTTCTCGCTGCGCCGGCAGAGTCTCCTCCGATATTTGCCCTTGTGCGAGCGGGCAGCAAGGGCGTCCCTCTGAGAGCCGGGCGCTGATGAAGTGGCATAACCCTTTCTTCAAGTTTTTTTTTTTCGTATGCCCTATCACGTCATCGATATCATTTTTTTTTTCTTTTCTCGGTTATTATTTTTTTCTCTCGTTCATTTCCATCTCATTTTTTTCAGCAAAACCATTTCTTCATTCTATTTTCTCTCTCTCTTTTTTTGCGTATACCCTTTTTCGTCATCCTAATCAGTTTTCCCTTTTCGCGTTCTTCTATCTTTCTCATTACGTTTCCGCCTTAAAATCAAGTTTTCTCTTATTGTAAGTCAATGGACCCGGTTGAAGTATATGTAACAGAATCATACAC
>NC_051404.1:33014202-33014491 GCF_015228065.2 Penaeus monodon
TAAACACGAACGGGAAGATTCGTTCCCCGGCGCTCTCATCAGCCACTCCAAGTAATCAGGGAGAGCGACGTGTGAACTCTGGCAGGAATCCGTGCCACATATCCTTCACTCGAAGCTCTCAAAGATTCATCTAATTAAAATGCAAATACGTTTCTCTAAGTCTCTCCTTCGACCTCCGTCATGGGATCTCGTTGTCCTCGCCTATTGGATTCTTCCGCTTTCATCCTCCGTGCGCTTTCACTCCCGGCGTTTGTCTCTGTCACATGCGTGCATGCGTACGTAGGTACAT
>NC_051404.1:33014667-33015236 GCF_015228065.2 Penaeus monodon
CCTTCTCTCGCCTTCACACGTCCACAAATCTCTTGGATGATCTCTGACTCTGGTTTCGATGCTTCCGTAGCGCGAGCACGTCCACGGTTCGAAACGTTTGTAGTTCGAAACGTTTGTAGTTGGCAACATTTGTAGTTCGAAAAGTTTGCAGTTCTGCTCACGGTCTGCGTTTGGACGAGTTTGCACTCCGAAGTGTTTGCAATTCGAAACGTCTATTAACTGCAAAAAAAAAATCATATCAAAGATCGACCTGTGTTCATATACCCCCCCCAACCCCCCAACTCTCTCCCGAATCTCGTAGGACTTCTCGAATCTTCAAAGTCCGCGAAGGAACCTCTCCCACTCGACCTCCTTTCAAGGACGAGGTGAGAGGATGGAAAAAAAAAGTTTGGAAGACCTTGCGAGCTTCTTAGGGAGGGAAATGAAGAGGGAGGCAGGAAAGATGGGAACAAAGTGAATGAAAACAGGGATGGGAGGGAATTGAAAGGAAAAAGGGGTGAGGGCAAGAGGATTACGAAATGGAAATGAAAGAGAGGAAATCTGATGAGGTATCTCTTCTTTATCTCATT
>NC_051404.1:33015437-33015581 GCF_015228065.2 Penaeus monodon
CGAAGGTCTGAGGGGCGTGGCACAAGCCGGATCGTCATGCACAAGGGGGTCGACCTGGCTCTCATGCACACTCCCGCTCCACTCCATTACGAATCATTCTCGGCTCTTCTGGCTCTCCACCGGCTCCTTGCGCGTCTAATGAAG
>NC_051404.1:33015914-33016055 GCF_015228065.2 Penaeus monodon
GCACTGATAGAAGTAGCAGTATATATCTTTTATGATATGTATTACATAACATAAAAGATACATTCCACGCCGTCCTCATCATCTACTTCAAGTAATTAGAGAGAGTGACGTGTGAGGTATTCATGCACTATAACTAACTAT
>NC_051404.1:33016231-33017002 GCF_015228065.2 Penaeus monodon
CTCGAAATGTATTTCCCCAAAACAATATAGGTTTCATTTCTATTCATTATTCTCAGCCTCCCTCTCTCTCTCTCAACTTCTCTGCATGTTTATCCATGAACTTTGACCTCTCCCTCTCCTTCCCTTCTTTCCCCCACACCTTTACCCCCACTTTTTTCCTCGACTTTGCTCCCACTTGTTACAACTTTCTTGCCAAACTTGGTCTCTTGAGATCTTGACCCTCCACCTCCTCCCCCCCACTTTCCCTCCACTGCCTTCCCTCCCTCTCCAACTCCCCCTCCCCTCTTCTATCCCCTCTCTCTCCTCCCTCCCCACGTCCCTCTCTCCTTCACCTCCCTTCTCCTCTAAACCCGACCCACCCTCCTCCTATCACTGCTCCCCTTCCCCCTCACTCTACATAAGTTACCCCTCCCCCCCACTGAATCCCATCCATCCCCTCCCCCCCCCCCCTTCATTTCCCTAACCCATCTCTTTCTCGACACCCACTTCCTCCCCCTTCCCTTCAGAAACCTCACACCTCTCCCCCTCTGCATCTCCCTCCCTACTCACCTCTCTTAATAAACCTAATCCTTAACCTCCCTACACCTCTATTAAACCCCCTCCTTCCCCCCCTCCCTTCCCGCAAAGGCAATGCAACCCGCAGAATTCCAGCCATTAACAAACAAGTCCTCCAGGGAACAGGTCGGTATATATTTGCCAGGTTAATTGAAAATCCGATGTTCTATTTCACAGCATAAGGTTCGGGTCGGGAGGAGAGGTGGGAGTATGGGG
>NC_051404.1:33017742-33017923 GCF_015228065.2 Penaeus monodon
GCCCGATCGGTACATGCTCTTCATCTTGCTCTTTAATGCTCTCCGCTCCTCTCTCCTCCGCTCGACCTGCCTGGCGAGCTGGAAACCACCTACGGCGCAAACCCACGTAATGAAGTGAAAAGCTCGGTCAACGCCAGACCGGGTTCGAAATAACAGGCAAAATCAAGAGGAATAAATAGCA
>NC_051404.1:33018189-33018292 GCF_015228065.2 Penaeus monodon
TAACATCAGCCGCACTTACGGTGACAAATGTATGACCTTCCTCTGTACGCCACGGTGACACCATACAGCTGTTTTCGTTCATTTTTTGTGTGTGGGGCAGTGA
>NC_051404.1:33018328-33018585 GCF_015228065.2 Penaeus monodon
CTCTGAGGGTATGATGAAGCCGTAGTCTATTTGTTTTCGTCATCTTTCCCTTACTGTCTTCGTCTATTACTCCGTGTTATTCATCTTTACCACTTCCTTTCCTTTATTCCCATTAATCCAGACTTCATCCCTCCGTTCCATCCCCCCAGTATACTCACCCCCCCCCTCCGTCCCCCGTTCCATCAGAGGATTATTTGGACCGAGACTCGAGGCATTACCAGCAAGATGCACTGCTAATTGCAAGATGCTCTCTGGTA
>NC_051404.1:33018732-33018818 GCF_015228065.2 Penaeus monodon
GACAGAAAGACAGATGTGGCCCTAGAAAGAGCGAACTAAAGCCAGAGACAAATACGGATAAAGAGACCACCAAAGACAAGCAGATG
>NC_051404.1:33018874-33018963 GCF_015228065.2 Penaeus monodon
AACCACCTGAGATGGATGAGGTCATGAACACACATTGATAGAGATCCACGCGTCCCTTCCAACAGGCATGTCGTCTCATTCCTCACTTT
>NC_051404.1:33019076-33019318 GCF_015228065.2 Penaeus monodon
TGACTTCGCCTCTCCGCCTGGCCTTCAAACGCGACAAATTAACGCGTCTGGACTGATACCAACACAATACTTCTCTTCTTCCTCCTCCCCTTCGTCTCCTCTTGCGAAAGGAGAGTCGGTGAGAAATGAAGGGCGGGGGGGGGGGGATTCGGTGGGTGAAGGAAATGAGACAGAACTAGATGGCAAAAAAGGGTGATTAAAAAGGACAACATATGAGGGTGATCAAAAATAAGGAAAAAGAA
>NC_051404.1:33019599-33019885 GCF_015228065.2 Penaeus monodon
ATATGAAGGCGAGAATCGGCAAAAGGGACAGACGAAGAAACTAACCAACAGAAGGAATATAACGTACAGATAAACAGAGAGATGGTAAAAGGAAAGAGGCGAAAAGGGATACACAAAATCACTTCCGTGGCTGAAGAACGACAAATGGCTACCTCGAAGAAAGATAGCAGGCCTAACGATGGAAAAAAATCGAGCTAAGCATAGGCCTATCCATCAAAGATACTTTAATAGAAAAAAAAAAGAAAAAAAGTGAGAGGTGAAAAGAGAAGACAAAGCGCGGAAGATT
>NC_051404.1:33019912-33020228 GCF_015228065.2 Penaeus monodon
GATAGGAAATGAGGAAAGAAGTGATGGAATAATATGAAAAAAGTAAAGTAGATCAAACGAATAAATAAGAAAAAATGGAGAAAGAGGAAATAAAATAACACGAAAGACATGGAGAAAATACAAATCAAAATGCGCCGAAACAAACGTCAAACGTGATATTGAGAAAAAGAAAATACGAAATAACACAACTAAACTTGGATAAAGAAAGGAAATACGGAGACGATGAAAAGGAAAACAGAGAAAATGAAATATAAAAGTAATACCCGAAAAAAAATGACGAATTGCTGTGGAAAGGAATATTTTTTCCAATTCCCAT
>NC_051404.1:33020335-33020499 GCF_015228065.2 Penaeus monodon
TGGCGTAAATCTCAAATTCAGAACTAAACAGTCGAACCTCCATGAAAATATATTTGGAAAAAAATGTATACATCGTTCGAATAAACAGCAATGTCACAACATGTAAATCAAAATTCCTTTAAATGTCGCATTACTCCCCCCCACCCCCTAGGGGTTGGAGGGCG
>NC_051404.1:33021259-33022394 GCF_015228065.2 Penaeus monodon
CCGGTGCCAGTGCCAGTACGTGACGATACGGTGTACAATCACATGTATGTGTACGTACCTAACCATCTGCAAAAACTCCGTGCAGATAAACACCACGTGTTTCAGGGATTCCATTTGCATGCTCCTCGTGAAGCGCCCAGAGGTCTGGTTTCATGCTGTCTGAACTGCCTATCGTTTAGATCGCAAGTTTGTTTCATCTTTTCATTTTCTTCTTTTCCTTGATCTCCCTTCCGGTTCACTCGCCCCTCCTTCTACATTTCTTTCTCTTGTTTTTTTCTTAATTTTTGCCTCTCCCTTTCTTTAATTTCATCCATTTTCTTTTAACTCCTCTTTTCTTTTCATCATCATCTCTTATACCTCCTTTTTCTTATCTTAATTTCTCTCCATTTCTTTTCATTATTTCCTCAAACCTCCCTTTTCTTACCTTCATTTCCTCCTCCTCCTTATATCTTGAAATATCTTAAGTTTAGGCATTTAAGGGTCTCTTTCTCGCGATCCGAATCAAATGATACGCACTTATCAGGTGTAAATGAACTTAATAGGATCAACTTCATTGACACATTTCTCGGCTTGTAAGTCCCTCGTCATTTCAACTTCTCAGCAAAGATTTTTAGTTTTCGCTTTCCATTTTACGCTAATTTCTTTTTGTCTTCTCCCCTTTCTCTGTCTCGTCTTTTTCTCCATTTATCTTCTCTTCCCTTCTTCATCATCCATCTCTCCTTATTCCTGTTCCAATCGCTTTTCCCCTTTCTTCCTCTCCTCCTTCCCCCCCTCTCTCCCCCATCTCTCCTTCTCCTTCTCCCCCTTCTCCCCCTCTCTCCCCTCCTCCTTCTCCCTCTTCGCTATCCATCCCTCGCACTCTCTCCCTCCCTCCCTCCTTCCCTCTCACTCCCCAATCCCTCCCCTCCTCTTTCCTATTCCTCTCTCCCTCCCTTCCCTTTCACTCCCCCATCTTTCCCGTCCTCCTCCTCCTTTTTCACCATCTCTCCCTCCCTCCCTCCCTCCCCACATACTTACGTCACCCCCCCCCCACCGCTGCCACACACTTACGTCACCCCCCCTCCCCACCAGAGGGAGGGGCGCGTGAGAGGAATCCTCGAGAGTCCGCTAACGAGTCCGTCCGAGCGCAAACGAG
>NC_051404.1:33022941-33023062 GCF_015228065.2 Penaeus monodon
TCTGTTTCAAGTGCCAATGTAGATCAAACAACCGCTTGTTTAAAATTACAAATATAAAAGGCATTATATAAATAATCTAACAGCAAGATATACAAAGTGCAGTAAAATGCATACATAATAG
>NC_051404.1:33023147-33023335 GCF_015228065.2 Penaeus monodon
CACGCTAGAAAAATAACGTATCTTACAGTAATGTTGCGCCGAAGAAAATATAACACGTAAACTTCAAACATTTTCACCAACCCACAGTCTCCCCCCCCACCCTCTTCCCCTCCCCCCTCCTCTAGCCACCCAAGGAAGCTGAGTATTCTGATAAGACAATGCAATTCACCACCGCTATCAGTGTTGCC
>NC_051404.1:33024320-33024439 GCF_015228065.2 Penaeus monodon
TAGTCGTTTGCATTTTAAAACAAGCTCGCGAAGGAGAAACCGCGCTATAAAACTTTGTCCGGACGTCTCGTACGCATAAAAGGATGGGGGGGGGGGGCTGGAAAATGAGGTGGAAAGGG
>NC_051404.1:33024690-33024865 GCF_015228065.2 Penaeus monodon
GAGGGGAAAAATACACCGAAGAAAAAAGTGACGAGAGACAAGGCTTCCCTCATCTCCCCTCAGCAGGGATTGAACGCTGGAGGTGTCACTGCTGACGTAACCTATTTGTCCTGCTTCTCTGCTGGGCTTCTGCTGTGGCCTATTGTCCTCTGACTTCCATGGTAGATCTTTTACC
>NC_051404.1:33025434-33025531 GCF_015228065.2 Penaeus monodon
TTACTTCCGTATGCCCGCGGCCACCCACTCGGCGCGAGGGTTACATACATCGCACCGTATTACCTTTTCATGAGTTCCGCGTGATGGGAATCTCGGT
>NC_051404.1:33025572-33025666 GCF_015228065.2 Penaeus monodon
AACTAGAAGCTGGAAAAAATAACTTACAGTCGGCTTATCTCTTCTTCTAAAAAGGAGCTTACGCTAAATGCGAGAATTACAGTTTTTTTTGTAG
>NC_051404.1:33025848-33026361 GCF_015228065.2 Penaeus monodon
ATCTCAACCATGGGATAAATAGTCATATGGTAACCGTTTTTGAGGTATAATAATTGTTCATTGTGAATTTAATTTATTAGAGAAAAAAGAAAAAAAAAAGTGGCCGAAAATGGATATAAAAAATGGATATAAAATGAACACAAGAGTTAGAAAACGGGAAAAAAGAATACGAGAGAAAACGGAGAAACCAAATACAAAGCATAGAAAACGGTAAAGAAAAGATATGAAAGGGACAACAAAGGAAGTAGGAAAAGCGTACACTATTCTTAAGTATATTTGCTTTTTTAACGCCTTTAGGGGGAGGGGAGAATAGCTCAGAGTGCAGTCTCTTAATCTTTAGTTCCTCTTGTTCCCAAAGCTAGAATTAGCTTACTTATATGTTGTTGTTTTTTTAGAGAGAGAGATATGTTAAAATGCAAGAGAAGACGCATGGAGATATAGATAGGTAGGCAGACAAACGTAAAGAAAATCATAGACTCATGCACTTAAGACACAAAGACAAGAACAAGCGCC
>NC_051404.1:33026432-33026683 GCF_015228065.2 Penaeus monodon
CATCCCAAACCTCAGCCCTTCCTCTCGTATCTTCTCGTAGCTTCCGGCCCTAATTCAAGAACAGAGGCAGGACCGCCGGACTCTCAGTGCTAGCGACCCTCCCAGCGATGCTTCTATGGCACTCCAGCTGCATTCATTAGCTCGGCCTGACCTGCCACCTGGCCAGGTCAACCGCTGAGGCGAGTTTCCCTTTCTGTTCTGCTGGTTTAATTTTGTCTGTCTGTTCGTCTCTGATTTCCCGTTCCATAAGT
>NC_051404.1:33026912-33027066 GCF_015228065.2 Penaeus monodon
AAAGATAAAAAGGTGAAGCCAAGAGAGATGAAAACCATAAAAAAATCAAATTGAAATGCCTACATCCCTCAGACGGAGCATTTATTGATCACAAAATGCCATCCTTCCCGCTACGCGCAGCAGCTTGTTAAGTCCTTCAATTCTGGAGTGGGGG
>NC_051404.1:33027128-33027467 GCF_015228065.2 Penaeus monodon
GATAAAAGGGCCGAAAGAGGATATGAGATTAGAGATAGGGAATATCGATCACTCTAGCCACGCTGACAGATGGACTGACAGAGATACAAGCTAGGACAGAGAGTGGTTAAGAAGCACATGCAGACAACCACACAACATGGATAAAAATAACACAAAATCTCTTTCAAAAACGGCCAAAAACGAAAAACAAAAGACAATCACCCTCTTATATAACCTTATCAATCCCCCCCCCCCTCCCTTAGCACCGCGACCTTGAACACGCGCTAAGGTCACGCCAGCTGCCCTTAACCCTTTGAGTCGAGAGGTAAGGTCAGGGAAAGCTTACCTTTTATCTTTTCA
>NC_051404.1:33027556-33027747 GCF_015228065.2 Penaeus monodon
GGCCTAGATATATGAGCTATATTTTTATTACCTTGTTTCCCCTTATCTCCTATTTCTCGAGAAAAACACACCATATTTTCCTTATTATAACACTCGGGGCTAGAGTTATGACGACGGCAGACGACAAAAAAGAAAGTTGGTACAATATAATAAACCTTTCAAGTCAAGATGACAGTTGCTATGACGATGAC
>NC_051404.1:33027791-33027944 GCF_015228065.2 Penaeus monodon
TGGGAGATAAAAAAAAGGAGACATCATTACCGATGAGAAGGAAAGTATTCACGACATACGGAATGAAACTATTTTGTTGTATTTTCCGTCTCTTCTTATCATATTTTTCTCGTATGAGCTGCTGACGTAAGTACTATCGCCGTTACCGTCAGC
>NC_051404.1:33027986-33028127 GCF_015228065.2 Penaeus monodon
TCTCAGGATCACTCTCATATGACATTGTAGAAGAAATATATATCATGAGGAAGTTCTAGAAATGTCCAAGAAAAAAAGACAACGTTGCTGGACCCCATTCCTTTCCCTTCCTCGTACCCTTTGGCTCTCCCCTTTTCACAA
>NC_051404.1:33028316-33028453 GCF_015228065.2 Penaeus monodon
GAAAAACCGAAATCCCCCCCCCCCCTTTCTCCCCCAACACGCCTGTCGATGTCTTTACAACTCCCCGGCTGTCTTCTGTTTTCCCCACAAAGATGTCATCTCTATAATCCAATTTCGTGGTTGGGTGTTCGCTTTGA
>NC_051404.1:33028924-33029442 GCF_015228065.2 Penaeus monodon
GCAAACTCACCAAATCTTTCCCCCAGGACGCACCAACCGCCCCAGGCAGATCTCCACCCCCAGACGACCGTTACCTGGAAAGAGAGAGAGAGAAATAAATAAGCATAAACATACGAAGAGTAACTGAAGACTTTCATCAGATTTCCCCGGAGATCATCAGAGGGAAATAAATCTGCTGGATCTGAATAGGTCCGAGTCTGTCAAAGGAATCGGTGGCAGGGGGGAGGGAGAGAGGTGGGGGCAGGGGAGGGAGAGGAAGGAGAAGTGGGGAGGGTGGTGGGAGGGAAGGAGGAGAGATGAGGTGGGGGAGGGAAGGAGGAGTGGGTAGTGGAGGGGGGAAAGACAAATGGGGAAGTGGAGAGGAGAGAGGGAGAGGGAGGAGAAGTGGGGAGTGGGGAGGGAGAGAGGAGAGAGAGGGAGAAAGTAAAATAGAAAAAGAAGCAAAAAGTGAAATCAAATTAGCATTAACGATAAATGCGAATGCAAGCAGGAATAATTCATCGTCGAAACACTAAATT
>NC_051404.1:33029477-33030263 GCF_015228065.2 Penaeus monodon
GTGTAATCTCTCATAATTCATCAAGATTTATCACACCCATCGTCATAACAACAAGACTCACGACGTTCTAGATCTGTGTAATTAACGGACCCTGACCTAAATCACCATTAAAAAGAGGTTGAACAGCAGGACGAAAGATATTAAGAGGGAAAAAAAATCTTTTAGAGTTTCCAGAACACAAACAATGTCGAAAGTGGAGAGTCAATTAAGCTGAAGCCCTTTTGTGTTCATCCTGCACCATCTCCCCTTTCCCCTTCCTCTTCTTTCTTTTCCCCTCTTCCCCTTCCCCTCACCCTCCTATTCTACCCTTCCTTTCCCCTCTCCCCCCTGCCCCTTTCCGTCTGCTTCTGTTTCTTATTTTCTTTGCCCTCCATTTATTCCTCCTAACATTTTCCCCCTTTCCTTCCCCTCTTCCCTTCCCCTTTCCCTCTGCTTCTGTTATCTATTCCTCTCCATTTATTCTCCCTCTTCCTTCTCGTATCCTCATTTGCCTTCTTCCCTCCTACTGCATCCTCCTTTTCCCTCCTTGTCCTTGTTCCTTCACTCGCTCCTCCTCCTTTCGTCTCCTTCTCCCTTCCCCTCACCCTACTTTCTCCCTCTCCCTCCGCTCTCCCCTTGTACTCCCTTCCCCATCCACCCCCCTACACTTCCCCTCATTCTCCGCTTCCCCTCCTTTACTCCCTTCCGCCTCCCCCCCTTTCCTCCTCCACCTCCCTCTTTGTTTCTCGAGTAAATTACATCCCCACAAAAGGGAAGTCGGAAGCAGAGCGAATGACCAAGAGAAAG
>NC_051404.1:33030393-33031289 GCF_015228065.2 Penaeus monodon
CAGACAGCTTAACAGGCAAAATAGAAAAAAAAACTAAATAACAGAAATATTATAAGAGAAGAAAGAGAGGAGAATGAGAAGAAAAAAAGTAAAAGGAGTAAAAGTCGAGACATAAAACAGCTGATCGAAGCAGGTTAAGACCTCAAGGATTAGGAGATTTGTTTTATTTCCCGACGACGTCCTTCCTCTATCCTTTTACACGAAGACGGGGAGGAGGAGGCACGAGGATGATGCCCCGGTAAAGAAACTAGAGAGAAAGGGGAAATAACCAGGCCCGGTAAAGAGACTAGAGAGAAAGGGGAAATAAACAGGAGTAAGTATTAAAGAGCAAGCATTAGGTAATGAAAGAAAACGAGGAAGAGAAATAAAGAATTGGAAATGCAAATACGGGAGAAAAAAATAATGGAATGCATGGAAAGAGAAAAGAAAAAAAAAATGAAACAAGAACTAATAAAAAAAAGAAAACGAAATGTCAAAAACATGAATACAAAAGAGCAAAGAAAATTAAAGGAAAAAATAAGAAAAAATACATAACAAGCAAATAATGTGCGAAAACAACAATAAACAAGCAAGATACGCGAAAAGCAACACAAGATAATAATAAAATAATAATAATAAAGCATAACGATACAAAAAAACGAAAAGGAAATTCACCAGACAGCCTACGACAAAGAGAACGAGAAAAAGAAACGGAAAAAACAAAGCGAGAAAAAGAACAAGAGCATAATGAAACAAAAATAAAAACGAAAAAAAAAAAAAACCATCAACAATAACAATAATATCCATAATGAACAAAAACTTAAACAGAATATAAACGGAATGACGAGGCACAGCAGGCACGTGGCCATTCACAGCAATCAGAGCTTATCAAAGGTTCGAAGCGTGAACACATTCAT
>NC_051404.1:33031811-33032036 GCF_015228065.2 Penaeus monodon
TCGAGAGCACTGGAGGGGGGCTGCAAACAAGAGAAAATTAGCAAAGCACAAAACGGATGACGAGGGAAGGGAGACAAATCGGGGAAGATAAAAAAGAATGATAGAATTGGAGGGGAGGAAGCGATACAGATATATGATGACAGAAATGGAGAGGTGATGAAAGAGTGGGAGAAAGAGAGATGGGTGAGGAGGTAAACAGATAGATAGATAGATAGATGGGTGGAT
>NC_051404.1:33032221-33032333 GCF_015228065.2 Penaeus monodon
CATTCCAACATTACGACTCGAGTGAGATGTCCGCGAAACCTCTTTCTCAAGCGCTGACTAAAAATTCCAAGCTTGAATGTCGATTCTGGATCCTCGTTGACTTCTAGCATCG
>NC_051404.1:33032352-33032540 GCF_015228065.2 Penaeus monodon
TGTTAACGACCCTCACATGAAAATGTTCGTTTTAAAATTCTCTGCATCAATTTATCACTTGTTTTGCATTTTTAGCGTGTATTTTTACGCCTATCCTCGCCGCCCGCCCTTTTTCGCTCCAGTTATCTTTTTTTCACAAAGATTTTTTATTTCATAATCTCTACAACAATTGCCATTCTATAATTCAA
>NC_051404.1:33032668-33032819 GCF_015228065.2 Penaeus monodon
TCGTCGTGTTCAATATCCCACATCGCTAATAAAGAGGAAGACGGAGACACCATCTCATCGGCCGCATAAAAAGACACAAATTGGCTTCATAAACCTAGAGTCACAACTCCCTGGGTCGAAAGAAAAGAAACCAATAATAACCTCCCCCCCC
>NC_051404.1:33032950-33033034 GCF_015228065.2 Penaeus monodon
TCGCCAAACTGTGAGTCCCTTTTCATCTTTCTGTATGTCTGAATGTCCGTCTCTTCAACTTTCTTTTTCTTTTCCCCTACTTCA
>NC_051404.1:33033182-33033305 GCF_015228065.2 Penaeus monodon
CGTTCCTTTACTCAGCCTCAATTTGGACATCCTACTCGTCGCGATTCCATTGATTTCCACTGCCTCTTTTGGGCGACATTAGAGGATATATGCGTAACATGACCGGCGAGACAGCCTTATGAT
>NC_051404.1:33033716-33034127 GCF_015228065.2 Penaeus monodon
CCCTAATTCAAACTCTACACAAACAAAATACGAACGAAGGGGATATCACAATGGGACAAAAGACATACGCACACATACACAAAAGGGTTGGAAAAGGAACAAGGCGACAAGAGAGAAGGGGGAAGAGAAGGAGGCCAGGGAAGAGAGGAGAACGAAGAGGAGGAGGCCAGGAAGAGAAGGGAGGAAGAGGAGGAGGCCAAGGAAGAGAAGGGGGAAGAGAAGGAGGCCAGGGAAGAGAGGAGAACGAAGAGGAGGAGGCCAAGGAAGAGAAGGGAGAAGAGGAGGGTTGATAGCCGAAGGATAAGGTCGCCTTTTCTCTCTTGGTTTACATGGAGACCGACGCCGGTGGATCATGAGTCGCACTGGGGACCGACATCTCGGCCGCTCTTGCTCCTCCTCTTCCTCGTCGTC
>NC_051404.1:33034219-33035211 GCF_015228065.2 Penaeus monodon
ATTTCTTTTTATTATTCCTCTCTTCCTTGTCCTTCTCCCCCTCCTCCTTCTTTATCTTCTCCTGGTTCCTCTTTTATTAATTTTATTTTCACTCCATTTATTATCCGTCTTTATTATCCATTTATTATCCGTTATTATTATTATTATTATTATTCTCTTCTCAATTTCCTGCTCCGACCCCTCCTCCTTCTTCATTTTGTCTTTCTCTTTCTCCTTGTCCTTTTTCATGCTTTCCTTTTCCATCACCTTCATTTTATCCTTGTCCTCCTCCTTCCCTCCACCCTCTGTCTTCTTCTTCTTCTTCTTCGTCTCTCTTCTCCTTCCCTTCCTCTTCTCCTTCTCTTGTTCCCTCCTTCACCACCTTCTTCACATTCTAACCATTTCCTTATTTTCCTCCTCCTCCCCTCTTCCTTCTTCAACTAAATACAATATTCAGATGTTATTCTCAGCACGTCAGGACAAGATGCTGACCTACATTCTCTCTTTTTTTTTCTTGTTTCTCTTCTTCAAGAAATTAAGGCTGAAGACCAATTTTCAATTTCTGAATACATTACCATTTATCTTATTTTTGTTGCCATTGTTCTATTTCTCCTTTGAGTATTTTTTTTAAAATTACTTATAATTTTTTTTTTAGTCGAGGAAGAAAGAAAATAGGTGACGAAGATAATAAAATAGTCGCAAATGAATGCAAGGGCTAGTGACACTTGCCGATGAAACAGAAGGAAGGAGAAATCGGGATTAGAAAGATGGGAAGGGAAAAGAGGGAGAAGGAAGAGGAAACAGAGGAGAGAAGAGGCTAGAACGAGGAATAAGAAATAAAGAAACAGTATAAACTAAAACAAGAAAAAAACAGAAAAGTAGAAAACAAAATGCATGTTACACAAATGAATATCATTAATAAAAAGAGGAAAACATTAAAGAAAAAAAAAGAAAAGAAAAAAGAAAAGAAAAAAAAGAAAAAAAAAGAAAAAGAAAAAAAAAAAAAAAAAAAA
>NC_051404.1:33035423-33036109 GCF_015228065.2 Penaeus monodon
CGAAAGCCACAGAAATATCACCAATTCAAGCGGTTAAAACCCGGGCCCGTAACTTGCCAAAGGCTCAGGCATCGTCGAGCTCAAAGACCCGAAGACCTGGACACAATCTGCGAGCCGCTGGGGCCTCGTAGCCTGATCGGATTGTTCCTAAGAGCGAGGCCAGACTTTCCAAAACTGCGCATTTCTCCTCACTTTCCTCAATATCACTCCCAACCTTCACACATTTCCTCATACTTCGATCACATTTCATTCCATCTTGACCCGCATTCCTTGTGAATTATCCATACCCTCACACCATCCCCCTCATACCCAAACCTCACCGCCACACTTTTACTCGCACCTCTTAATTCTTAGCACTTCCTCATACCTCCACCCCAACCCTTTCGAACCCCTCATACTTATATTCCATCTCCATACACTCATACACCCATCCATTCCCTCACACCCCATTCTTACCCTCACATGTTCCCTCATAACTCCGCCCAAACTCCACACATACCTTTACACCTGAACCCCACCTCCACACACTCCCTCATACCTGATCCCCCAACTCCCCCTGCCTCCTTCTTGCCCTCCTTCTCCTCATAACCCTTTTTTCGGTCTTTCTTTCCCTCTCGCTACCAAAAAAGTATATTTTCCTTCGCGTATTTTCTCTACTCGGATTTCAGCGACTGAAGCCCCAGCAA
>NC_051404.1:33036286-33036528 GCF_015228065.2 Penaeus monodon
CCCCCATCCCTCGAGGATTGCTAATGGGGGAGAGAAGACGAACAGCGAGCAGGGCGATGTCTTAATTAATTCAGTCCTCATTTCCCTTCACGATCATCTGGTATCTGCTGTTTCATTTCCCCCAAAACCTCGTAACGTTCAGCAACAATTTAGTCATCTTCCCGCAAATTCGCCGAATTCAGGAAAAAATTCCCCCCGAAGCATAATTATCTCGGCTCATAACAAGCAGAGGAAAAGCTAAC
>NC_051404.1:33036889-33037022 GCF_015228065.2 Penaeus monodon
TCAATGAAGCCCCACGAGCTGTGAAATTAAATAAACAGCAAAGATTCGGCTCCGCTTTTCGCCCTGACTCGCCCGCCGGGGGAAAGTGCAATGCTGGAATTTGGTTTTTTCTTCTCTTTCATTCCTTTTTCTC
>NC_051404.1:33037195-33037604 GCF_015228065.2 Penaeus monodon
AAAAAAGGAATTCCCAACAGCACCTGCTCACAGCCCCCCCCCCCCTACAACGAACCCCGAAGGCCACAGGGGAGATAAAGAGGGGGAAGAAAGGGGGAGGGGTAGAGAAGGGAGAAAGGGGAGAGAGGGGAGAAGGGGGAGGGGTAGAGAAGGAAGAAGGGGGGAGGGTTAGAGAAAGGATAAGGGAGAAGGGGAGAGGGGAGAAGGGGGGGGTAGAGAAGGGAGATTCCTCCGTACGAGGCCAAAGCTTGACGTACACACACTACTAACTACAGCGTACCCTTGCCACAACGTAATATCATATTGCCTTCCTTACTTCCCACGCCGCGCGCCTTAGAAAACCAGAGCCTTTGACCACAAATACTACACTCAGAGGCCGCTTATACTAGGAAGTATGGGTTCCATATCA
>NC_051404.1:33037942-33038329 GCF_015228065.2 Penaeus monodon
TCAAAATCAAAAGAAAGGAATGGAAACCTATCCCCAACACATCCCCAACAAAAGCCTTTCTGTCACATCCCCCCAAATAATCCTCACCTCCTCCCCTTCCCATACCCCCCCCCCCCCCCGAAATCTAATAACCCTTTTTCGCGTAATCCGCTATTGATGCCGAGCAATAACCAGATGAAGGCTTAACGTAGTCCGGATGGATGCTCGAATCCATCTCGCCGGCGCCGCGATTGGAAGCTGCGTGATCTGCCATTCCGAAAGCCGATGGACGCTGATTGGACAAATGTCAGATGTCGCCGGCGCTCTCCTCGGGTCAGCTCGGCGTCGGTCGGTTCCGCTCGGGTTCGTTCGGTTTTTTTTTTTTTGCTGTTGTTTACTTGAGAGCGA
>NC_051404.1:33038586-33038657 GCF_015228065.2 Penaeus monodon
AACTACCTACCTGCCTACCCGCTTGCATGACAATCTGTTCGTCGATAGTCAGCCAGCCAGTGTCCTCTCTA
>NC_051404.1:33038785-33038943 GCF_015228065.2 Penaeus monodon
TTCCAGCCCATAAGCACCGCCCTGCATCCTAATTCCTGTTTCCCGGCGGCATTGGTGAGCCCGCGAGGTGAGGTCGCCGTCATGCACTTCCGCTCGAGCTTCTCCTTCATGAGGGGAGAGAGGGAGAGAGAAAGCCAGGCATGTGCGTGCGGGGAATA
>NC_051404.1:33039173-33039298 GCF_015228065.2 Penaeus monodon
TAACCACACAAACACATGCAACCGAGCATCTCGCATGACAACCTCATGACAAAGGGGCGTCACTCACCCTGATCTCGTTGTCCCGTGACCGCAAACGACGTGTTTTTGGACGGGGGTTGTTAGAG
>NC_051404.1:33039469-33040182 GCF_015228065.2 Penaeus monodon
CCCATGTGCGTGCGCGCGTGCGTGTATATAAGCACGTATATCTTAATACTAACACAACCCACGTAACAAATAACAATCACAACAAAACAAATAATTTGCATTAAACAAACGAGATCTCTCTATCAAATTAATCGAACGAATAAAAGTAACTTCCCGTCCCTTTCGAACCAAGGCGACCAATATGTATCATTCTCAAAGCGCATTTCCCATTACGTAAGTCGATCCCCAGTGACTCATTTCCACAGGCGTCTCATCTCACTTTCGCTAAGGTGGAAATTCATCTCTCTTTTTCTTAACTAGCAGCTCTCAAATTTCTCTTTCATTCTCTCTGTTTATATGTCTGTCTGGTTCTCTTTCATTCGCCTTTCCTTTGAATTTCACATAATTTCCTCTCATTCTCCATCTATTCACATTCCTCCTGAAGACGCAGAGACAGAGAACAAATTAATCTTGAAAAATTCATCAATCCGTTTGAATTTATGATAATCAGCCTCTCTCTTAATACATTCCTTTCTTCCCCCATTGTATTGCAACAAGTTGGACTACTTAACAATGCATTAAGTCATCGGGCCTACATGACTTTTGCAATTCTACCGCCAAACAACCTGGCTCAATACAAACAGGCTGTTTCCGCCGGCGACTCAAAACTCATGGAATAGGCAAAGAGCATAACTTTTTACCCCTTTGTGCTTTGTTTGGGTTTCTGTCTGTTC
>NC_051404.1:33040245-33040518 GCF_015228065.2 Penaeus monodon
CTACCTATCTTAGCCCTCCTGTCCTGCTTCCGACCCCCACCCCTCCCACCTCCCCCTCTTATTTCAAGCTAACACAACAATAACAACAATAAAATAAGTCCCAGTCTCGGCAAAAACAAAGCTTCCAAGCACAGAAAGAAAATCCTTTTTGCGTCTGCCACAAAAGACTTTCAGAAGTACAAAAAATGAGCAAATTCTTAGGGAAACTGCAGCATTTACTCTGGCCCGGCTGTTACCACATCCCGCCGCTGACTCAGAGGTCCCCCTCCCCCA
>NC_051404.1:33040707-33041053 GCF_015228065.2 Penaeus monodon
CATGTACCGCAAAGTACCACTATAAGAATGCAAACACAACAAGCAGATGTACAGATGGACGGTCGTCACGTAATCTTACGCGAACAGTAAATGAATATAAATAATATATACATGTCCGTGTGTAAGTGTATTCCAACCAGGTCATGCACAATAACTCTCCGACTGCTCGACCACAGCGGCGCCCAATAAAGACGGGAAACTGCTAGAGTTTGCACAAGGAACCACAAACTCCAAGGTTGACAATAATCTTGGTGAAAATGGCTGATCCTAATGCCACTCTATCAAAAGTAATAGCGAACAATTTACAGTGACACGTAAGAAGAGAAACACTATCCACAGAAGCCAC
>NC_051404.1:33041700-33042318 GCF_015228065.2 Penaeus monodon
TTGTCTCACTGAAATTCCCCAATCAAAAATAGCGTTACTCAACAAAGGTGTCACTCACTGTCGTTCTGCCACCACGTGCGCAACACATTACAAACCCCTGTCAACAACCCATGTCTCTCCGTAGAGATCAAACCACTGTAAACTTGAAGCATCATCATCACACAGCGTACATACTGCACATACATTCCACGTACATACAGATTGCCGTCACAAAACACCACGTGTATTTGTGTGCATCTGTGTTATCGGCACTGTCACACTTTCACTCTCTCTGTCTTCTCGCCTCTCGTTCTCGTTGCCACAAGATGATGTCTTTGGGTTTCCGGTAATTAAGCCTCAACTTACGTCTCAAGTTTCTAAAAAAAGAAGAAAAAAATGACCAAATAGGCAATTTCCTGTTTTGGAGAAGTTATGAATCATCATCCAATAGTTACAAATATATGAGTTCAATACACTCTGTACTTAAAAGATCAAATAAACTATTATTGTTCTTTTGCTTGCTTGAAGTTCCCACACCAAGCAAAAGAAAGAGAAAGATGGAAAAAAATTAACTAAGTTTCGCTTTTTTAGTTTCGTTAAAGCTGCAATTTTGACAAATCTCTAAAATACCGTGACATC
>NC_051404.1:33042430-33042956 GCF_015228065.2 Penaeus monodon
TGCTTCTCAAAGTTAAAAATCGAAATAAATACAAACGACCGTCCTAAACATTTTTCATGCCCCCCCCCCTGTCCCTCTTTCTTCAAATTCCTCTAATTCCCCTCAAAGCCTGCACGAGGGGAAAGAAATCCCCCCAAGGACTAGATCCTCATCTCACTTTCTGATTCAACCGTATATACTACACCCGTAACTCCCCTCCCCCCTTTTCCCCTCAAATCACCCCCCCCCCCTATTCTCCCTCCACCCTGCCTTCCCATCATCCTTCCCCCCCCCCTTTCTCCTCCTGTACCTTCACCCACCCCCATACAATCCCCCCTCCCCTTCGGCCCTTCCATCTGCCCCCCCCCCCTCCACTATCCACCGCCCATATATTCCCATCACGTCACTTTTATCTTCAATTCCCGGCGAGGTAAGGCCGCCCATACGCCCATCTCGCGGCCCGATCTGGCGCCATCCATCACTTCTTAAAGAACCTATCATTCTCCCCCCCTCGCCTATCCCTCTATCCCTCCTATGCTCCTTACGT
>NC_051404.1:33043002-33043127 GCF_015228065.2 Penaeus monodon
AGGGCAGTCTCGATACGATCACAAATGAGATCTTCTAATCGTGAAAAAAAAAGGTTCTGAGATTCGATTGGTGATTGGGAAACGAAGGGGCAAGCTCAGTGAAGTTAAAACGTGATTCGATGTGC
>NC_051404.1:33043299-33043643 GCF_015228065.2 Penaeus monodon
GATCCCGACATAAATCACAGAGGCCACCCAATACCTCATCAGCCACCAAGCGCCTGTCACCCACCCGGCCGACACGAGCAAACAAGCAAACGACCAAAGAAGTGGACCAAGCAGCCGCGTAGCACTAAATCCCAGAATCAGACTGTTTGTTGCTTAAGTGGGTCGTTGCCCGCTGCTTCCTCCATCTTGCATGAAACAGTGACCCCGCAAAAGATGACAGCAACGGAACACAGAACACGAACCAAGAGCCAGCTTACACGCCTCGATTCATCCCCAACAGTGCCAAGGAGAACTCCCTGAACCTGCCCGGGTGATTGATCACGACAAACGTAGACCACAAACCT
>NC_051404.1:33043708-33044601 GCF_015228065.2 Penaeus monodon
GGAAAACATCAAAATCAACAATCACGAATGAATATATTCATAACAACGATGATCTTAACAACCAAAAGAAAACCGTCTTTAGGAAACTTGCGGTGTCTCAACTTCGGAATTTCTTTTTCTACGTGCAAAGAAAATCGACAAAATAAATCGAAAGGCAAGAAAACAAATTTTCGTGACTGAAAATAAATGGTTAAACTCGAATTATTTCAAACGTAAATCTTTGAAATTCCTTTCCTAAACACGGACCAAAAATGTACCAAGTTGTGTGACAGCCTGCATATTCAATAGTTTACAAACTGTGCATCATAAGCAAAATATCCTTTGCAATACCAGGCTTTTATCCCTTCCCTTCTGCACACCCTCCCTCCCTCCTATATTTTGACCGAAGCGAAAAAAAAACTTCAAAGTTGCGGCGAAAAATCGGAATATTGGAAGAAAGATAGGGAGAAAAGTAAGGAAACCATTCTCTTTTTTTCATTTCTTATCTATATATCTTTATTTCTTTTATTTTCATCAATATCATTCATTCGGTTTTTGAGGGAAGCTCATGATAGCAACAGATAAATACCCTTGCCTCTATAACATGAACTATTCATAAAACAGTAACAATATCAGTCTTTTTTATTTGCATATTTATCCCTTGCAAGATTGTTCTTTTTTTTTTCTCCCCTGTACTAGCTATAAAAAATAACAATACTAAATAATGACTTCAACGATACATCCAGTTTCCTTTCTCATCCCGAATTCAGGACAAGTCACGTGATCCCACCGCCTGCTTACATACCCCAGTGCCCCCCCTCCCCCGCCCATACCACGGTGTCCTTGACTCCCACGAGACATGAGATTACAGTTTCCAAACGCTGGACTCGCAAAACATTTTTATTGATAATGCG
>NC_051404.1:33044694-33044973 GCF_015228065.2 Penaeus monodon
CTTCCACTCCTAGCAATATACGTAGAAAGAAGGACAAACAGAGAGCGAAAAGAAGCAAAATAACATACAGAAAAGACCTAAACAGATAGATAGGACTATATTGATAAATACCGCGTAACACAGGCACAGACGCCTTTCTACACTAGCCACCCGTGTTGTCTGCCCACGTGTAGAGGACGTTTGCTTCCAGTACAAACCGGTGAGCTCTTTAAAGGAAAACGAGAGAAAAAAAAGATACAATCCAATGCACGTCAGGCTGATCTGGCATTTTCAATTCCC
>NC_051404.1:33045003-33045329 GCF_015228065.2 Penaeus monodon
CCTTCGTGCGAATTATCTACGTCATCATCCTCCAAACCAATTTCCACTGTCGTGTTCCTCGTCCTTCGATATCTCATGCGCATGGTGCCCGCCCGCATTCTGACGCTATTCGCCACGTCTCCGCTGCCCGCATTGCTTACAACTTATTATCTGCTTTGCTTTATCGCTATGTGTTTATTTACTTGTTTTTGGTCCAAGGACATCTATCTCGGACTGCGCGTATGGCAAACACCGCTATCAATATGTGACCTAAAATCTGAGTTATTTGGTACAGTAATAAGCGTTACCTACTTTACTGACATAACTTATTGAGGGAAAGAGGAAGA
>NC_051404.1:33045462-33046208 GCF_015228065.2 Penaeus monodon
ATAATTTTAACTTGTCATTTCACCTCTTTACGTTTTCTTTTTCACCGACGAAGAGAAAACGTTGCCAACGCGAGACACTGGCGCGAAGCTGAGCATCAGCGGCTGAGACGACGGGAAATTCCTCCATGGGCATCTATATTCCTCTCCCTTACGAAATATCCTGCACACTCAGCACCTTAAGGCATGGGGTTTTCTATTATGGCTGACAGTCATGCAGGAACATGCTCCTCGTAAAAACAAGAGCGGAGTGTAAAACTTTCCAGGAGTTTCGACCAATCATCGTCGAGGATGGAAACCTGCACTGCCCATGTTTATGTTTCTTGACCAATCACAACACAGAATGCTTTAGGCAGCAGGCACTGTGTATCACCACAGACCAATGGGGAAATCCGTCTCCAATTTTCAACTGTTTCCTATTTCCACATTTTCCTTTATATTAACACGCTAACTGGCATCCAAATACCAATTTCTAATCACAGAGATGAAACAAAAATTATTGTTAAATACTCTCAAATTCAAAACCCGCCGACCAACAATAAATTCTTACTCAACATTTGCGGGTGTAATTTCTAATATGGCTGTTTATATTTTTTTGAGATAGTAACGGGATCGAATAACTGTGATGGTGGTAGCATCGCAGGTAAGCCTCTCCCTCTTCCAGTGAAGTAAAACAAAAAGTTAATGGAGACACGACTTCTGAACATTTCGAACATCGGCTGGTCTGAGGAGGGAAAGTCTGCAACCGC
>NC_051404.1:33046241-33046312 GCF_015228065.2 Penaeus monodon
ACTTCCTCCTTTTCCCTCGCTTATTTTGGCTCTATTCTAGATCCCCCTCCCCCTCCGTTATTCGTCAGTGA
>NC_051404.1:33046493-33046866 GCF_015228065.2 Penaeus monodon
CTGACCCATCGGCATTGCGGACAAAACCACTCTGCCTCCATCTCGCTGGCGTCTTCGCGAAATCCGTCTCGCAGATTCAACAAGTGTTTTCCACCATAACCGAATCCGCACTGCTAACACCACTCAAACACTTTTTTTTCATCTGTCTTTCTTTTTCCATCCTCATTTTTTTAAACCTCTATTCCTTTTCTCGGTGTTCCCGCTGTTACTTGTTTATCCAATTGCTTGTGTGTCTCCCCCTTTCATATGTGTTCCTTCTGTCCAAACTGGGTCACTGCGGGACCCCCGGCTGCAGTGCGTCTGAGGCAAGGTTTTTGGTGTAGGATTTTTCTCTCCGCAAGGGACGAGGGTGAGGGGCAAGGGAAGCTGACAC
>NC_051404.1:33046902-33046973 GCF_015228065.2 Penaeus monodon
CAACCCTTCTCGATTCCTCTCTCCCTATCTGTTGGCATCTTCTTTTTCCCTCGCCCTATTTCCAATCCCAG
>NC_051404.1:33047214-33047424 GCF_015228065.2 Penaeus monodon
ATCCTCACGAAACTTCTCATGCCTGGCAAAGAACTCGGCCACCAGGCTCGCTGTGGGTTCTATCCTCATTCATTTCCTCACTGTAACCAGTCTCTCTGATTTAGACTGTTGTCTCGAGAGCGAGGTTGGAAAGCTAACGCGGCAACACTGAGGTGTAGCGTCAGCATTAAGATGTGAAGTAACTAATTCATGTGAATTAGAGGCGTGTTC
>NC_051404.1:33047779-33047991 GCF_015228065.2 Penaeus monodon
GAATCTGAGAGATCTGGTGTTGCAATCTCCTCGTCAATAACCGTATTACTTTCAACACCTAGCCAGCCAAAGTAGCGTTATCCCTTGCAATACCATCGAGCTAGCTTTTCCCAATGAGAAACTGTACTTTTAATCATAAAAATTGCACTTCGAAGCACGTTTCCACCCATAAAAATATCACACGCTCAGTTAATAAACCACTTCAATTATGC
>NC_051404.1:33048138-33048281 GCF_015228065.2 Penaeus monodon
TTACCTGACATCAAAATAGCTTTCCAGTCTCCCGTAAACTGCGAAAGTGCTTAAACTAAAACCTTTCTTTAAAATCCGTTACATAGTTTAGGTTAGTCGAAGGACGGCTGCGGTTAGCTTTGAAACTCCGAATTTCTGTAATT
>NC_051404.1:33048308-33048552 GCF_015228065.2 Penaeus monodon
TTCACTTTTGATTTTTATTTCCTACCTTCATATTATTTATTCCATTAGTTTCTTCTTTTTCTCCATTATTGATTCCTAGTTCATATACGGAAGCGTCAAGTTCATCAAGGCTTCTGGATTCCGGTTAATTCTGGTAATGTCTTCCCTTCTTCTCTCTCGTTTTCACTTTTTTTCCTTCTGCTCAGAAGCGGTCCCGGTTGATTTGCATTATGATCGAGTTACAAGGTACATGCCGATCATTGTG
>NC_051404.1:33049193-33049583 GCF_015228065.2 Penaeus monodon
CAAACTTTTCTTCTCCCGGTATGACTTTCCTTCTGTTTCACCCAGCGAGACGGAAATCATTAATGTTGTTGAAGAAGAGGGAGAGGGTGAAGAGGAGAGAGGATGAGGAGGAAAAAGAAGATGAGGAAGAGCATGAAGAGGATAAGGAAGAGACGGAGAAGGAGAAAGAAGATGAGGAAGGGCACAAAGAGAAGGAAGAGGAAAAAGAGAAAACGGGTATGAAGCAGAAAAAAAGAACAAAACGACATAAAAGAACCAAAACAACACGGGGAATGATCAAAACAATACGGCAATCATCCCTCCATCTTGCAGATCGACCTCCAGTGACGTCACGAAAGCAAAGGCACAGATGCTGGCTTTCCCTCGTGCCATTCGCAGTCGCATTCCAGA
>NC_051404.1:33049622-33050071 GCF_015228065.2 Penaeus monodon
AAGTCAAGAAGCATAATGAGAATCTTATTAGGGCGACATTATGCCTTAAGACGGCCGTAATATCACTGCTTTCGAAAGTCGTCTAGACCTTTGAAGTCATTGAGGCAAATTTGATTGCAAGCAGCATGGTTCACGGGATTGAATTTTTTTCCCTTTTCACGCAGAAAAATCACGACATTGACCAAAAATGACCCAATCTCGTAGAAGAGGAAAAAATAAGGAATAGATAATCCCATTCCAGAAAACAGGAAGGAATGTAGCATGAAATTCTAATCGACGAAAGAATCGGATTTCTGAAAAACAATCCCTGTGGCTAATACCCCGATCTTCTCTTCTATCTTCCCTTCTGTCTATCTCCCCTATTCTCTATTATCTTGGTTTCCGCCTTCGCCCAGATCATTCTTTCTCTTCTTTCCCCTTTCCGTAAACATACATGTATGCATGCATGC
>NC_051404.1:33050296-33050462 GCF_015228065.2 Penaeus monodon
CAGTTCCGTAAAACACACAAAACTCCGAAATGGTGAGGGATGGGAGGGGGGGGGGGTCTAGCGACGTCAACTCAACACAAACAGGAAATTGCCTGTCCTAGGAAACGGCATTAATCTAACTAAAAGCCAAAGAAACTACCGGCCCTCTCGATCAACGATGGAAAGA
>NC_051404.1:33050916-33051262 GCF_015228065.2 Penaeus monodon
GTCGTTTCTTGTGTCGAGTCGTTCCTTTGTAATATTACCACCTTCACGACGGCGATTAATCAAAGTTAATGAGAAAAGTAATTCCATTTCTCCCACCAGCGTCTTAAGGTACAACCGGAATGATAAAACAGCAGCTTGGGGTACAAATTGTATATACATTTTTTCCTCTTTTTTACATTTTTTACGATCAAATTATTGCATAACTGCCGCGTTTTCGTCCCTTGGGAGTGCTATAATCGCTCTCGCTCTCTCTCTTTCACTAGGGCAATGTAAACTTAAATACTTAACAAGAAAACGTGACGGGACACTACAAGATCATGGCACGATCTGGGGAATACCCCCCCCC
>NC_051404.1:33051679-33051773 GCF_015228065.2 Penaeus monodon
AACCACCAAAGCCTCTTAGGACATCCGCCGATCCGCGCTAAATCCTGCAAAGGAGGCAAGAGGTACCGTCTGCGTAGCCATAAGGAACAGAAAC
>NC_051404.1:33052062-33052148 GCF_015228065.2 Penaeus monodon
AAACAGAAAGGGCATATTTCTAGACGAAGAAGGGAAAAGTGACAGGTGAAGAAGGGAAGAGGAAAAAGTATGATATTTCTACTCAC
>NC_051404.1:33052216-33052410 GCF_015228065.2 Penaeus monodon
TTACACCAAAAAAATAACAAACAAATAACCTAAAAAAAACAATGACAACACAACAGACTCCTTACCAACCAAACCGGAAGGCGGCCCCTTGTGCACAGCCAGCTTGTAGTCCTCCGCGGAACTCACCTGCAACAGAAGAGAGAAGAATTAGATTAATGATCATGTACATCAAGGTAGGGTTGGTGTGTGTGTGT
>NC_051404.1:33052887-33052969 GCF_015228065.2 Penaeus monodon
ACGCCGGAACCTCTCCATTTACACAAGAAAGAAATTAAATGGACCGAAACCACACGAGCGTAAATAAATCAGGCGGAAAAGG
>NC_051404.1:33053014-33053163 GCF_015228065.2 Penaeus monodon
AAGCAAAATGCAGAAAATATATTCATAGATACTGCAGCTCCCGATTTATCAAACCGCGTGTCCGCCAACGTTTGCAAAAAGAGGAGATAGGAGGGAGGGAGAAAGAGGTGCGTGAAGGAGGGATGAGGATGGAAGAGTGGGCAGGAAAT
>NC_051404.1:33053203-33053500 GCF_015228065.2 Penaeus monodon
ATGAAGAAAGGGGGAAGGAGGAGGGGGGAATAGGATGGACGAGAGGAGAATGAAAGACGTAAAGGAAGAGAAAATGGAGGCGGAGAAAGAGAAAAAAGCGATGGAGAAGTGGAGGCAGAGGAAGACAATAAAGTGCACAAGGAGAGGGAGGAGTAGGAGCAGAAAAAAAGAGAAATGTCAAGAATAAAACCAACTGTGAAGAAGAAAGAAGAAAAGAAAGAAGAGGAGGAAGATAACAATGAAAAAAGAGAGAAACACGAGAAGGGAAAAAAATTTCCCCACACAACCCCCCCCCCC
>NC_051404.1:33053553-33053643 GCF_015228065.2 Penaeus monodon
CATGCCGCCCTTCCCAAGGCGTTATGATCCCCGCAGCAACAAGGACCTCAAAAGTGTGACGTAAAAAAAGGTCAAGAATGCGTTACTGGA
>NC_051404.1:33053671-33054357 GCF_015228065.2 Penaeus monodon
ACATGTTATGAGAGCGTGTCCTGTCTCCGTAACCTTCCGCGGACGTGAAAGTAGGAAGAGACAAAAGGAAATTAATATCCATATGCCGTATAATGTTTTCTTTTTTTTTCCTTTCTTTTATCAGCTTCTCCCTTTTCTTCTCTTTTTCTTGTTTTCTCTTTCTTTTTTCTGTTCTATTTACTCATTCTCTTTCTTTTCTATTTACTCTTTCATTTTCCCTCTTTTCTCTTCTCCTACCTCATCCTTTCTTTATTTATATGAAATCTCCTCCATGTTTTCTTGTTTTTATTTTTCTTGTATTTCGCTTCTTGTTTTACATATTTGCGAAAGTTTTCTTTGGCTTTATCTTAATTTCTTTTCTTAATATTCTGCACCTTTTTTCTTCCGGGATCTTCCCTTTCCTTTTAGTCTTCCTCGCCCCTATATTCTCTCTCCCTAATTCCCTTGCTTCGTTCCAACCCTCTCTTCTCTATATCTCTATATCTCCTCCTCCTTCCCTATACCCCTATTCCCCCCATACGCCTCCCCTTCCTTCTCCCCATACCCCTAACTTCCCCCTACCCCCACCCCTCCCCCTGCCCATACCCCCTCGCTTCCCCTCTTCCCCTGCCCTCCCCCCTCCCCCTCCCAATGTCCTTGAGCCCCTGCGCCGAGAGAGAACACTGCAGCGTAAGACAATACCTTCT
>NC_051404.1:33054864-33055231 GCF_015228065.2 Penaeus monodon
GGAACAATGGTTCTCCCACTTTCCTTCCTTTTTATATGTAAAGCGTTTACGTAAACAGAACTTATACAGCGCAAAAAAAAGTTATTTACACGCGTGCGTTGCGAGGAAGTTGCAACATATGAATTAAGAGAAACGTAAATAAAGATTACTTATTCGCCTTTGATTCCATTTATAAAACTAACTAATACTTTTCAGCTTTATTTACCACCAAAGCTTTGTCCAATTATTTACTGAGGACAGTAATTATCATCCGGTAAATTTTCCAAATTTCGATTCCAAAATGCCAATAAACTCAACTAACATCCTCTTCCTTATTATTTGAACATGACTTACAAATATGATTATAATGTTCATGCTTTTCTTTCAT
>NC_051404.1:33055422-33056311 GCF_015228065.2 Penaeus monodon
CCTCGATGACACAGCAAATTCTATCCATTTATAAACCAATCAGCTGATATCAAAGTGTCTCCCTAAAAAAATTCTTTAAGATTGCCCAAGCATAAATATTTACTAAGAGAAAGAACATTTTCTCAAGACACCCTCAACACACGTGATAAAGCCACTCTCCTTATCAGTCTTAATCTCCCTTTTCATTCATGTTACAAAATAGAGCGTGATATTCTCGTATCTTAAACCCGCTGTATTGTGAACATAATCAGATGTTATCAAAACCTTCACTAAAAATGAAAGATTCCGACTATCCTGCTTTCGGGAATCATGTGGTTTGAATATCTAAAATTCCGTTTTCTCTTTCTTTCTCTTTTTTCCTGTTCCTTTCGTTTCGTCTCGACCAATGCTGTCTCACGTTCTGTTCTATTTCGTCTACGTCATGGTGGTACATTTCCTGTATCACATTTCACTCATGACAGTTCATCTCGCACGGTCATTTTATCCTCTGTTGTTATTCCTGCGACATCTCCCGCATAGTGTTATATTCATGGGAAAAATATCAGAACACAGGCAAGCATCACATGTGTTAATAACGACCACATTACCCTCGTGTAATAAAGTAAGTATACGTTCTACTTTCTTTAATAACCGTGTAACGTAACCACCTCTGTTATCATATCAAAGCACATTATACTCACTGAATAATCGTGTAACCTTAACATCTCTCTTAGAATATTACAGCATATTATCTTTCATCTAATAATCTTGTTACCATAACCTCCGTTTTGTCATAATAATTCGAATACATTATATTCCCCCGCCACCTACTTCTCCGACCTGACCTTTTGTGTTGCAACAATCTCAAAGCCTTTCTTGGCCGCATTCTGTTATCAATTTAATCCATTGT
>NC_051404.1:33056348-33056589 GCF_015228065.2 Penaeus monodon
AGCCCCCATTGAGACCGAGGAGAAGGGAGCATACAGCATCCATGAAGAGAGATGCTGGGCGATTTTGTCCTCAAAATAAAATTACTTAAGTGCATATTTAGTCTAGCTTTTCATATGCACGATAACGACTTCACTTCTCGCTACTTTTTCGGTTTATATATCTTTTTGCTATTTGTATTAATTGCTGGAAACTCATGTCTAGCAAAGAGTCTTACTAAAATTCGTCTCGAGCTTGTTTATA
>NC_051404.1:33057180-33057412 GCF_015228065.2 Penaeus monodon
GGAATAAGAGCGAACTTTCTCGTGTTACATATTTTTCTCGCTTCCTTTTTCGGCGAGGAGGTTAAGATTGCTTCCTGATTTTTCTTGTTTTTTCCACTTCTCCCATGTTTTCTTTGTTTTGATGTTTGAAGGCTTTCAACATATGCTTCCTTCATATCACTGTCCATTGTCTCTTTTCAATGGGCGATCGAAGCGACATTCGCTTTGAAAACAGGATTCGATTTTTTTTTTT
>NC_051404.1:33057681-33057968 GCF_015228065.2 Penaeus monodon
CTATCACCCTTTGAACAATTGCACATGCATATGATCTCGCTCATGAATGCAACACGTATCCGATACTACATGCCACTGTCTCGCACACGACCTGTATTCCATTATATAATCGCTAGGCTGCATTTTGATTTAAGACAATATTTCCTGATTTCCTTATCTGATGCTAAATGTAAAACCAATTACGTATCTGAGGCAGCAATGTGGTCCATCTGGTAACTGAACTTTAACTCCACAAAAAAAGAGAAAGAAAGAGCAAGAAACACAAGTAATAATAATGGTGACAGGGT
>NC_051404.1:33058223-33058416 GCF_015228065.2 Penaeus monodon
CGCGCGCATGTGTGTGTATAGAGACAGACAAGCAGATAAACAAAATTAAATATATATATATAAACAAACCAGAAAATTAGTCAAGTGCACATATGCAGTTGTGAGACTACTTTCACGCTTGCACCCATTGACATCGTGCTGGCTACTTGCGCCGAGATCAGACCCCCACCCCATCCTCTCCCCAATCTTCTGA
>NC_051404.1:33058677-33059041 GCF_015228065.2 Penaeus monodon
CTACCTCGCCAATCCTAAACGCTGACCTACATTTAAAGTTATAAACGGTTTAGGAATCAGTCTAGGGACTCCCTCCTCCTCTACTTCTCTCGTTCTCCCTAAATCGCCTAACATGCCCTCCCTCACCCTATCCTCCACTTCTCCCTTTCTCTTCTCCATTCTCTCTTTTGTCCCCTTCTTCTTTCTTCTTTACCTTTTATTTTCTCCTCCTTCTCTCCTTCTTACTTCTCTCTCTCTTCTCTGCTCTTGGTCTACCTACACTTTCTCTTCTGCTTGTCTTACACCCTCTTTCCTCTTCTCCGCTTTTCTCTCCTCTCTTCCTTTGTACCTCCTCTTCCCTCTTCTTCCCTCCCCCTCTTTTTTT
>NC_051404.1:33059325-33059409 GCF_015228065.2 Penaeus monodon
TGACAGCTTCCTACATTCGAAATCCCGCTACAAAGGAGACGTGTTTGGACGATCCCTTTCAGAATTAAAATTTGGGGATTTCGA
>NC_051404.1:33059704-33059985 GCF_015228065.2 Penaeus monodon
AGAATGGGCGTAGCAGCTGGGCAGAACATCATCTATAAACCTAATAACGCAATACATATAACACACAATAACCGATAAAAACATCACCCCCCCCTCTCCTCCCCAATAGAACCCCACACCCCACCCACCATGAAGGGCGGAGTTGCATGTGACGCAAAAAAGAACAAACAAAAAAACTGTAGAAAAACGTGTCTACTTAAAAAAAATGCTTACGTGGTTCTATTAATAGTAACAATACACCGCCCAGTATTTGGCTGGCTTGGGTTCGCTCACATCGCTCT
>NC_051404.1:33060239-33060476 GCF_015228065.2 Penaeus monodon
TTAAAAGGCATATAAGATTTGCCCATATGTAAATGCTAACTCGTGAAAAATAAAGAAAAAAAAAATGCATCCCACCACGCAGCCGAAAAAATCTTCAAGTTCCTCTCTTGTCACAAAGACCCAACTTTAATCACATCTGAAAAAAGTTGAGACTTCTTAAAAGACGAAAAAACTTCTTGTCGTATTTTCAAATTTCTTCCCAAACCAAACAAACACTTTTGTTTTCCCTCGGTGACA
>NC_051404.1:33060959-33062221 GCF_015228065.2 Penaeus monodon
GCAGATGATAAACCGACAAGAATACATAAATACATAATCGCACACCAACAAGCGCCCAAAGCATGCATACGCAAGAGGCTGAATTAATAATAAAACGCCAGCCGAGGAAATAAAAATAATAATCACTCCATTAATAAAAAATGACTATTATATCATTCTAATCTACATGTTCAGGTTACTTATGTAATATTTCTATCAACCAGGAATATAATTCTGATATATTCTGTTCTTCGACTTTTTTACTTTATTTTTGACTCATTCCTTTATTGATCCATCTATAAATTATGAACTAAATACATATTTTAAATGCATAAATTAGATTTCCGTCTCTTTCGATATTAACACTTAATCTGCAACTCACGCTATGTTGCACGGTTGCACCAGCAACATTTAATCCTCTCTTTTACTAAAAGTTTACAAAGTCCCCTATTAACTGGTTTATTTTTTCACGTCAAATTATTCCATCACAAAAAGTTTCATCATAACGCGTCGGAAATGAAGGCTTTAAATGTTTACAAATAATGCAGTGTCTGAACTCATCTGCTCAAAGAGTAAATAAAAGTTTCGTTTTGGATTCACCGTTCTCTTGAAGATATCTGTTTGATTAGGGCGTATTACGGTCCTTGATTTCAAGGTTTTATACAAAAATATCTCGAGAACAAGGGTTTATAAACCCCACGAGTTTGTCTGTTTATTGATGCGCAGATTATTACATCGCCTGTGACTTTCCCCAAACCCGCGTCCATACCACACTACCCCCTCCTCCTAACCGCTATCCTACCATCCTTCCATTACCACGCTAACTTACCTTAACCCTACCACTCCTACCACCATTCTACTTTCCTACTACCACCATGACAGCTTACCTCTAGCCATCCTACCATCACCAGACCGTCCTACCATCACCACACACATCTTAACCACTACCCAACCCTACCACCAATTAAAACCACCATACCATCTTATCATCCTCCCACCATACGACCATACCATCATACCCTCCCCCCACCAAACCATCCACTCACCATACACCCTACCATCTACCACCCTTGCTAACCACAGCGTTCGGACGTGAGCATGCAGCATAGGCGCCGTGTGCAAGTCAGACTGTTATTTACACTCCTCATGAATAAGTGATTTATATGTCTTCCCAACACCATAGGTGGTTACGCCTGGCAATAAGACGCACACATACCCACTCACACAATTAAACAAATAACAACAAAACAAAGTACAGATGAGTCATTGTAGGCCTATGAGAT
>NC_051404.1:33062424-33062673 GCF_015228065.2 Penaeus monodon
GCATGCACAAAAAAGAAAAGAAAGAAAAACAGTTAACAGACATACATACGCACACAAAAAACAGACAGCAGACACATACGTACATGCAAAAACACATAAACAACATACATACAGACGTACACATAAGCAAACAAAGAACCACTGACAAACACACCGCCAACACCACTCTCTTTCCCATCCCCTTTCGCATTCCTCTCGCTAACGGGATAAGGTCACTGCCCCGCGCCAGTGACCTAATCCCAACAAGTG
>NC_051404.1:33062901-33063107 GCF_015228065.2 Penaeus monodon
GCACGAGCGCGTCCTGGCCTGGCACGCTGCCTTGTGAGGGACCTGACCTACTACACACGCACTGCTGGCGACGGTGAAAGTCCGGCCTCTTCCACGCGGCTCGTGTTTATGGGACGAAATATCAAGGTGAAGTTATTACTCGGACTGGATTTCGAACTTGAGTGGGTTTATGAATGGAAGGGATATTGCGAAGATAGAATGAGGGT
>NC_051404.1:33063270-33064080 GCF_015228065.2 Penaeus monodon
TGAAGGGTGGACGGGGCAGACAGACAAAACACAATTCAAAAATGAATGCAAAGTAAAGTAAAAACACTATCGTCTTCTCTATATGTTATTAATTTTCCTTTATTCAGTCATGCGTTTGCATTATGTTATCTCTCGCTTGATTCTTTCTTTGGCCAATGAAATGAAACACAAGAAACACAGAATCGTAAGTTTCGAGATAATTTAGTTCCGATTTATTTCACGTTTGTATAACCGGTATGTGTTTTTTGTTTAAACAGAGCCAATCTATTTCACGATTTGTTCCCATTTTTCACTTTTTCTGTTTCCACTTCCTTCCTTTTATTCTGTCTCTCCTTATTCTCTTCTTACTTCCCCGTTTCCTTTTCTCTTTTCCATTCTTTCCTTCTCTCTATTCTCTTCTCTCACCTCCCCTTTTCAATTTCCACTTTCCAAATTTCCTTTCCTCTTATTCTCTTCTCTCACTTCCCCTTTTCCCTTTTTCTCCCTTCTAATTCTTCTCTTCCCTTATTCTCATCTCTCACTTCTCCATTTCTTTTCCTCCTTTCCAATTATCATTTCCCCTTAATCTCTTCACTCAATTCCCATTTTCCTTAACTTATCTTTCCTTTCATCTCCCTCCTTGCACCATTGCCGTCCTTGACACAGTTACAACTACGAGCAGTTAAGAAATGCAAAAGCAAAGGGCGTGTTGCAGGCTGATATGCCTACACTGCAGACTGACGCCAAGACTGTAGTTTGTAGGTCAGTAGTTTCATGATTTCTCTCTTTCTTTCTTCCTTTCTATCTCTCCTTCTCACCTTCTGTCTCCTC
>NC_051404.1:33064187-33064721 GCF_015228065.2 Penaeus monodon
CCCTCCCCTCTCTCCCCTCCCCCCCTCTCTCTTAAAGACAATATCCGATTCTAAGAGTTTATAACATCTCTATCAGTTAAATTACGCACCATGATACACCTGAACAGATTATGCATTCGACGTACCTCACCTCTGCCCTTATCAATCCTCGCTTGCCATTTGGACTTTAAAAATACAAAATCACATCGACACACACACATATTAGCTTTCTCCTTCCCAGCATCAACCCCCATTCCCATATTAGCAACAAGAAACCAAATCTACACGAAAAGATACACAAAACAAAAGTAAACATAAATGCCCAGCGAACGATAAACAAGTCAAGGTGAAGAAAGGAAAACCAGAAGCTGTTAGATGCCCCCCCCCCTCCGCGCTCTCGATCAGGGGTGAAAATGGGTAAGGAGGTTCATGACCCACCGGGTTGACCTGGTACCGGCCTACACCACCTTGTCTGTGCCCTTCTCGACCTGATATGTTGTGGCCAAGCGAGAGGTCGAGGCCGACGCTGGGTTGGGAGGGAGCGGGTCGGCGAAG
>NC_051404.1:33065021-33065223 GCF_015228065.2 Penaeus monodon
CGCCCGCCACACCGGCCAGACTTCGGCGGCCTCACCAGTCCGCTCTGTAAACATAATCGGTAATGCAACACCGCCGCGGCCGCTCCGGAGTTCCCCGCTAAAAGCCCTCCGTGATCGAAAGGCAAAGCAGATCCTGGCCTTTCTCTCTGGCATCATAATAGCCAATAATCTAGGAAAAAGTGCAATAATGAAAAAAATATAA
>NC_051404.1:33065457-33066153 GCF_015228065.2 Penaeus monodon
TTTCACAAATACCGTACCCCAGCCTAGCTTATAAATTCACACCGTAAACACGGAATTTACAAATACACAGCGCACACACTGATGCCCACTGCACATCACCATACACACAGACCTCCGTAATCCTGACCAATGATAGAAGTCCCACGCCCGTCCGATGAACACATCATAACCCACTGCACTGCATTCCTATATATACAAAACATCTACGCTCTCTGACTAGCAATCACAGTTATACAGAAACCAGTCCTTACGAAAAAGAGCGGTTGGAATATCAAGCAGGCCCGTGCGTGGAATGGCAAAAGTAATGCATATCGTGAAAGGACTCTTATGTAATTTTGAAAAATAATAATAAATAAAGGAACTATAACACATTTTCCACAACCGCAGCATCTTACAACCCCACAACCCCCCCCTTGAGCTGAAAATTCCACGGCCCCTAATCTCAATAACTTGCAACTCCATCCTACAACTCCCAACGCCACAATTCTAACCCCTTCCCCTCACAACCGTAACAGCCTATAATCCTCTCCCCTCACAACCTTAAAAACTACAACCCCCTCTCCTCTCAACTTTAAAAACTACAACCTCTCTCCACCTAAATACTTACAACTCCACCCTAACTAACCTAATCCTTAATCCTCTTGGAAGTACCTAAACTTCCCCAAAAGCTCAATATCTTCTTCCATTCACTAGGAT
>NC_051404.1:33066194-33066292 GCF_015228065.2 Penaeus monodon
GCGCATGAAAGCAACCCGACTCACTGACCCCGAATTCCAAAAATCCAGCTGACCCAGTAACCCACAATATGTCAAGATCAAACAAGCGTAAAAATAAA
>NC_051404.1:33066337-33066425 GCF_015228065.2 Penaeus monodon
ATTAGTGTGGTGAAATATACATGCATAATAAAAAGAGGCTTCCTCCGTCCGAGAGGCATTGCAGTTACTACAACCTGGGTCAAGTTCA
>NC_051404.1:33066472-33066897 GCF_015228065.2 Penaeus monodon
CTAACCCCTACACGCCCACCCGCACCCGCCCATCTTAGGCTGCTACTGTACCACGCGAGAAGAAAATGAAAAGGTCTCCGCTTGAGAAAATTACGCGAAATTTTCGATTTCTCCGTTAAAGAAAATCACGAGATTTTTTATAGTTGGACTTCAGACGCTTCAGGAGATAAAATCCGACAGAGGACTTTCACTGGTAGCGTACGTGGACGCCCGCGGTCGAGCTGGTCGGTTTGGCTGCGTAAAAGTGGCCATTTTTCTCTCCCTCTCTCTCGCCTTTTTTTCTTTTCTTACTTCAAGGTTAGGTCATTGGTAAGCTGTGTGTTCTTTCACCTTACATTCTTATTATTAGTCTAAGTCTGAGAAAACGAAAGTCCATCTAAGGGGCAGCTCGCACACACGGACATACTGACAACCCATACAAAAGT
>NC_051404.1:33067117-33067477 GCF_015228065.2 Penaeus monodon
TGCGCGCGCGCTCTCCCAAACATACACTCGTCAAGGTTCGCAAAACTCTTGCGCGATACTGCACGCATCGTGACGAAATCTGCCGCAAGGAAGGGCAAAAACACGACTGCCTTCCTCGGGGCTACTCGGGGCGGGGCTCAGAGCTTCATTTTTTCTCTTTTTAGGGTTTAGGTTTACTAGAGGGATACAACAACGGCCTTAAGAATGGTGGGATAAATATTAGTAAAGTTATATAGGCCTACTTGCACACCCGTAAGGATATACTTCCTCTCCATTATTTTTTTTTTTCCTGTGATCGCTCTCTTTTTAAGTGGCTGTCTGTCTGCTTCAATTACTGTCTCACCTCCTCCCTATCCCGTA
>NC_051404.1:33067561-33068144 GCF_015228065.2 Penaeus monodon
CTTTAATGAAAATCTCGAGAATCAAACTCAAGTAAAATGAACTCACGCAATTCCTTACTCCTGAGTCCTGCCCCCCACCCCACCATTAAACCTCAACCCCTTCCCCCTGTCCCTCCCCCTCCCCACTTAGATCAACGCGAAGCAAAAGACACAATACGATATCCCCTCCCTGGCTCACCCCCCCTCCCCACCCCTCCCTCCTCCTCGCCCTTCCTCTCCCAACCCTCCCCCCCTTCTCCATCGAGCGCTCATGAGAGGGCCATCAACTCTTTGGTCCTTTTCAACTCGATGGCCTTCTGTCCATTAAGTCGCTCTTCACGTGATCGACCTCGGCGTAATCACCCTTATGCCCTCCTTACCGTTGGGTCGAGTCTCCCTTGAGGTTGTTCTATTGGGTATTATCTCTCTCTTGAACGTAAATCGGACGTAAAGAAAAGACATTTTTTTCACCTACTCTTTCACTTGAGAAAATCGATTTCAGTGAAACAATTTCACTGACTGGTAACTCCAGACATCCCCCCCACCCCCACCCCCTAAAAAAAATCAAAAGAAAATTGCAAAAAAAAAAAAGAGAAAAGAAGGA
>NC_051404.1:33068190-33068354 GCF_015228065.2 Penaeus monodon
AAGCCAGCTTATTTTCGCAATAACCCTAAACCGATTTCAAAAGCCTCTTCAAAGAGTACTTTTCTTCCTGGAATTATGTACCAGACATTTTTAGCAAAGTTCCTGCATATCTCCTGTGTCTGCTTCGAGGGCACTCCATGTCATGAAATGAAAGGAAAATGGGC
>NC_051404.1:33068622-33069191 GCF_015228065.2 Penaeus monodon
AACCAAGAAGGAAATCCTCAGCAACCGGCAATCGAGGTCGCAGAAGACGCCGTAGCCTACTTGCGGAGGCGGCCGGGGGAGGCGGCGAAGGAGCAGCTGGATTCCCCAACTTGGGATTAAGAGTGACTGCGCCTTGTCTTTTCCTCATTCAATATTTATCTTTAATGACATATTGGACTATTCCCTTCGCCATCACAAGAAGATAAGTACTCCCTCCCTTAACTATTGAAAAAAACGTACAAAACTACACATGCCACGCCCACATCGACCCCAAACAACAAATAACACAAAGATATATAAAGCAATACCAGTAAAAAAAAAGCCTAATACCCAGCCTTCTTTCACACACAAACCTCCTCGGCTCACACAAACGCAGACCAACCGCGCAACAGAACTCATTTCACTATTACTGTTCATTATTCCAGTCTCGATCACAGGCACGTGCATGCCCCAACTGCTGATCAGTGCTAATCAAAAAGCCTGCACTGTCCCTGATAATACGTTTACAATCTGGCCTTCCTTTCTGTTTGAGAGTGCGGTTTTTCATTTGTTTATTTTTTAAATGATTA
>NC_051404.1:33069271-33069445 GCF_015228065.2 Penaeus monodon
GGTTTTACTCTTTCTTCTTATCATTCGCCCTCTCTATTCCCTCCTTCCCTTCCTTTCCTCTGTCTCCCCTTATTTTCTTAATGTTCTTCCTGTCTTTTTATTAGCTTTACTTTCTTTTTTTTTTCTCCTTTGATCTCTCTTTCTCTCCTCCATCCCCAACTAGCCCCTTCAATT
>NC_051404.1:33069730-33069913 GCF_015228065.2 Penaeus monodon
CTTCAATCCCCCCCCCCCCCGCCCGAAGCCATTTTCCGTCATCCCCGTCATCTCGCGAATCGCCAATCATCGCGAACCAAAATCGTCACCGCCAATCACACCCGCACGTCTGCCAATCAATCCAATCGTTCGCGAATCGGATACGGTTTATTGTGGGATTTACGGTGATTTACTTCTTTCGTC
>NC_051404.1:33069968-33070309 GCF_015228065.2 Penaeus monodon
GCGTGAGTTATCTAGTGATATTTATTTTTGTGGAGTTGGGGTTACTTGTTTTATTATTGTTATTTGCTTGTTTGTAAGCATAAATCGTATGTTTGATAAGATAGCTAAGCACTTTATTACGGCAGCCGCTTTTCATCCACCATTTACACCACAACCCTGCCTCATCCATCCACTACCATACCAACCGCAACTTCCACCCTCCACCACGTCAGCCTCTTCTGTTCATCCGCATACCAACCCCTTTCCACAGTCTACCAAACCACCTTCTTCCACCCATTACCATGCCGCCCTGCTCCTTCACGATAACCATATTAACCTCCTTCCTTCTACCCTTTTCTGCC
>NC_051404.1:33070349-33070457 GCF_015228065.2 Penaeus monodon
TTCAAGAACTTCCACCACCTTATCCTGCCTCGGCCGGACCTACCACGCGACCTTAGCCTCTAGCAGGAGTTGCCAGACCACTCTCTTCGGCTCTCTGACGCAACGGTC
>NC_051404.1:33070649-33070865 GCF_015228065.2 Penaeus monodon
ATCGACAACGAGTTTCCCTCCCCGCCGCCGACGCCAGAGCCTCCTTCCGAGAGTAAGGTCGGGACATTCACGTGGAGGTGTGGAGGCGGAGGAGGAGGTGGGGCTCCCCCGGCGCCGCATCTCCACTCAAGGTCTTTGGGTCAGGTCACCTTGTCTTTCTTACCTTGTTGCAGGGTTCGTTTAACTTATATATTGGTGTCTTTTTCGGGGTCTTAA
>NC_051404.1:33070924-33071315 GCF_015228065.2 Penaeus monodon
TCATTTTGTTCTCCTCCTCCCTCCCCTTCTCTTCCTCCCCCCCTTCTCTTTGCCTTCTTCTTTCCCCCCTTCTCTTTGCCTTCTTCCTCCCCCCCTCCCCACCTTCTACCCCCCACCCCTTCTTTTCCTTCTATACCTCCACCTCTCTTCCTTCTCCCCCCTCTTCGTTCTATCCGTCCGACTTTTCCTTCTTCCCTCCCCCTCTTTCCCTTCTATCCCTCCGCCTCTTTCACTTCTATCCCTCCCCCTATTTCCCTTCTTCCCTCCCACTCTCTTCCAGAAGGAGGACTATGGAAACAAGCCTCTCGGCCTCTTACGAAAGCCTCCGCGCGTTGTCTGACGATGACTTCCCTCTTGGGCGATGACGCTCGAGTTCTATTTTTGGTCTGGT
>NC_051404.1:33071460-33071602 GCF_015228065.2 Penaeus monodon
GTGGTCATCTGTACGGAAAACTCCACGAGGAACATGCATTTACTGTGATGAGGCCGACATTTCCCGCCGAAAAAAACAATAGTCCGTATACTTTACATACTTTGATAAGTGTTTGAATATGTACTCTGGTATCCCCCACCCC
>NC_051404.1:33071635-33072202 GCF_015228065.2 Penaeus monodon
GTGATTTACCGTTTACAATGTAACCTTGATCCACTAGCCACATTCCTTCTAAAGGGGGCATAACTGTCATACTTACATGGTTAACGCGATTTACCCCAAACTACATGATTGAGTGAGTCTTACATCTCCAACAATCAATCACACCCACTATTGTTTTTTTAATCAAAACAACCGATTACAATACACACTCAAGCAGTCCTATTAACAAAAACAATTCATCATCACCAGTTTACGAAAACTCCACACAAACAAATGATAGAAACTGATATCACATCAGGTACTACATTCTATCCGTCATGATCAAACAACTGGATCACTTTATATGCAAATTTACTTCGATTCCGCAGTCAATGAAGAAGAGGACGAGAGGAGATCCTATGACAACAGATACAGAGAATTATGCCTGGGGGTGAAATACTCAAATTGATCGAAATTGAACACAAAGACAGGAGGCAAGCTCGTTCATCTTCATTTAACAGATTGCATACATTCTTGTGTTCATTTGACATAAATACCACAACTGTAAATCTTGTTATAATTATAATTTCAACGAGTTGTGCTACATGC
>NC_051404.1:33072265-33072691 GCF_015228065.2 Penaeus monodon
ACCTGCCCCATCTTTCGAAAATCCTCTTTTATCTATCTGTTGTAACACATGTGTTTCTTTCCCAAGGTTTCAACATGCACATCAGTATCCAATATCCTTTTAATCCTTATAAATCACGTTTACGACACTTAACTCGAAAAAAAACATATTCCTATAATCAACGACATACCAATACATCTCGGAAAAAATACGCCTTCCGTTATAACGCTCCAGCAACACTAAAATGATTATAAAAGACCCTTCCTGAACCAAACACACTCGCCACAGAAGGAAATAGTGACCAAGTTTTCCCAATGACAAAACTTTCCATAGTCCTCTAAATACTTCGGGAATAAAAGTTGGGTCATGACTGGAAACCCAATGCTGGAATTATGCTGTGTAAGGAGGGTGTGCTAAGTGGGGGAGTTGTGCAAGGGAAGAGCAAAC
>NC_051404.1:33073003-33073403 GCF_015228065.2 Penaeus monodon
CCAAGGACCCGACGGACAGCAAATCCCCTCTCCTTTTGAAATCCCAAACCACTGACCACAATCTCTCCAGATCATTACATAACATAACATCACTTGTGCGAGGGCTTCCGATTTATATATATTTTTTGCACAGTTAACGAGAAAATAATTTGATGGTTTTGATATTATTCCTACGATAATAATACATCGTGTGGCCAAGAACAGCACCCCGAGATATGACACTTAACTGCGGCCATGTGTCAAGACTCATTTTGCTTAACATGACACCGATATTTGCAAACGATGACAACCATGATAAGGAAAGTAAGAGACATGGTAACAAGTATTTTCAATGTATATCATTTTCCATTTATCTAATTTTCGCCTTGATTATCAGAGGCAAAGCACTATTATTTTCAGA
>NC_051404.1:33073706-33073912 GCF_015228065.2 Penaeus monodon
AATGAACGTTTCCACGAAGACCACGAGATTCCCGCAGGCGCTGGCGACCTGCCAATCCTGCACATGGTTGCACGAGACTTCCTTCAGGACCCCTGCCGTTGCTGGAAGATGCTTAGTATTACGCGCTCCAGGATGTAGGTAAAAAGTAGTGAAAACAAGATATTTGTAAATACCAGAAATAAAAACTGCAGCAATGGTAGTCATTA
>NC_051404.1:33074033-33074507 GCF_015228065.2 Penaeus monodon
TTATTCATTGTCCTTAAACTTTTTTTTCTAAGAATCCAGCCATTTTCCACTTAGGCGATCCAGCGGTGTCCTGCTAACGGCCTAATCGTTCCTAACCAGCCCCTTAACAGCGTCCCTAACTACACAGAAATGAGCTCCATTTCCCTCATTACACTGACAGGGACATTATCATCACAATCACCTGCGATCTCTGCCTTGAAGCTTAATTACGAAAAGCCATCAGGTGATTGCGTTTCCTCTATTCCGCCGCGCTGTATCAAGAATGATCATCATTAGGAACGAAGAGAGAGAAAAAAAAAATCGTACCCGTGACTCGTTCCCGGCTTGTGATGATGATTGATTAGCGTGATTATAGCAGGTTAAATACTCAATCCATTTGTATATGGGATTGGGATAAATAGATCAGAGGGATAAGACGGTCAAGGCACCAGTCGGTAGGTAGACACGTGCGGAAAAGCATATATATAATTAATT
>NC_051404.1:33074589-33075553 GCF_015228065.2 Penaeus monodon
GTCCCTCCACCCGAGTAAGAGGACGACACACAACTCGAAGCTTACAAACAAAAATAAACCAACAAACACACGTGACGGTTCGAACACCCCCCCCCCCCACCTAAAAAAGAGCCAGACACGGGCGGCACAGAAAACCCTCTAAAACGCCCGCGCCCAGAATCACAAACCCAGACGCGGTTTCTCTTTCGTTTTCATTACACGTAAAGCTTCAGGCTTCTCAGTCTGGCCGCTCCTTGTGTTAAGAGTACAGCGACGTTCTTCTGCGTCCACTGAGCGCCTTTATGCAAGCGTCAACTGAACGTATCTCGAACAGTGAACAGCTTATGCGCTACTCATGAGATATCACAACAAAATTTGACTATGTATATAAGACTTTAACTGCGTCGTAAGCTACATGAAAAGGGAAGGAAAGCGTGGTTTGAGATGAGAATAAATACTAATAAGAACTTGTATTTGAGAAAAAATTGGGTAAATTCACTCGATATCATTGTCATAAAGAATTCTCCAAATGAACTACTATCCAACTATTTTTTTCCTCCTTTATTCTCGTCCTCCACAAACCGGAAAACAAGACCTTAAACAGAATGTCAACAAAACTACTTTCAAGCGGAAAAACGACAGACACAGGCGCAAGCAGACGAGAAAAAAAAAGATCGGAAAAGTAAGAGAAAAACATCCCCCCCAAATCAATAAGGTCACTTCGTTCCTTCGAAAGCAAGCAGCCATCGGGGTCTTCTCTAGATCAACCAGGAATAGACAACAACCTCGACCCTGGCTTATAACGTTGACAATCGGCACCTCACCTTGACTGGATATCGACGGCCACCAATCCGAAGGTATCGTGTAGGCTGCCCACACACCCGCTGCTAATGTGCTGACTTGGGTAAAAAAGTAGAGGCATTTTTGGAGAGGCAATATAGTCACTACTAAAGATAGCTGTCTGTGCTTGTTTTCATTTGGTTAC
>NC_051404.1:33075599-33076117 GCF_015228065.2 Penaeus monodon
ATAATTACTTGTGCTTTATTCATCCTACATCTATTTAATAATTTAATTATGTGATCGTCTCGTTGGAAAAAGATGATAAAGGTGATAGCCAAAAATAATAATCATGATAAAAAAAAAACAATCGCCATTTACGACGTGCATTCCACTTCATCAAAAAATATGACTCGGCTTTTCTTTTATTATCGATTATTTCACCATTTGTCATCGTATTACGCTCTTATCCTTTATCATAATCTTTTATTCATACAACTTTTATCTATTTCAATGTTTTTTTCTTCCGATCCTTGTGCAGAGAATATCATCACTAGTTCCCTTATTTCTTCTCCCAAACAAATTTCTAGTAACGGCACCATGACATAATAGCATCCGCCCCCCCCCCAAAAAAAGGAAGAAAAAAGCAAACAAAATAGAAAGAAAATCTAAACGAAAAAATGAAATAAAGAAAACCCGCATTGAACAAGCGCAAGCGAAACGAAAAAAAAAAATCAAAATAAATCTGGCTCGAAACGTCAGTTTTT
>NC_051404.1:33076211-33076458 GCF_015228065.2 Penaeus monodon
TATCAACCCTATCGTAGTCAAAACAACATCTCAACATCCATAAAACATCCTTGCAAACGCCTTGTACAGTATACCCTCCCCCTCCTAACCTACAATCTCCCTCCTTCCTCCTTCCCCCTTCCCCCCCTGTGCATGATAACCTGGGGACATGTGCATGGCCGCGGATCGACGGCGACGATGGCCATGATGGGGGGGGGGGCACCGGCTAGCTCCTCCCAAGGGCGCCAGTGATCACGTGGTACCGCTT
>NC_051404.1:33076983-33077059 GCF_015228065.2 Penaeus monodon
CGTTCGCGTGTACATACCCAGTTTTTGATCTCCCTCATACCAATGTATCTTTGTATCTTTGCATGAATTTGTGTGT
>NC_051404.1:33077496-33077807 GCF_015228065.2 Penaeus monodon
CTTCCAGACTAAACAAAATGAAGATCACCCTGTCTATTACCTATCTACTTTACTCCTCCATCTATCAACGAATGGCAGCCGAGTTCACCCAGCTCTGAGCCGAGGCAAGCCAGAGAAAAGGCTTCGTCTCATCGGCCACTTTCAAAAGGCCGATCGTGAACGCCCAGACGCCCGGACGCCCATTTTCCCAGACAGAAGGGCATTTGCGGGCGGGGAGAGGGAGTCGAAAAGGAGTTCGTTACTGGTTCTTTGTTCCTTTTTTTCTGTCTGTGACTGTCTATATCCGTTTGTCTGTATATAGATGTACATAC
>NC_051404.1:33077841-33077988 GCF_015228065.2 Penaeus monodon
AAGTATATGTCTATCAATCTCTATCTCTCTCTTTTTTCAGGGACACTGATCACTTTCGGTCTCATCCTTCAAGAAAGTGCTGACGGGAAAACATCAATCACCCCCCCCCCCCTTTGCTTTACCCGTTCCGTTGCTCCTTTCCTTTAT
>NC_051404.1:33078039-33078221 GCF_015228065.2 Penaeus monodon
TCACTGTCGCTCAAACTGACTCTCTACTGCTTTCAACTGCCCAGTTAATATTTATTTTCATGATTACCAATGTCAATTTTAAAGTTCTTTGCAACATTAATATGCATAAGAGTTATAAATGAGAATGAAAGGACTCATTCTCATTTTCTACACGTGACTTCATAACAAACAAGCAAGCTAGC
>NC_051404.1:33078466-33078795 GCF_015228065.2 Penaeus monodon
GCAAGCCTGAATGCGTTTCCTCTTCCTCTGCGCGGGGAGGTTCGTTACCATGACAACCGGCCAGTGTTGGTGGCAGGTTATCTAAACATTATCCCTTCATTTCTCATATTCCTTCATATCTCTCACGAGCGCAAATGAATGCGAGGAGTGTTTCGTGCACTCCTTACCCTCTGCTGTTCTCTGCTTACCGCCGGCTCATTTCTGCTTACCTTCTGCTCCCCTTCTGCTTACCTTTTGATTCATGGCTTTACCTGACTGTACGGCTACTGTGCGGGCTTATCTCACCCTCTCTCGCGATATTTGATTTTCTCAATATGTAGCTGTGCTCG
>NC_051404.1:33079044-33079428 GCF_015228065.2 Penaeus monodon
CAAACGATTACATTTAAACTTTGGAAATGATCTACCTCTCAACCAAAGCCACTTTTTCCCCTCTCAGCCTCCACATTAATGCACCGAATATTGGTCAAAGGGCAGAGGAACCAAGTTTTTTTTCCCGACGCCTGCATGTGTGTAGATATACCACGGTAAAGGCAAAAGTACTGGATATCAAATGCCGTATGACTATTTCCTTCTTCGTTTTGCTTGTTCCCTCTCGTCTACTCTTGTCTCTGTTTGTTCGACTTGCACTTTTACTTCGTTTATTACAAATTTTCTGTCTGTTTGTCCATTTCTACCTCTAATTTCACCTCTACTTCTTTCTCAATCTCTGTCCATCTCCATCGTCCACCTTACACTAACTCTCCATTTTCTAGA
>NC_051404.1:33079595-33080167 GCF_015228065.2 Penaeus monodon
CCAGCTGCAACTGACAACGAACATTTCTTTTTCTCCTTAGACCGCTTGATTTCAACTTCCAAAATGGTCAGTCAGATAACGCCTTCGCCAGTAGAATGAGCAAAAGGCATTTAATACTTTCGAACGCAAACTTTGGAAAACTTGTCTTTTCGGTTATCAAGATGATGATGACTTTTTTTTATTTTTTTGTGTGCAGTAGTAGCCTGCTTGTCCACAAACCTAACCACAACTCCCTACCTATAAACCAGCAAGTTTACTTAATCGTCTCATTTGCTTGCCTGCTTTTGTCTGTTTATCTGTTTATCTATGTGTGCCTCTCTGCTTATTTGTCATTGATAACAAACAAAATCTAGGCCTATTCACTCTTCCCTTTCTCTTTTATCAATAACCGATAAAAAGAAAAAAAAAATGGCATTCAGGATTTACGAAAAAAGGGGGGCGATTGCTTTCAGTCCATTACTCCTTGCAACTGACGTAACATGCACCGCCGGGTAACACAAGGGGGGGGAGGGGAGGTAGAGATCGAGCTACATGTAATTCCAGTATGTTGCAGAGGCGGGGAAAATCCACGT
>NC_051404.1:33080469-33080590 GCF_015228065.2 Penaeus monodon
TAAGCACAGCTCCCTGAACTTGCGATATATAAACCACACAAGCACTGGCATCGAGTAGCTCCACTAGATCGCCTGTTATTCGCTTTCTCGCAAGCCGGTTTCACATTCAAAAGCAGCACAT
>NC_051404.1:33080873-33081400 GCF_015228065.2 Penaeus monodon
AGGGAGGAAAATAGCAATTCGAGGGGGGTAAAAGAAAGGAACGAAATAGGCAGAGAGAGAAAGAACACAGAAAGAAGGAACAGATAGATGAATAGGTAGATGGATGGATAGAAAGCGAGAGGAGGGATAAGAAACAGAAAAAAACGTCAAAACAGACAGGCCACAGGAAAGAGCCCACGAGAGCAGGAACGCCCCTTCGGCCAGCCTCGACGTGGACAGGCGCCTTTCCGTCCGAGGCAGCGCCGCCCCCAACAGAGACACCAAATGGCCAGTTCCTCGAAGAGCTGGCCAAGAGCGGCCAAAACTCCTCGAGGCCTTCCGGCGGGTTCTGTGATCTTTCAACCTCCATGACTCGGCTATAGGACCTTTGCCGCCTCGAATGTCAGGGGAGCAATCACGGGGTCTGCTTGCTTGAAGACCAAGGTGAGGTTGGCGGCGACAAACGGTAATGGGAAAAGAGAGGAGTAAAAAATGATAAAATAAAAGGCACACTCAGGAGTCCGACGTGTGTTTGTACGTTAACTGAT
>NC_051404.1:33081616-33081904 GCF_015228065.2 Penaeus monodon
TACCACCTCAACAAGGCTCTCGAAGATAAAGTTCCCGAGAAAATGTCACTCGACCAACCCGCCAGCGACAGGAACCCGGACATCTCCCGCGCCGCCCCCTCCCTCTCTACCCCCTCCCCCTCTCTCCTCCCCCGCGTCGAAATCATTCCGGGAAGTTCCTCCGAAGTCGCAGCAATTTCGAATCGAGAGTTGCGAACGCGGAAATCGGCGGCGGGCGAGGTCGATACGTTGGCGGATTTACAAATAAGAGAGGCGGATTTTTAAGAAGGGGAGATCGATTGGCATTCC
>NC_051404.1:33081929-33082024 GCF_015228065.2 Penaeus monodon
TTCTAAACTGATTCATCCTGTCGTTTGCAGATTAATTAAATCATTGGACACAAAATGGCGCAGAATAGCTTTACATGTCTGTTTAATGCGCTGCT
>NC_051404.1:33082207-33082286 GCF_015228065.2 Penaeus monodon
CTAATAATAATAAAAATAAATTCCACAGTTAATGGGAAAGTATTATAACCTCTACTGGTGGTTCAATGACAAATGCGAG
>NC_051404.1:33082383-33082583 GCF_015228065.2 Penaeus monodon
ATAGAGCATAAAAAATAAATAGCTGTTGATCCGAAGTTTAAGTTCATGTGACCATTAACACGTTGATGTGTCGTGATACTTTTTCTTTATCATCACTGAAGGCCTACCGCTCTGTGGACGAAGGTCCGGCGCTCGGAAATTATTTAAAATATTTATCAGTATCATGTACATCAAGAACAAGATGTATGGCTGTCTGTCAG
>NC_051404.1:33082642-33082839 GCF_015228065.2 Penaeus monodon
TTATATATATATACTGGATAAATGACTGCCAACTCGGCGCAGCGAGCTCCCCTCCTCAACCGCAAACAGATTTCCCTTATGTCCTTCATGGCGTGTGTTTCCTCACATGTAACCTTATCTGCGACACACAAAAGGGAGAGAAGTTCACAGGGAAATCTCAAAGGTCACTACAAGAAAAAGGTCAACGCCTGGACACT
>NC_051404.1:33082902-33083353 GCF_015228065.2 Penaeus monodon
CATTTGAAATTTCCCGCGCAAAGGGGACTCGCGTGACGTCACAGACAGCGGCCGCATGGCGAAGATAATCAGTCATGAACAATAATCCAAGAAACCTTCAATTCTGAACTTAATAGAAACATTAGAGCATAAAAATGAACAAAAACAAAAACTAGCCGCCCGCCATTTGCTCGTAAGGAGTGAGGTAGCAGTTATATTTGCTAACAATACCGTAAATTTGGACCGGTTTTAGGCAGATTTTACACCTACGGACAACGGATTTTTCATCACCTTGATATTTCCGGATCTAAAAAGCATCACGGTCATTTTTAGATACTGTGATCTATCGTTTTGGTGAATATCTTATTATGAACATTACAATTAAAGATGACATTGTCATTATACTATTACTGTTAGTATCGCTTTTATTGTTAACGTTAATTGTAACATCACTATCTTCAACTTCATGTAC
>NC_051404.1:33083411-33083572 GCF_015228065.2 Penaeus monodon
CAGGGTTGTCTGAATAAAATATGAAGACTAGATAAGCCACATAATTTAAACTGCCCTGATTTTGACTTCATAGTGAAAAGAAATTAAGATAATCGTAAACACATATTTACGACAAACGAAAAGGGGAGGAGGAGAAGGGTATTAATATTTACTGTGATGAT
>NC_051404.1:33083627-33083739 GCF_015228065.2 Penaeus monodon
CAATTAAAAGCAGGAGCATGGTACCGTACCACTTAATACCATCCAAGGCGCTACCAAGGTGACCGGCCGGCCCGACGCAAGCACAATCGTGTCAAGACCGTGTGCTGGCTAG
>NC_051404.1:33083776-33083927 GCF_015228065.2 Penaeus monodon
TTCACTGTGAAGCACTCTATTCTCCTTTATTCCTCACCCTATTCTTTAATTTATTTTTGCTCCTCTTCTTTCCCGTTATTTATTTATTTTTTAATTCTTAGTCTCCTTCCTTCATTTTTTTACTCTCCATTCCCATTCCTTCTCCCCATTC
>NC_051404.1:33084048-33084143 GCF_015228065.2 Penaeus monodon
CCTCCCCCCCTCCCTCCCTCTCCCCCTACCAAGCAAGCGTACTTAATTATGGGGTAAGGAAGGCAAGGCGCTGGGGCGTTTATCATTATGTTTAC
>NC_051404.1:33084483-33084550 GCF_015228065.2 Penaeus monodon
TACCGTGTATCTCTTACCAATCATTCACCCAATCCCCACTTCATCGACCAACCGTCACGCTCACGTC
>NC_051404.1:33084641-33085035 GCF_015228065.2 Penaeus monodon
TTCCATAACCGCCAAGTAACGTATTGAGTGTTCAATTCTGTTCAACGCGCCCGCCGTACCGTGACGTAACGAGTCTCCATGGCCGAGCCATTGTCTCATCTTTTATGTCGTGTGTAATTACCCATAGTCTTTTTTTTTTTTTATTCATGTGCAGTTTTTTTCTCTCTCTCTAGCTAAGTGGCGTCAAAAACGAGGTAACTAATCAAGGTGTTTAATTTAGTTCCCGGTATCACAAAGGAGGTATGTACTGAGGATGAAGCAGTACTTGCATTACAATACACAGGGCCATGCGCTTTGTGTGCTTCATGTGTGCACTGTACATTGTATGTTATTTTGATCACATTCTTACCTTCCCTCTACATTATAATACACAGCACATGCGCGCTTGCGTGCT
>NC_051404.1:33085367-33085478 GCF_015228065.2 Penaeus monodon
TCAGTGGCCTTCCCCTCCCGTGTATTAAGCGCAGGAGGCAGCCTCGGGGCCCATTGTGGCAGCCACGGCACCCGCCCAGGATTGCTGAAAGGATCCTTTCGGACGTCTTAC
>NC_051404.1:33085719-33086112 GCF_015228065.2 Penaeus monodon
CCTACTCTTCTCCATCTTATCCTTCTCTTCTTTACTCCCCCCTCCACCTCAAACTCCTTCCTACTTTCTCCATCCTACCCTCTCCTCTTCTCCTCCTACCTCCTTTCCTTTCTCTTCCTCACCCTCCTCCCTCTCTCTCCTTCTCACCCTCCTCCCTCTTTCTCCTTCCTACTCTCCTCCCTTCTCTCCTTCCCACCCTCCTCCCTCTCTCTCCTTCCCACCCTCCTCCCTTTCTCTCCTTCCCACCCTCCTTCCTCTCTCTCCTTCCCACCCTCCTCCCTCTCTCTCCAATCCTTCCGGGCAGCAGAGACATTAGTCACAGCCCCTTGTTTGAACATGTTTCCCTGCTGAACATTCATCCTCCCGGAATAATTCTCTCTGTTCTGATGATGA
>NC_051404.1:33086222-33086312 GCF_015228065.2 Penaeus monodon
TAGGTTGATGAAATATACGATAGAGGAAGGTAGTAGAAAAATGAAATAAAAGGACACCTCAAAGGAAAAATAAAGAGGAGGCAGACGAAC
>NC_051404.1:33086927-33087310 GCF_015228065.2 Penaeus monodon
CCTCCAGTGCCCACCGCCGACAGATCGAGTGACAAAGAGCAGGCGTGTGAGACGGATGACTTTATGGCTGCCGCAGCGGTGGCGACGGCGGTGACGGAGAGCACTTTATGGAAGGGCGTCGGCGATAGCGGCGGTGACGACGACGAAGGCGATGAAGAGTGATTTCAGAAAGGCGGTGGCGGTGATGGTAGCGGGGGCGGCGTCGGGCGGGATTTCGCCCTCGTTCACGTAAACCAAAGGGTTATCCGCCGCCCGCATCGCCGAGATTGTTTTATTCTCAAACCGCAGTGTCGTCTGCTTCAGTGAGGTGCCTGATTGACGCGCGTGATTGGGATACGGTAGAGTCGTTTCAGTCGTTGATTAAAACTAAGATAGCTGAAAAC
>NC_051404.1:33087365-33088065 GCF_015228065.2 Penaeus monodon
GCAAACCAGACACGCAAGACACGACAAAAACAGAAAGAAGCAGCGAGAGAAAAGGGCAAGGCGACGCAGGTCCTGTTAGCTCCTCCGCCTGCGCCTTCCGCCTGCCCACAGCCGCTTCGCCAAGGAAATGCCGCCGCCGTCTCCATCGGGCACTGAACTTGCCCTCATCCCGCACTAGAGACCTGTCTTCGCGGTTTCTTTTCTAGTTTTCCTTTCTTTTCTCATATTTCCCGTTTTCGTTTTATCTCTCTTGTTTACCGTTTTCTTTTTTCCTTTCTTTCTTGGTCTTTCTCGTTTTCACATTTTCTTTTTATTCCTTGTTTTTTTTTATTCTCGTTTTTTTCATGTTTCCCTTTTTCGTTTTATCTTTCTTGTTTACCTTCTCGGTTTTACTTTCTCGTATTCTTTTCTTATTTTTCTTTCCCTATTTCTTGTTTTTTTTTCTTTTTTTATTCTCGTTTTCCTTCTAGATCTACACCTCGTGTTTTTGTCTTGTTCCCCGTACCATTCTCCGTCTAGTTCTTATCCTCCTTCTCTTTTTTGTGTTCTTGTTACTCTTTGGTGGCCATTTTGTCGGTTTTTTTTCTGACACTTTTATGTATCTTGTTTTTGTTTTGTTTTCGTTCGTCATCCATTTCCTTTACTTTATCTACATGCTATCTAACCCCCTCTACTTCTTCCCTTCTCTTTTACTTCCATT
>NC_051404.1:33088202-33088569 GCF_015228065.2 Penaeus monodon
AAACCGCACGTACCGAATTTACAATACAAGAAAATAACCCAATTTCCTCTCCATCCCACTACCCCCCCCTACAACCCCTCCCCTTAACCCCAACTCCTCCCTCCCCCCTCAGAATCCATCTGTCTGTTTACACCCCACACCTCCTTCCCTCCATCCACCCCCTCCCCACCATCCCACACCCTCCCTTTCCATCTAACATCCACCTCCTCCCTTTCCATCCAACAGCACCCCCTCCCCCCATCCTATATCCACCTCCCCTCCACACTCCTCCTTCCAGATGCCCCTCCAACAGGTCGGAGGAAATACCTGATGAGGGGGAAAAATGCTTTCATAAAGGTACGAAGCAGACGGCCAGGAAGCGCTCTTT
>NC_051404.1:33088737-33089110 GCF_015228065.2 Penaeus monodon
TTCTTCGCCGCCCACTGATGAACACGTTCAGCCCACAACAAAGGGGAGGAAGGTGCTTTGGGATGGGAGAGAAGAGGATAGAAGAGGAGAGGGGAAGAGAGGAGAAGATAGGAATGGAAAGGCAAGGTGAGGCGAGATGAGGAATTGGAAGAAAAGAGGATAAGAGATGAGACAAAAGGAGAAGAAAGGAGAAGATAGATGAGGATGAGGGGGGGGGGCTAGGAGACGTGAAGAAAGAGTGGAGGCGTAAAGAGAAAGGGAAGGATGGGACAGTCGAGAAAATGAAAGAGAGGAAGAGAGGGAAAATACGAGAGGTTGTGGAGGCTTCGAGAGAGAGGAAAAGATGGCGAAGGGTGAAGAGGGAGGAGAAATT
>NC_051404.1:33089252-33089764 GCF_015228065.2 Penaeus monodon
CCCATTACATTAACAGAAATACATAAAAACAAAACTAAGAAAATAAATATGGATTTCGATATCACCCCCCCCCTCCATTTCCCCTCACACACGCAAAAAAATGAAGGCTAGTCTTTAAGTGACGTCATAAATCTAACGTGTTTGAGACATGTTTTTACCGCTTATCCACCTCGTGCAAAGCAAGCACGCGATAAGGATTTTCCCCGCTGTTCACTCTTACCAAAACGTATATGCTTTTAGTGTGAATAACAAATCTCTCTTCTCAGAAAAGAAAAAAGAGATAACTGACAAATGATACAAAAAATACAAGGTAAAAATAATAAAACAAACAATTTAAACCATAATTAAATGATTGAACAATTTAAAATCTTACACTAATTTCAGGGAAAATTTCCTCTATTTTTTCGTCCACAATGACGCTCTTTCTTTGCTAATCTCTGGTAAATCCTCGCTCTTTCTCTCGTCGAGTTACCGAAACCGTGAGATTAAATCCTACAAATCCAAGGATTGAA
>NC_051404.1:33090117-33090312 GCF_015228065.2 Penaeus monodon
TAAGAGGATAAAGAAAGGTGTTGCAAATCCCCTCGAAAATGCAATAAACAAACTCGCGAGAAATTCTGCTGTCAAAAAAGGAAACATTTTATTTCTCTAACAAGTAAGAACTAAGGAGAAGAAATTACATTTAATAAATACGGAACTCAAGCAATACAACGATAAAACAAAAATAAGAATGTGAGTAAGAATATT
>NC_051404.1:33090377-33090486 GCF_015228065.2 Penaeus monodon
CGTGACCATTTCTATATATCCTTATCACAGGTCGTAACCAAGACTCACATTGTATCCAAACCCCTTAATTCCATCCCATTCTCGACCCTTTATTTCGCCCTTCTAACCT
>NC_051404.1:33090518-33090652 GCF_015228065.2 Penaeus monodon
CTTCTCCGTCTTTCTGTGTGTTGGCCCCTCTCTTTCTCCTTTTCTCTCTCTCTCTCTCTTTCTCTTCCTGTCTCTCCATCTCTGCCTGTGTATCTTTCTTCTCTTCCCTCTCCTTCGTTTTTTTTAAAGGTTCG
>NC_051404.1:33090815-33091039 GCF_015228065.2 Penaeus monodon
AAACCACCAAACCCTCGCTAATCCAACTCTAATCCAATATCCAGGAAGGATATTGACTTGCAACTCGCCCCTCTGTTGCAGAATTCTCGCCTGCCAATTACGGGGTGACTGTCTCTCTTGTTAAGGCATTGCACGGGGGTCGTTTTAGAATGGCCGCGCAGTTATGCTTTTTTCCCCTCGCAAGATGGCGGTGTATGGTGGTCGTACCCGGTAATTTCTGTGGC
>NC_051404.1:33091238-33091570 GCF_015228065.2 Penaeus monodon
AATACTCCCACTCACATGCGCTAATACATGAACCCACGCACGTAAAAAAACAGCAAGTACATTCGCACATCAACCCCCCACCCAACCCACCCCCACATAAAGCCAGCCCTTTAATCCCGTTAAGAGTTCGGACACGTGACCGGCGGGAGTTTACCTTGGTACTATAACCGTCCGCGCCGGCAACATCGGGTCGCCACGGAGTCTGCAATTACCCCGAGTCAAGCGAAGGCCCTCTGCAATCTGCAATGTCGGGCTCCTGGCTATGTGGCTCCCCAGCGACAGGCGCCCCAGCACTACACGAGTACAAGGTATCGGGGCTCTTAAATAGGGTG
>NC_051404.1:33091977-33092867 GCF_015228065.2 Penaeus monodon
AAGTTTTGAAAAAGTGTGTGCGTGTGTGTAAGAATTACACTCGTTCTTCTCTACTCGAGACATCTTAAATCACTCGGAATTATCATAAATGTCCGCGTTTAATTTGACAATAAATAACCCCCGAGAATATAAAAGAAAAGGGAAACAAACCAAGCTCTGGAGAAATGTTTGCAATACAAAGTAAATAACAAACATATATTTGCTCTCGTGGTAAAATATGGAATAATTTGGGTGGAACCACCGACACTTAATGATGCTGTAATGCTCCGACCAGGGCCAGAAGTTCGCACATTATGCTCAATGCGTGGTCCCTTTGCTTGTGTATTGGTCAGGTAAAAAGCCTGAAACACGCACACAGCAAGCATGTCGCTGTTTCAAGTTAAAATAACTAAACCTTGTAAAATGGAAAAACGAAATAAACGTGCTATTATTACGGTAATAATGTGACTTAATACGGGCTGTCTGATACTACCTCCTAGTCCATAATTCTAAAATACAATATGGAACTAACCTAAAATTCCTAGTATGAATCACCTCACGCAAAAAAAGGAAAACAAAACCATAAACAATTATCCCTTCTCGAACTTTCTCCCGCGCAAATTAATGCACCTCTAATCCTGCCCCAAAACAAAAGACGGTCGCGGGTAGGCAGACCGTGTGAAAATACCTAACATTTTCGCCCCGCCCGCCTCCCTCCTTGCCATCGACCTGACCCCTGCCCGTGAAAGTGACCTCACGCCAGTTTATGCCGTAATAAACAGCCTGTTTGAACCCCCGCAATGAGACCTGTCACAACAAGGTCCCATGACAACATGTAGCAAAGTGACAAATAACAATATAACCGCGCAATGCGACAGACACCCAAGTCGTGTGTGTTTACACATGTCCGT
>NC_051404.1:33092970-33093247 GCF_015228065.2 Penaeus monodon
ATGCATGTGGTATTAGTCACTCATCCGACCATAAACATTGAAAAAAATATGAAAAAGTAAAACTTTTATTACCTGTTTTTGTTTTGCTCTTCAATCAAATGAGACGATACAAGTCCATTGCAGACAAGTTTCCAATCCCAGGTTGACCACAACAGATTCGCAAAATACAAAATTATGATACACCATGTTTTCTCACGACAGATGCTTACTGAATCAATAGGATAATGAGCAGAGTTATGTAATTTTTATCTAATTCTGTTTATTGTATGGGTGTAAT
>NC_051404.1:33093627-33093691 GCF_015228065.2 Penaeus monodon
ATACATTAAGTACAGAAATGAATAGTAAGAGATACAATCAGACATACCGAGAGTCACGCACGCA
>NC_051404.1:33093999-33094171 GCF_015228065.2 Penaeus monodon
TCCGCCTATGCCTTCACCCACGACTGACAAGGAACCTCATTAAGTGAAGTTACAGCATTGACTTCGACCTTCGTTCCATGGATGAACTAGTATTTATAAATATCAGTAGCTGATAATTTCGTGCCAGTCCTTATATACCGTTCATAAATGTCCATCATAATCCGCATGCCGA
>NC_051404.1:33095536-33095758 GCF_015228065.2 Penaeus monodon
TTTACCGTAAAACGTGTAACTCCAAATCCATTTTGTATTACATTTCAATAACACGATAAACCTAGCTCTAAAAAAAACGAAACAGGAGACACTGGTGTCCAACAAGTTTCATATCTCGTTTTCGGATTTTTTTTAAAGCTAAATGAACATTATCTTTGTTTAATATTAAATCATACAACCATTTCACTTTTTTATCACCCATGCAATTATAACTAATCCGAC
>NC_051404.1:33095805-33095963 GCF_015228065.2 Penaeus monodon
TCTATGCATCTTTCTCTCTTATCTCTTTACCACTTCCCTTGATATCGGTATCACTTAAACCCTGTTTACAAGCTGAGAGGAAGTGAAAAAAAATGTTATCTCTAGAGGCTTCTTCGTTATCTCTGAAGTCGAAAGTTATCGCTGAAGGCGTGTCATCC
>NC_051404.1:33096005-33096888 GCF_015228065.2 Penaeus monodon
TCGGGCATTGCCGTCGGTCGGGGCGCGTTTCCCTCGTGGCCGACGGCGGTGAGGCGGCGCCCGACAGCTGCATGTACTGTCGTAGGATAGGTTGGGGGGAGGGGGAGGGAGGGGTGATGGGGAGGGAGGGATGATGGGGAGGAGAGGGTGATGGGGAGGGGAGGGTGATGGGGAGGGGAGGGTGATGGGAGGAAATTAGCGAGGGTGATTGGGAGGAGATAGAGGGGAGGGGTGATGGGGAGCACACCGTAAAGGAGGGGGTGAAGGGAAGGAGGGAGGAGGATGGAAGGAGGGAGGAGGATGGACGGGGAGGAGGGGGGGATACCGGGACGGTTACTGGTTACTGCTTTTCCCGCCCGGACGCCTGGGCAAATTCCCGACTCGCCGCCTTTGTCCATTTAAATCAGTCCCTTGAGCGCCTGCAGTGGAATTCCAATTTCGACCTAAAAAAATGCTACAAAATAGCATAAAATCGAGAGAGAGCTTTAAAATAGCAACAATAAATCCACAATCCCCGCAATCCCATTAATCCCGCCGCCGACAACTCAAGGGCCAAGACAAAGGGCTCGCCGGGCCTTACATCTGTCGCGGGAGGTTTCCAGCGACTAATTAATCACCCGCCGTTTCCATAGCAACGGCGACGACACACAACAGGGACCTCAATACGCTCGGGTTTCATGCACTAGAAACAAAAATAATAAATAAAGACAAAAACAAGAATAAAAAAGCGGGAAAACCTATCCTCCCTAGCCAACCAACGCCTCGTCCCCCTATCCTCGATCATGAGCGGGTTAGCAGAGCCACCTCATGCCCTCCATTATCCCTTGTTCATTGTTCCCGGGGAATGGGGAAGCTGAACGACTGGAAACTACAGTAACAGAAC
>NC_051404.1:33096976-33097060 GCF_015228065.2 Penaeus monodon
TTACGAAAACGAAAAGCAAGGAGTAGCGGAAAAAATGGCATCAGGAAAGAGAAGGAGAAGCACTGATCCGCGAAAAAAATATGG
>NC_051404.1:33097089-33097327 GCF_015228065.2 Penaeus monodon
TGAGCAAAAAGGTAAAAAGGAGGAGACATGAAAACGAATTAGCTAGCAAAGAAGGAAGAGTGAGGAGCAGCGACGATGGAACAGCAAGAAGTAGCGAAAAGGGGCGAGCGGGGAGTAGCCAAACCGGAGGAGGGCTGGCCAGGGGCCGGGGGGAGGGCTGGCCGACTGACTGACTGCTCAGGTGTCCAGCTTTTTCGGTACGCGGATGGCGACGCTCCGAGGCGGCTGAAGGAAGATT
>NC_051404.1:33097610-33098007 GCF_015228065.2 Penaeus monodon
GGGAGGGGGGGGAGGGACAGACAGAAAACTAAGACAAAAACAGAGAACACCAAAAGCAGAGAACCACCACAGCGAGAAAACACAAGCGCGAACAAGCCCAAAACGCACAACGGAGGCAAAACAGAGGCCTCCGCATCAGCGTCGATCCGCGAGGGCCTCTGCAACCTGCACTGCTCTGCAACCCCGTCATGCAGCGGCACGCGGACTCAACGGCTTGGTGACAGACGCACTGGGAGCCGGGAGGAGCGGGACGCCGACCGGGCGAGGGCGCCGCTTTAACCAAGGATCGTAGCATTTTTCCCGTGTTTTCCTCTTTTTATTGCAGAGAGGTTGTCTAGTGCAAAGGTAGACGAAAACAAGGAGATAGATATATTGCCCGGTATTATGTAAACATGTA
>NC_051404.1:33098100-33098210 GCF_015228065.2 Penaeus monodon
ACTTTACCTAATGGAATAACACTGGGCAATAACCAAAGCCTCAAAACGACGAATAAACTCGCCTTCGGCCGAAAATGGTCGCAGCACTGCCACGTTACCTCCCTCCCTCC
>NC_051404.1:33098590-33098897 GCF_015228065.2 Penaeus monodon
TTAATGTACTTCCCTCCTCCACCGCAGCGAGATGGGTGTCGCTATATCCTCATGGCCCTGCTTTGCATACGGCATTAACGCTAAGGGGCTGTTTCTACCTTAATGGGCTTCGTTATGCGCCCTCCCGCGGTCTGGTTATCTCGCGCCTTCGGCAGGATATCTGACGGGGAGGGGGAAGGGGGGAGTATCCTACGCGAGGCCTTACGTGGCGTGTTACAGGAATTCCCTGGAAATGGAGGATCGGACGCATATGGCGCGCGTTAATTTCCACGGGGTTTATTGCGCTCTCCTGGGTGGTTTTCTCGCT
>NC_051404.1:33099119-33099597 GCF_015228065.2 Penaeus monodon
CACATAGTTGAGGGTGGGGGTGGGGTGGGGGGCAAGCGAGGCAATGGTGAAAATTCTTTCATGATATTCAAAGTGTATATTCCAAAACCCATTTATGAAATAAATAAACGTACTATCATTTATTCATATGTATTAATACATACTCATTCATATATACTTAGCAAGTTAATAAGACCTAAGTGGTATAAAGCGAACATTCAAGCATGCAATTAATTTTCCCCTGTAGAGCGCATGCATGTAGATGGAAACGTCAAATCTGCATAATGCTTTAATTTTTCATCTCCCGAAAAAAGGGAAACCATGAAAGAAAATAAATGGGAAACTAATTCAAAAAGCTTAATGAAAAAAAGCAAAAGGACAGACAATGTGGAACTAGATTTAAAAACATAACAATGGCCGGTACCACGAACGGCGAAAACAAGAGTTAATTGGCTTGACTCCGAAATCGACACTGTATATGCTTATTGCTGTTTCTCTG
>NC_051404.1:33099984-33100421 GCF_015228065.2 Penaeus monodon
GAAACTCCCATTCCGGAACAAAGAGGCACCACCCCTGGCCCTAACCTGCATCGCCCCCCCTCTCCGCACATCGACTAAAGAGCGGGGAAGATGCATCAATAGCGCCAATTAGGTTGTCCAGCCAGACACACATCCGTTGTTCTAGCTTTGCAATGCCTGGGATGCGCCGGGAGTGGGCGGATGAGGGTGGGGGGTGGAGGAAAGCTCGTTTGCAACATGACACAGAGCGATATTGATGCGGTTTATTGGGTTGCAGATATATAAGTTGCAAACGCTTCCTGCAAATAAATATTGACGAGGATGCATGACTCGAGTTACGTGAGACGAGAACCTGTACTTGTATTCTCTGACAAACCGGGGTAAGGCTCTCCGCTGAACAATACTTAGCGATGTGCTATACTTAGCGACAAAGTGCTAAATTTAAACCAGTAGGTCCG
>NC_051404.1:33100562-33100740 GCF_015228065.2 Penaeus monodon
GTACAAGAGGGGGGTAGGGCCAGCGGCCAAGGGGAAGGAAAAGGCGCCGCTGAGCTTCCCCTTCGGCCGCCATTTGTCTTAGGAAGTAGCTGGCCCTTTTTCCTCTCGTTTCGCTTCTGTTATTTTGGGGATGAATTGCTGCCTCTACCCATTTGTTCTATCGCTCACGCAAGCATCC
>NC_051404.1:33100878-33101186 GCF_015228065.2 Penaeus monodon
GTTTCACTTACCTCTTTCACTCTTTCTCCCTTCCTTCTGTTCACTCTCCCATTTTGCCTCCATCATCTTCCTAATTCCTTACCTCCGTCTGCCACCTTCCACCCCCCTCCCCGACGCCGTGGCATCCCCTCCCCTCGTTTTATGGGGTCTCTCAAGATGAAATTGAATATATGTCAGTCCGCTGTTGCCTGCAGGCAGTGCGCCTTCGTCTTCGAGTCTGCCTGTCTCCGTCTCTGTCTGTCTCTCTCTCTTTCTCCCCCTCTCTCTCTCTCCCCCTTCTTTTCCCTCTGTTTGTCTGTCTGTCTGTG
>NC_051404.1:33101399-33101971 GCF_015228065.2 Penaeus monodon
CTCGGCAGGGAAGATCACTAACCTGAGAAATCTTAATCTTGAGTTTTGTTTTCTTGCCCGATATAATATTCACGTATCTCCCCCAAATCCCCCCCCCCCGCCCCCACTAAAAAGAAGGCTTACAACTGTTCGAATGAAAAGGAAGAATTCTTAGAGGCTTAAAAGTTAGAAACTAAAGCCTTCATTAGTGTTTTCTTTCCTTATTTACTTTCCTTTTAGATTTTCTTTACGACTTAGACGATGGGTTTTAAGAAATATATTTTTAAAATCCGCTGTTAAGGAAAATAAAATACCGGAAAAAATATTCAAATGAACTCCATTTTACATAATTTCACAGCATGTAAAAAAAAAGAAAAGAAAAAGTTTTCAAGGACCTACATCTAAGTCTTTCATCATATTAATGGCTGACTTTTTGCTCATTGCTGACCTCATTAACACCTTCGTAATTACACCCAGAAATAGTCTGGTAAGAACACAGCTCCCTCTCTTCCACCCTAGCAATTTTCTCTGCCTTCGCTCTTGTATTTCACGCGTTTCCTTTTTACCCCGCCCCCCTCCTTTTCCGGACCCCC
>NC_051404.1:33102152-33103098 GCF_015228065.2 Penaeus monodon
ACCCCGCTCCCCTCTACTTCCTCAAACCCTCATACCCCTCTATATCTTCCCAACCTCATCCCCCTCTTTCCCCCATCCCCTCACCCCCAATCCCCGTCTGTCACCCACCTCCCCATTCTTCCTCCTCCCTCCCTCTCCTCCCCATTCTTCCTCCCCTCTCCCTTCGCCATAAGTCCCTACAGAGGGCGTTGGGTGTATCGAGTGTGATGCACAGCTCCACAATGCAAGCTGCAATTGCAACCTGTGTCGTGAATCTTGCCTCTGCCTTTGATGTGTTGTGCGGAAGGCTGTATGTTAATTAAAGTCCCCTCCATCAGGAAGCTTGTCATCGCAGAACACATTACTAGAGCACACACACACATTCTCATGACCATATTGTTCTTATCACAATTCTTATTCTTCTCGTGGGGATACGAAGGAAACGCTAGAGAAAAAATAAATAAAAAGGCAGTTTCCCAAGAAAGAAGACATAAATCTTCCGAATTAATATTCACCCTAGGAATTATTAAAAGGAAACGCACGGCCTAAATCCTGGAGAAGTATACACATTATGCTTCGCCGAACAGAAACGTCATAGCGACCTTTTTTTTATATTTCACTGCTGGCTCTGCTCTGGGCGAAGCTAATTATGGACAAAACTGAATTTCGCTCCCATGTCGGACGTGCTGTAAATGCTGTATGTGCAGTATGTGCTGTCCTGTTTATTTCCGTTGTTCATTTTTTTTTCTCTCTCTCGTGTTATTCTGTTCTGGATTCTTTTTCTTTGCGTATCTATAGTTTCATACATAACTTATTATAAAAAAGTTATTTTTGGAGGTGATAGGCTTCATAAGTAAGGATAACAGAAGTGTGTTGTCGATCAACAACCGGTATCCTTATTAAATATCTTGAAAATAACAATGAAGAAAATATTCCCTCCTCAACACACTCTCACATACATATTCAA
>NC_051404.1:33103343-33103453 GCF_015228065.2 Penaeus monodon
GGACCTGTCCTTCCGACACGCTCCTTCCACTCAATCAACTCTTCATTCAACCCACAAGCGCATCTTCCCATCTGGCTGCCTCCCCACACTCTCCCTGTTAACCCCCTCTT
>NC_051404.1:33103591-33103971 GCF_015228065.2 Penaeus monodon
TTCTCGCGTACCCCTCTTTATCCTGACCCTCATTCTATTCTCTCGCTCTCCTGTCTTCTTTATTTCCCCTTGGCTTAGTTCTCAGTCCTTTCTGTCTCCTCCTTCTCTCATTTTCCTTTCCTTTTTCCCTCCCTTGGCTTGATCCTAAATGATCCGTCTCCGTCTCTTCCTTATCCTTTTCTCTCTCTCTCTTCCTTGGCCTTCCCCCCACCCCCTCTCTCTCTCTCTTTCCTTCCCTTCCTCTTCCCTGTTTGCTTAATCTTTCCCTTCGCCTTTGCCTTTTGCTCAGCTTATCTTGCCGGCTCTTGTTCTTCGCCTATCCTATTTTGTTAGTTATTATCTTTTCTCATAAGGATCTTATTTCTCTAAAGCTCAGAGAA
>NC_051404.1:33104056-33104275 GCF_015228065.2 Penaeus monodon
TTTCTCCTTTCCATCCCTCTACCCTCATTTCCCTCCCTCTCCCTTCCTTTCCCTCCCTCTCCCCTCCTTTCCCTCCATCTCCCCTCCTCTCCCTCCGTCTCCCCTCCCTCTCCCCCTCCTCCCTAACCCCCGTGCTTCCTGCATGAACAATCCCTTTAAACCCAATTAGGCAATCTCGATTTCATAATCACATCCGCTCTTAATTAATTTATCCTAACG
>NC_051404.1:33104371-33104511 GCF_015228065.2 Penaeus monodon
TCCATTTTACACGTCTCATAACTCGTAACCTAATAAGACACTTTGGCGAAACGTTAATGCCAATTTAGCAATTCGCGGATCTTAAATCGGTTACTTCTCCGGGTTTCGTAAAAATAGAGGTGTCTCACACATAAATACAT
>NC_051404.1:33104761-33105062 GCF_015228065.2 Penaeus monodon
ACGAACTCCCGGTGGACGCAGACATATTTATGGCCACGCGCCGCCCTTCAAGACATGACGTGAGATGTTGCTGAAGATAACCTCCTCGCCCACATATCTTTTCTCTTTCCCTCTTCTCTTTCCCCCTTCTTTTCTTGTTTCTCGCTTCCGCTTGTTTTATTCTGTTTTCATTATTATCGATGTTGTTGTCAGATTGGTTCAATCTTTTTTTTGTTTGTTTTTACTCTTGAAATTATCTCTTTTCTTTCTTCCTCCCTTTCTCCTCATTTCCATACATCTATTTTCGAAAAAACGAAAACGT
>NC_051404.1:33105310-33105528 GCF_015228065.2 Penaeus monodon
TCTTGGCATCCACCTTGGTTCCCATGCGCTGCGTCAAAACCCGACTGATTTACTAGTTAACTGTTACGTTTCCTAATTCTTGCCTTTATTCACCTTTTTCTTCCTGATCTCATTTCTTCTTTCCTTTTTTTTTTGTCTTTCTTATTTCCTCGATGCAATACAGTCTCCTATTTCTTCGCTTATTTTTCTTTCTTCTTCGTAGGGGAAATCGCTTTCGT
>NC_051404.1:33105902-33106068 GCF_015228065.2 Penaeus monodon
CTTCGAAGGCTCTATCAGTAAACAGCACTTCATAAGCACGGCGCAACAACCCCGTGAAAACATGAATCGCTGTCTTATCAACCCGGAGGCGGAAGCGGCGGGTCCGAGTCATTCCGTGAGCGAAGCGGAGACTTGACGTGACTTAATTAAGTCATACAGCATCAAA
>NC_051404.1:33106247-33106384 GCF_015228065.2 Penaeus monodon
GAGAACAATGTTCCCGTTTGCCTCGAGTGCGAAACCCTTTCAGGAGAGACAGAATGAGGACCGCCCGCAGGAAATGGGCGTCGGGAGCCGGTGATTTATTTCACCGGGAATGAGATAGGTCGACGACTCTCTAGGTT
>NC_051404.1:33106788-33106976 GCF_015228065.2 Penaeus monodon
TCACTACTGAAAAAAAAGTTATCTCCAAGTCATGAATTTCACTCCCCCTTCTCCCCTCCACCCCCACCCCAAACCCCTCTCAAACGAAGTCCATGTTAAACATAGAAGCAAAATTTTGAAAAGAGATGCATCACGGGTTCAATTAAGAGAGAGAACATAGAGAAGAATTGAAGAAGAGATGAAGGGAA
>NC_051404.1:33107127-33107893 GCF_015228065.2 Penaeus monodon
AAAGTTCATGACGAAGGTGCTTTTCAGGTAATCGCACTTTCCTCTTTCTCTTTCTTCTTCGTTTTTTAAATCATTTCATCTTCTTCGTTGTCATCATCACTGTTTCTGTCTCTCATTACTTTCTCTAATCTCATCGCCTGGTTTGATACGAGCTCTCTTCATAAGCAAAACAACTCGATTTAAAGGAACACGTAAAGATGACAAACAATAAAGCAGTCAGATATATAAAAACAACCAGGACCTGCTTTGGATATATAAACATGGCCAGGAACATACGCAATTTCGGGGGAAGAAGAGAAAATGGAATAAATAAAGAATAGAAAAGAAAAGAAGAAGAGAAAGGGAGAGCGAAGAAAACAACATGATACGAATCGATGCGAAGAGAATAGAAGAAAAGAGACAAGAGAAGTGGGGAGAAGAGAAAATAGAATAAAGATTAGAAAAGAAGAAAAAAGAAAGGAAGAGAACCGCAGAAAAAATACGACAAGAAGAAAAAGAAAAGAAATAAGAGAACAGAGGAGAATAGAAGAGAAAAGAGATACACACCCCCGCCAAGGGACGCAAGCACTTTCAGGGAGAAGAGAAGAGAAGAGAAGAAATGAGAACGAATGGAAAGAAGAGGAAAACTCAATGATAGAGAAGCAATTCAAAAAACCTTGATGAACAGAGATGAGCAGAGAATAAAAAGAGAAAAAAACAGACGATAAGTGAAAAGAGAAAAGAAAAGGCAAAGAATATAAGACACGAAAAGGAGAGCGAGAGAGAG
>NC_051404.1:33107980-33108680 GCF_015228065.2 Penaeus monodon
TCAGAGAAAGCAAGAGAAAAGCAACAAGAACTCAAGAAAGGGGAAGCCCGGCGCGGAGGGACGCAGGCACGCACGGTCCCGTTCTCGGCCCCCCCACAATAGGCTGCCGCCGTCGCCACACTGCCCCATAAACCCAGCGAGACGACAAAAGTTGGGTTCCTCTCGTCCAGCGTAAGGACATGATGCACTATTTCTACCCGCCGACGTTCATGTTTAATGCCCTCTTTAACCCCTTTTCCTTTCCTCCACTCCGTGAATTTTTGCGCCGCACGGCCGATGCTGCAGGACAGATGGTGGGAGGGAGAGGAAGGACGGGGTGGGGGGTGGGGGGGTTATTGAGGACGTTTCTCCTTGGATTCTGTTTTGAGGGAAGAGATGGAGGAAGGAAAGCAGGGAAGGATGAAAGGGAAAATAGGAGAAAATCGAGTGGAAGAACAAATGAAAGCAGAGAGAGGAGAAGGGAAAAAATATTAGAAAATCGAGTGGAAGAACAAAAGAAAGGAGAGAGAGGAAAGGGAGAGAAGAGAAGGGAGAGAAGGAGGTTTAGATAGAAGACGGAGGAGGTAAGAAAGAATGACAAGAAAAAGAAGAGGGGAAGAAGATGGCATTTCGTGAATTTTATGATGGAAGGCGATGACAAAGATGACAAACGGACACAAAGGGCTGGCAGTTGCTCGAAGAAATCCTCCTATGACACTGC
>NC_051404.1:33108958-33109241 GCF_015228065.2 Penaeus monodon
TTTTTCATCCAAGACACACGAAGCTCCCCGGCGTCAACAGTGAACGAAAAGACCAACCGTCTGCAGCGCTTGATAAAGCGAAGTAGGCGATGCCACTGAACTACGTCCCAGAAGAATAAAAACACGCTGCCACTCAATTAAAGCTAATAATGAACATAACGTTGACTAATTAGCCATCTCATGTCGCTGTCAAATTAATTAACAAGTCAATTAATATAGTGTATCGACTTTCTGTACATTTGCACATTTTCCTCCATTGCCCTCTCCTCTCTGGTGTCTCTGG
>NC_051404.1:33109742-33109931 GCF_015228065.2 Penaeus monodon
GGAAGGAGAAGCAGTACCCTAGGAGGGCAGGTTTAGGCTTCAAGGAGTCAACAGAAAACCCTGATCGACGCTTCGACGTGACCCGTTACATAACCAAGGCGACCTTTTTCGACATGAGAAATAGGCCTACGTGCCATGGGCGGGCGAGGGAAGGCGAGAGTAATTGGATATGAGCGAGAGAAAAAAAGA
>NC_051404.1:33110185-33110568 GCF_015228065.2 Penaeus monodon
TCGATAATGCGTTAAATGTTGAAGATGCATTACGATAATTTCACATCTGCCAAACTGTTGATACTTCGGCAGATTACCTTTAGACAATATCATTTTCGGTACATAAATACCTTTTAGGTCGAGATTGCCAACATAAGCTTTTATATGCTATTATCATTATGATCACCTATAACTGATTAAACTGTCGGCCGTTTTCAAAATTTCTTTGTGTTTAATATTTCCGCTCTAAAGAGAAAAAAGTGTGCGTCAGCTGAATATGTATGCCCATGTAAAAGTAAAGAGGAAAAAATATATAAACAAACGCCTAAAACTAACGCATTCCACATAAATTCCTCGGCATCTCCGTCACTAAGTCGTATCATCTTCCACGTTATGAGTTCAGA
>NC_051404.1:33110636-33111273 GCF_015228065.2 Penaeus monodon
AACCCTAAGTATCTGCGCTGTTGACTCTCCCGCAGAACAAACACGCCGGGCTGGTATTACGCCCGCCATATCTTTGTTTACATTTCGCCCAAGTAGGTTATGTTCACCGTGTGTCTGGTCTCCCTCCCCCCTCCCCTTCTCTTTATTCTCACAGCAAATTAGAATAGTAAGAAAAAGAAAACGAGAGGAGAGATGGCGTTTCCGTAAATTACAAACAACCTCTTTCTGGTTGTTACTGTGGCCGAGTATGGTGACCAGAGGCGTGTGTCTCGTCACCACACTCCCACCATCACTACGCCTCCATCACCACACCGCGGAGATGGCAACGTTACGGTTAATCTCGCATGTGTTGGAGTCGTTACGAAAAATCGTTGACGGGTTTATGGTTTACACAACGAAAGGACATCTGGTGTTGCCTCACGTCATGCAGGCACAATAACTGCAAAACGCCTTTATGTGACATGCAAAAAGGGAAAAAAGAATGCAGAGTGCCTACATCTGTCTTTGGGAATCTCGCTTCACGTGACACTACAAACCGACGCAGATGGACAAAACGGACCATAAATTACCTTCTCGACAGACAGAACCGATACAAAATATACGAACCATAACACCCACCTTTCAATACTCGGTTACC
>NC_051404.1:33111310-33111524 GCF_015228065.2 Penaeus monodon
CGCCCCAAAATAAATTAGATAAATAAACAGACAAATACATGAATAACAGTTTGTTGCCTTTCTATACTACCTCTCTTGCAGCAAAATCTGCAGGAGGATTGCCGGAAAAGAATGGAGCCACGAGAAAAAGGGAATTCGTTGAGGTTTCCACAGGCGGCAGTGGGAAATATACGTGATATATAGACTTTTATATATATTATATGAGCATAATATA
>NC_051404.1:33111736-33111827 GCF_015228065.2 Penaeus monodon
GAGTTAGCTAACATTCTAATATATAAACAAGATCTATATCGTTAAAACAAATCCTTCGATCTCAAAAAACAGTAACGGAACCGAAACATCA
>NC_051404.1:33111847-33112303 GCF_015228065.2 Penaeus monodon
GAACAAGCGCCGCCAAACGTTTCCTGTGGCCCGGTACATGTGAATAGTGATACATCCTCGTGTACCGTGAGCCAAACCCTCACCCAATTACATAATTACGACTCTTATCATTCACAGCATGCTATAACCAACGGTAAAAAAAGATACTCTAGAAATATGCCACGTCATTCATCTTTCTCTCCTCCTCTCTGTTCTCTTGCTCCTCTCTCTTCTTCCTGGTTCTGTCTTTCTCTCCCCTCTGTCTCCTTGCTTTCCCCTCTCTCTTCCATTTCCTCATTTCTTATCTCTTTTTACTTCCTCTCTTTTTCTCTCTCCCTTCCTCTCTTATTCTCTTCTCCTTTCCATCCCTTCCCTCCTCCCCCTTCCCCCCTTCCTCCCCTCCCCTCTTCACTGACATTGAACTTGGCTTTTTTTTTTTAACAGCCGGATATCATGTTTGCTGATGAATGAACAACC
>NC_051404.1:33112328-33112538 GCF_015228065.2 Penaeus monodon
CTTCTTTCATCATCACCCCCCTACATTATCAATCATTCACATCCCCACCCCTAACACTACACCTTCCCCCTCCCGCCTCCTTTTCCCCAATCACTGCCTACCGCGTAACCTAGACTTTGGTTGCCCTGTATACTAATTTAAATATATCTTTAGCCATACATTATCTACACACTTTAAACTGTAGCCAACCTCCACCCTTCCCCCTTACCC
>NC_051404.1:33112651-33112895 GCF_015228065.2 Penaeus monodon
GGCAAGGCAAGACAAGACCTAACCTTATCCCCAAGATCAACAACAGCAGCAAAAAGAAGTTTGTTGACGCAAAGAACCGGCGAGTTGCGAGAGGGAGCATAGACCCCCCCCCCCCGTCAACGTGTAAACAGAGGGCCGTGACCGAGAGCGAATCCCCCGGCCGCGAAAACGGGGTGAGAAAAGCAAACAAGACTCGTAAACAAACGTGGAAACTTAACGAGACGAGGATAAGGACATAAGGAAT
>NC_051404.1:33113053-33113719 GCF_015228065.2 Penaeus monodon
CACACGGAATAAACAAAGCAAGCTATAATAACGAACTAAACGGTCTATTTCACCAATTATGAAAATATACCATTAAAACTTAGACAAACCTACATTTTGAAATTAAAATCACTAACGATAATATATATATAAAAGTCAGGTCAGACGACAGAAAAAATAGTGACTGCACTTCATTTCATTAGGTAGGAAAAAATTCGCACTTCTAACAAGGTTCCAAAACAAAAACTGAATTTCACGTATTTTCGCGCAACTTGGATCAAACAAACAAATGCAAATTGTCTTTATCCTGTGATTAAATTCACTTACTATGCGGATCGCGTCCCTTTCATTCGTCACGCCTTTTTCTATTCTTTTCCATACATCTGTCGACTAAAATTCGGAAAATATCGACTTTAAAGAATGAGGAATAGTATCATACCGGTTAAAAAAAAACATCCTTCTATCACCCAAACATTATTTTAAATACCAGTGAAAAATAAACTAAGCCAGGAAGATTCTACGCAAAAACACAGAAGATTCGAATAAATAAGATATGCGTTTGCAGAAAAGAGAAGAAAAATCCAATATCTATTAGGATAAAGAGGAAGATTACAAAATAATAAAACCCTGTTGAAAAAAAAAACAACTCTTGGGGGGGGGGGGGGACGACATATACTACAAAAAAAT
>NC_051404.1:33113777-33114102 GCF_015228065.2 Penaeus monodon
ATCAAGTCAGCTACCAACTTTCCGACACCAGAACCTGTTATGATCCTACTCGATAAAAAAAAAAGGTAAAAATCCTTCGAAAAGGTTATTGTCTCCTTTATCTGTTCCTAATTGGTAACTGGGAACATCAGTGCTTCCGTTCTTTATTACAGTCATCGTAGCAGATCGTTCCTTGTGCTATTGAAAGCGTGTTCTTTTATTCATCATTGTCATTTTCCTGTGACGTCACGATTTCGCAAGGCTGCCAACTCGTGATTCCCGACAGGAGTCCGGGAAATGTACCTAACGTTCCTTATTGACATTTTGAAGTTTCATAATTGGTGTA
>NC_051404.1:33114165-33114529 GCF_015228065.2 Penaeus monodon
CGGAAAATTAAGAAAAAGGAGACAAATTGGGGGGGGGGAGGAAACGCGAGAACAAAATTCCCGCCTAAAAAAGGGAAAACAAAACTCGTTGGCGCCTTACCTTGACGTTGAACTTGATGCCATGGCTGAAGGCTTCCTCCGGGTGTAAGGGAATCCTCGAGTCGTAGTCATCGTTCGTCACCAAGTTGTACTGTTTCTTGCTGGGCATCCGCATCTTCCCGCGCATCTGGCAACACGCTTCTACCTCCAAGCGAACGCGCGCACAAATAATTTATATGCACACGATATAGACTACACACGCGCGAACGCACTTTTTAGTATAAATATTTCCTTCTTATCTGATGCTGCCCATTGGATGGATTTT
>NC_051404.1:33114583-33114717 GCF_015228065.2 Penaeus monodon
GAAATGACCCGTGACGGCTACAGGTTGGCGCTGCTACAACAAAAGCCGTAGGAGGGGGGAAGGGGGGAGTAAGAGGATGGGGGGGTTGAGGGGGAGGGGGGTCAATGAGGTGGGCTAGTTGGATCACTTTTAAA
>NC_051404.1:33114757-33115262 GCF_015228065.2 Penaeus monodon
CACACGATGAGTTCACTTGTTTTCATTTTTTTAAATTTCTCTCTTTGGTGATGGTACCAATCACATCACATTAATGCGATGATTCAGCATTAATGCTATTTATTTTTATAAATATATATTCTGTAAGGAGAAAAAAGGGGAAAAGGAAGGTTAGTAGACACAAAACATTTTAAATCAAAACACGAAATTATCTTAGGTTTACGATGAATTTTTAAAACCCAGTCAATATATATCGCGACTGAATTAAAGTGTTGAAAAAAATAAGGAGATACGGAGAAGGAAGGAAAAAAGGAGAACGAAGAGATATATAATGAGAGAAACAAAGGGAGAAGGAGAAGGAAGAAGTGGGGGTATGGGGTCGAGTGAGGTGCGAAGAAGAGGAGGAGGAGGAGGAGGAAGAGGAGTGGGAGGAAGAAGAGGAGGAGGAGAAGGAAAAGGAGGGGTAGGGGGGAGTGAAAGATGAGAAAATAAGGGAGGTGGAGGAGGAGAGGAAAAGGAACAGGAT
>NC_051404.1:33115297-33115619 GCF_015228065.2 Penaeus monodon
TGAAGGAGAAGAGAATTGAAGTGCAGACAGCCCGCGGGAATGCAGTAAAGGGGACAAGAAGCAAATAAAAAAAAGTCGAGTATGAGAATGATGGATGGGAGGGCCCGGGGGACTGCAAGGAAGAGGGCAAGGAGGAGGAAGAGGAAGCCGAGGTGAATAATAGATGGGAAAACGAGGATGAGAGAAAAAAATGAAGTCGAGAAGGTGGATAATGGAAGGTAATACAAGGAGAGGGAAAAAAGGAGGGTAAGAATGAAGAAGAAAGCAGCATAAAAAAGAGAAGAAAGATGGAGAGAAAAGCTAGAGGGAATGCAAGGAGAAA
>NC_051404.1:33115704-33117106 GCF_015228065.2 Penaeus monodon
TGGTGGTGGTGGTGGTGGAGTAGGGGGAGAAGAGAAGGAGGAGGAATAGGGGGAGATGAGGAGAAGGAATAGGGGGAGATGAGAAGGAGGAGGTATAGGAGGAGAAGGAGGAAGAATAAAAAAAGAAAAATAAAAAACATAATAATAATAAAAAGAAGAAGAAGAAGCAGGAGAAAGAGGAGGAGAAGGAGAGTGCGAAGAGCTGGGAACGAGCGAGTGCTTCCCCGTCCGCAGCGGAGCGTGGGTAAATGCAAGTCACAGCTCAAGCGCGCCGTCCGTCGCTACCGATGGCCTGAAAGAGAATCCGCTGCCACATGAAAAGGTGTCGAATCTTTGAAACTCGCCTTTCGTTTCGTTTGTGCTTCTGCCGCGCGAGGGAGGACAGCGGCCAAGAAAGAGAGAGATATCCACAGGCGAGGAAACGCAACCAAGTAGCAAAAAAGAACAATAATAATTTAAAAAACGAGTCTTATTTGTGAGAATGTCTTCGCTGTGAGAAGATTTTCGTTCGTCTTTCCTTTGTGATGCTCCGAGCAATGCGTTCGAGCGATGATCTCATGGTTTCTAGTTGTTGTTGTTGTTTTTATTTATTTCTCTCTCACTTCCTTCATTCAAATGGTGCCAAATTTCATTCTTTGCATCGTACGTGAAGCCACATTTTCTTCGCACAAAACAAAGTCTCTTGGTATATATAATTATCCTTCGTATTGTTAATACATTTATCACAATCAAAGCTAATTCCCCCGTTGAAAACAAACAAACAATGAAACGTTAAAATATATAAAAAAAAATAAACGTCAAAAAACTATGTCAAACAGCTATCAACATTTACAATAACCACACATAAAAAAATAATAACAACTGAAATAACTCACAACCCACAACCCTCTACAAAACATCCTTTCCACTCCCCCCCTACACATCCATAACCAAACCACAACCATAAATAAAGCCATTTCCACCAGGATCCTCTTGGGGGGGGGGGACCAAAATGCGACCCATAAAAAGGAAAAAAAATATCCACGCCCTCTATCCAAGGCCCCCAAAATAATAACCTTATACACTATCCACACCCTAATAAAATGCATATCAAACGACACCTCTTTCCCCCCAGGCTAGAGGAGTCACACTACCTGTCCCTGTTATAGGTGTGTGAAATCGTGAATCGGTGTGCGTGTACATTTTAACATTACACTGTATACAGGAGAAAGAATTGGCGTGGACAGCTATACACGTAAGTAAATATGTAGGAGTATATAAACGCACGCATGGTAAGAAAATTCTCTATAAGTATGAAAGGATACACAAAACCATACATACACATAGGATACATTCATGAACGCATACACATACCCCCCCTCCCCCGCACACACACACTAATACGCCACACGTTCACATAAAT
>NC_051404.1:33117192-33117401 GCF_015228065.2 Penaeus monodon
CTGAACACATAAATGCACACGCGCACGTGACCACAACCGTCGTGGGAGGCTGGTTCAATTTTGACAACTAAAAGGCTGGTAATCTAACCAATTATCTATAGAATTATCCCATGCTCTAACAACTCGGTTCGATAATATGGGCGTGTTGGTGGAGACGGAAGTGTATGGGATATTGAGGAAGAATAGGAGAGAACAAGGAGAGAGAACAT
>NC_051404.1:33117523-33117622 GCF_015228065.2 Penaeus monodon
CAACGATATTCACAGTACTTTCACGCGCGATGGAAGAAAAAAAGAAGGGAAAAGAAGGAATATAAGAACAAGGACAGGATACGAGACAACCACCGATTT
>NC_051404.1:33117685-33118294 GCF_015228065.2 Penaeus monodon
CATCGAAGGCAACGAGCAATAATAGACGAATATCACCAAAAAGAACATCAGAAGACGCACACGCGCGCACACGCACATCTTTCACTGAAGACATTATAATGGATTATAAGTCTTTGCTCCCTTTAATAACAACAAACACCATCCCTTTTAAACTTCTTAGGCCTACGTATGAAACAGACAGAGATGAAATAGGAGACGCTTCCACAAAAACGTTTTTCCAAACTACAGTGCAAAAGGGAGGAAAACCCGCTCTTTTAAACGCTAAAGCTAAAAGTTTTGTGCTAAATCAGTATACTGCTCCCGATAAACAAACCGTTACATTTTAAATTTACATGTTAAAAGTTGCGCATTTTCGTTCCATTGATGCTCCAATCGCGAGATAAATCCACGGATAATGAAGCGAGCAGCGTAATGCGTGTCGCTGTCGGAAATGATTCCACGGCAATATTACTGTGCAACGAGGGATCAAATACTAAAACTTGCGCCATTAATTGATCTTTGGATTATTCAGTACTTTTTTCGATGTTAAAATGACATTATCAACGATTAAACTCTTTCCAAAAATTTTGACACGTGTATACACGTACATGTCTGATACATACGTACACT
>NC_051404.1:33118414-33118538 GCF_015228065.2 Penaeus monodon
CGTACGTGTCTTTACACATCTATCATAATCGCAAATGCTTCTTGCCGGACATCACAGAGATGTTTTATCTCCTCACACAGGAGGGGGGAGACGCTGAAAGAACTTCTGGAAAACAAACCGAATT
>NC_051404.1:33118625-33118728 GCF_015228065.2 Penaeus monodon
CCGAATGAAGTTTTCAAACCTCAAAAAAGTGAGATTCGGCGGAAAAACCGTTCCATTTTCGCCTTCGCAGAGATATTACTCTTTGCCGAGAGCGTTCGACTCA
>NC_051404.1:33118793-33119091 GCF_015228065.2 Penaeus monodon
TATCTTTCCCAAGCAGACGCCGTGGGGAGGTGGGAGGGAGGAGAGGGGGAGGTAGGAGGGAGGAGAGGGGGAGGTGGGAGGGAGGAGAGGGGGAGGTGGGAGGAGAGGGAGATGTCTGAGGGAAGACAAGGGTAGGAAGGGGAGTGGTAAGGGGGTGGAAGGGGGGGAAGAAAGGGGAGGAGGGGTGGGTAAGGTGGAAGGGAGGGAGGAGGAGGAGGGGGGAGATATCCTCAAGGTGAAAGAAGCAAGTCAGTCAACCCAGGACTTCCGGCCATCTTCCTACGATATGACGGCGGTA
>NC_051404.1:33119395-33120160 GCF_015228065.2 Penaeus monodon
TCTATTGCTCGCCTGGGGGTCAGAGTCTTGGCCTTTTCGACTTCTTGGCTGCCTCTGTGTGTGCCTTCGTAAACCGCGAAAGTGCTTTATGAATTACACTCTTACCTGTCTTCTGTTCTTCTCGTACCTCTCTTTCGTTTCTTTTTCATTTCACTTATGCATTTTTTTCAAAACTTTCCCCCTTTTTTTCTATAGGAAGGTTGCTACTAAGAAACGATTCTTATCTTTTATATTTTACCTAAAATATGGTTTCTTTCCCCATCTATAACGCGATTAAGATCTTTACGACTTATTTAGAAATCCTCTCCCAAGGTTCTTACATACCGTGTATGTTTCAGTTAGGGAGCTCCTGTGTACGTATATACTGCATGCGTGGGTGTATCCATGCGTGTACCGATATCCATACGGGTGTGTGCGTGTGTATTCATGCCTACGGCGCATTTACGTATGCCTAGTGTATTCTTGTCTGTGTGCGTGTCGTGTGTTTTCCGGCAGCCTCGAGTTAGAAAGGCAAAACGAAGACTTTCTCTCGACGAAACGACCAAGCCGCTTCGTCACGCCGGACTCAATAAGCGTTACGATGTGAAAAAGAAGAAAAAAAGAAGAGAGAGAGAGAAAAAAAAGGTTACACCCGAAAGTAAACTGCCTCCTATGAAATTTTGACTCGAGTAAACAGCTACTTTTGAAGGAGAATATGTCAGCGAGCGAGAGCGACACATTTCAGAGGATAAATATTTTTTTTCCTATATGTTTTCCTATTCTGTT
>NC_051404.1:33120251-33120332 GCF_015228065.2 Penaeus monodon
TTCTACCCCAGCGCGTCAGTGACAATGAAGATTGCATTTTGGGTCCAAGTTCACCACCACACCTGGGAACACTAGCGTCAC
>NC_051404.1:33120380-33120680 GCF_015228065.2 Penaeus monodon
CTTAAGGGGAACACGGGTACAGGACCCACGTGAGAGGTAGGGCCAGAGGTGGGATGAAAGTAGGGACAAATAAGGGAACAATGGAATAGACATGCGGAATAAAGATGGTGGAATGAGAGGTGGAATAGCGTTATGAACTGTGGAATGAGGCGAGGAATAAAATACGAACATGTGGCATGGAGTCAACATCGCAAAAAATGGAATGAAATGAAGTGAAATGTGATATGGAACCAATATACAAATGCAAAGAGAAGTAGAATCAATATAAAACTAAGTCCAGAGAAGAATGACTGTGGAATA
>NC_051404.1:33120946-33121010 GCF_015228065.2 Penaeus monodon
CACACACACTCACAATACAGTGAATCGTGGACTAATGGTAGAAACAATGATAAATCTGGAATAA
>NC_051404.1:33121047-33121375 GCF_015228065.2 Penaeus monodon
ACAGCATAAGAAGTGGAATACATGACCAAAGCCATAAACAGGGAAAGGAGAGGTGGAAGAGGAGCTAATGAATACGAGGTGGAGTAGAGGTGGAATAGATCAGAGCAAACCAGACGATAAACAAAAGAGATCGATAGAGAATGAAAATGGACGCGATGAACAAAAGAACTTCTTGTACAATTAAAAAAATGGAAGACTTTAATGAGATCGGAGAAAGTGCACGTACACAAAAGAACATACCGGGTGATTAATCGGTGGAACCCACGTGGAAAAAAATAATAAAGGAAAGGAGGTTGAGAAATCGCGAACATATTGAGAAGCAGTGAAG
>NC_051404.1:33121411-33121483 GCF_015228065.2 Penaeus monodon
CAACAATTTAAAAAAATAACTGCAATAATATTAACACCAATTATGATGGAAACCCAAAGTGATAACATCGAC
>NC_051404.1:33121582-33121787 GCF_015228065.2 Penaeus monodon
CCAACAAGCTATTGTTCATTTCCCCAACTCTCCTAACCAAAAAAAAAAAATAGCAAAACCATACCTAAGATCATAAAGAACAAACTTCTGCATTGAAAGAAAAGGGGGAGGGGGATTAGAAGCTCTTATTCGCCAACACAAAACACTCGAAGCTAAACGGCTTGATGTGGGCAGAGAAGCCGAGAGCGACAGGGAGCGGAGTTGA
>NC_051404.1:33121982-33122047 GCF_015228065.2 Penaeus monodon
AGAGCAGGAATGGAGTAGGGGCTTGGAGTTGGGGAGGAAGAAAGGGGGCGAGGGAAGGAGTAGGG
>NC_051404.1:33122366-33122521 GCF_015228065.2 Penaeus monodon
CAAGCGCTGGAAGTGAGGAGGCGGGGGCACGCACACCGCCCCGGGTCATTACTGGGAGGTGTTCGCTCAAGATCTCCGGGATGATTCATCGCCCCCCCCCCTCCCCCACCTCGCCGCACGGGGAACAGCTTTATTTGGCACAGGAATACTTTGTG
>NC_051404.1:33122874-33123041 GCF_015228065.2 Penaeus monodon
GACAACCATGGCTCTGGAGGTGAAATCGATGATCCACACATCGTAAAGTTAATTCAAACAGGCATTTACAACCAGTCGCTATGGTGGCAATATCCCATGGTAGAGGCAAACACTAAAAATGACAACCTCTCCTTGACACTGACGAATAACCGGATATACGGTATGCA
>NC_051404.1:33123065-33123313 GCF_015228065.2 Penaeus monodon
ATAGCATGGAATATCAAAAACCTCCGATATGGACATTTGAAAGAACACAAACCCCTTCCGCTATATGAAACACACAAAAAATAACAATGCAACAACTTCCACAACACAAGACGGGTACGAAAACATTAAATGGCAAAGGGGTTGTTTGTGTACCAACGTGACATTCTAAACTGAATTCTTGATGCGGCCAGGAAAGTGCGTTGAGGAATGACGACGAAATGGCACTTCTGAAACATGCTTCGGGGTCA
>NC_051404.1:33123495-33124075 GCF_015228065.2 Penaeus monodon
GTTCCGTGGTGTTGGGTTGGTGTGATTCGACGTGGCGGTGTATTAATAAACGGGCGTGGTCATGTACGTTATGGCGATGTGTTGTGAAATGGTTTGTGTGTTACGGTGCGGGGTTTACAGTGTGTTGAGTCGTGGTGCTCAGATGAGAATGGTGTTGTTATATAGGGTAACACAGCGTTAAAACTTTGCGTTGTAGCGTGAAATTACAAGCAGCTGTTTGGCGTTGTTTCGCAGCGTGGTGTTAATAAGCAGCATGTTGTGGCAAGGAATAAATACAGGCTATTTTTATGTATCGTATTATGGTGTTTAAAAAAGTGTTGTGGCGCGGCCTCAAAATGTGACTAATTTGGCGTTAATATGCGTCAAACGTGTGTTGTGGCATGTTGCAAGAAATTTTCACAACCTCGCTGATTGCAAATGATCAAAAAGGTAGTCTTACCTTAGCCGGGAATTAATGATAATGCCCAGTGGTATTGATTTGAATGCGATGTAAATGGCTCGCAGCGACACGGCTAAACAAAGGTAAACACGGAGTTTACCTTATCGCTTAATTCACGCACATGGAAAAATTCTATTGATA
>NC_051404.1:33124297-33125103 GCF_015228065.2 Penaeus monodon
GGAAATGAAAATTTTTTTTTTAAGTAGGTATTCCGAGAATAAACATCAGGTTTAAACACTTTATTAAAACCATTAATGCGGTTTAAGAAGTATTATACCAAAAAAAGGGAAAATATATACACACTTCTCAACTCTAGTACAACGGGTAAGCTAGTAACGCTGTCGCTGTACGGATATGCAATGTACATGAAAATAACCTGGATATTTACAGCCAGAGATCAATAGACATCGATGGCAACCAGAGTTTATCTCTTCAGAGCTGGAGCTGCGCATGGCAACAAGAGACCCGGGAGGGGGGAGGGGGGAGGAAGGTAGGATGAAGAAGTAGTAGAGGAGGGATGGGGGGGAGGGGGGAGGAAGGTAGGATGAAGAAGTAGTAGAGGAGGGATGGGGGGGAGGGAGGATAAAAGAGGGATAGGAGAGGGAGGGATGACGGATGGAGGGGGGAGAACGTAAGATAAGGAAGAATGATGAAAGAGGGTAGGGAAGAGCAGGACAGAAAATAACGACACGGCATGTAGAACGAACGAGAGAAACAAATCAGGAAGAAGGCAAGAAGAGACTTAAGAAAAGATTTAGAGCAGAAATGATAAACACAAAAAAAGGGGTTGAAAATTGGGACCGAAGACGAGGAGGGAAAAGAAAGGGGAGACGAAAAGAGACCCAGAGAATGGGGGAAGAGGAAGGTATACCATGGATTTGGAACTGGAGAGATCTGTGGTTAAGCGGTCCCCATGCCATGATTTCACCAGCCTCTCAATGGGGCGGCGTCGTGAGTCGGAAATATGGGGCAGCAGAGAGGGCGC
>NC_051404.1:33125577-33127861 GCF_015228065.2 Penaeus monodon
GCAACACAGAGAGAAAACCTCACTCCCAGCCACGTCTCCCTGACCCCCCCCCCCTTCCCCTCTATCACTGAATATCTTCCTCTCAATCTAATTTAGTCCCGCATAATGGAAAGTCGCTCCGGTATTTTACGAAATTATTGCCGGAAGTGACACCCTGACGAAATCGGTTTCCTTGAATAGATGATGAAGGAGTGAATAGGGAAGGAAGGGAACGATGAAGGAGTGAATAAGGAAGGAAAGGGTACGAAGATGGAGTGAATAAGGAAGGGAAGAGAAAGATGAAAAGGAGGAAATAGGAAGAGAAGAGAACGACGATGAAAGAATGAATAAGGAAAGGGAACGATGATGAAGGAGGGAATAAGGAACGAAAAGGAAATGATGAAGGAATGAGGGAGATTAAGAAGAGGAAGAATGATTGGCAAATTAACCGGGAGCAATAGGGGCCGATAAGAAGGAACGAATAGAGAAGGGAAGGGAACAGTAATAAATGAAGGAGATGAAAAGGAGGGGAATAATTCCCTGGCGGATGTAAATGCGAATAGCGAAGTGAAGGAAACTAATGAAGAAATATAAATAATACGATAAAAGAGAGGAAACAGGAAACAATATATACAGTAAAGATATCGAATGAAGTATATAAATATACGAGAGATAGAGAGAGAAAAGAGAAAACTAACATCATGTAAAACAAATTGTAAAGTGAAAGATAAGACATAAAAGAATGAAGTAGATGAAGAAGACGGTGAAAAATACACACTGGAATAGCGAGAACAAAATAGACAGGGATGAAAATCGTTATACTGAAGCGAAGTGAAATTGGCAACGACACTGTCACCATTACCAAAGTAATTTTAGACGATTATAAACGTTAAATAATGTAGTTTTAGACGATTATAAATAACATATCCAAGTCATCAAACTGCTTTAGGATATTACTATGTTATGAAAATGTAATTAAAACGTTATCAAACTTATCATCAACGTGATTAGATCTTATGTAATAGCTGGCGAGGAAACGAGTATTTTGCAGCGACACGTTTCATACTTGATAGTAACAATGCTAGTGATAAAGACGTTAACGAGAATGAATTTCACTTTCAGCATCAAAATCCGCTGCTATAAAGGGGGAGAAAACAGAAGGAAAACACACGAAGTGACGAAAGAAAATATGGCCAAACCATTCAAGGAGGCACGGAAAAGGGAATAAAAAAAAAGTCAGAAGAGAAAATGCATGGATCAAAGAGCAGAAACCACAATTTAAAAATATTAATAAAAACAATCAAAGAGAGAGGAAAAAACGATAAGAACGGAATCACACAAAAGATGGAGGAAAAACTGAAAAAAAAAGAAGAAATACAGACACCCAAGAATTTTAAACTCTCAGCTGAGAAGACTCGACCAGTGCATCTTAGTCCGTGGATTTGCATGCTAGACACGAACACACATTATATGCTATTTTCGTCTCTATGTTATGAGCTCACAAAATTCATATTTTCTCTCCGTTCACTCACGAACCCTCGGCTGAATTAAGCAGTTGGTGACGAAAGTAACTGAAACGTTGATGATAAGCCTGTGTTTTTCATGTGATGATAACGATGCCGGTGATAATAATTATAATAATCATATTTGCTGTTATTATAGTTTTCAAAGTTGGGTTTCTTCATCGTGGTTACGCATATCATTCTAATTACCATATACAAAAATAATTGATAAAGTTCAAAATAAAATTTCAAACACAAGTTACACGAAATTACGAACGGCAGTGAAATCCTCTCACATTATGTGTACCTCAATCCATGTCTCTGTAGCTACCAGCCTATCGATTTATCCATCTCCTCTGTGTGTAGACGACTGAACGTGTGTGAATGAGTTTGCGGTCTGTCTCCCCATACACACACACATTCTACCCTAAACATATACACACGCAAGGCTAATAATACCACCCCGCCCAAAAAGCAAGCTCCATTAACAAACTTTAAAAAATAATAACCTAACAAATGCCCCCCCCCCCAATAAAATATAAAAGAAGGGCAATCAAATACAATAACAAATGAACAACAAAAACAAAACAACAAAAGAACAGCAATAGCATCCCCATCTCCACCAGCACCACCACGGCGCCTGTAACTAAATAACAACAAAATTAATAAATCTACAATACAAGACACACCGCTGACACTCTCATCCAGCATCGCCTCCTTCGCTTACCGTGCATATATCTCGCACTCACGCCTCACAAATAACGTGTTTCATGTTCGAAGACAACCGAATCATATGATCCACC
>NC_051404.1:33128039-33128429 GCF_015228065.2 Penaeus monodon
CTACTCGACTCCCCTGCCCTCCTTTTAGCTCAAGCACGAATCACTGTGTAGATTCCCCCGTTCATGAAGAGAGAAAATGCTGAATGATAATGGAAGAAACCTCAAACACTGGCTTATAACATAACAAGTTTTCCGCTCGGCTTCACTCCGTTAACCTCGCCCGATTAAATTGGAAGCCGCCATGTTTGCTCTGAATAAACGCACTTTTAATTACATAGACGTTAATATGGAACCTAAAATGAGGAAGAGTAAAAAAGTGGGATACTGTGTTGACTGTGTTGTTGATCAAGTCTATTCTCATGAGCCTTTCATTTTGCAATTCAAGTTTATATACGTGTAGGCCTATAATCACATGAATGCACGCGCGAGCGTTATATGTGCAACATAGGC
>NC_051404.1:33128494-33128761 GCF_015228065.2 Penaeus monodon
AGAATAAATAAGCCTTACCTAGCCTACTACTCCTTCCATCAACACATAAATCAATCGTAATCTAATATGTTACCTGACCTACGCAAATCACGTGCCTCGTCCTCTATGTATAATCATCAACTTAATGACTGGAGCTGCTATATCTTCCCTTTAACTTTTGATTCCAAGGATTCACTTATACTTGTATAGGTATGGTAAAGTGATGATTGCTGACACATACAAACACATAAACAAGTTCACAAAATATATAGGCCTACATACAAAAAA
>NC_051404.1:33128830-33129072 GCF_015228065.2 Penaeus monodon
CGACATAAAGCTTATATGGATACATATGAGTACTCATTTGCATATGAACAAAACTGACAAAGAAACAAGCTAAGGCTGAGAATAAAAAAGTAACAAACTCTCTATAAAAACATAATATCCTTACATAACTATTCAATCACTGATGTTATCCACCCCCCCCCCCTTTCTCATCTCCGTAACACCCCTATATCTTGGTGTGGAAAGAGCAGTGTGGTTGTATACTGGTCAGACAGGTAATTCGA
>NC_051404.1:33129239-33131193 GCF_015228065.2 Penaeus monodon
AGCTTTCGTAGGTTTGTTAAAGAACCCTGTTTGCCACTGATTCAATTTCCTTCCACTATTACTGATGATCAAATTTCAGCCCTACTCAACCAACACTACAGGCATTGACAAGGGTAGTATTTCCACATATACATCCCTTATCCCTTAAACTTTGACCATTACTTAGAACAGCATCAACCAACTCACCATCATCATTCGGACCCTTAGCTACGCTACCAACCCTCTGTAAGCAAATGCCATTCATTATAAACGACGACCCTGATACACATTCAGCTTAATCTAATATTACATTACTTGAACTAAGCAATCGTGTTTCTCATCACCTATGTATTCTCCCCTCTTCATAAATGCATCACGTATCTTTTCCTTTCATGTTTGATACTTCAGTTTTACCAAGAAAGGTAAGGTGTTGACTGTTGTCATAGATACGCGTTCTTTAGCACCATTAAAGTTTATTTATTCCCCTGTTGTCATTCTAGTTCGAACATTTAGATTGTTTGGAGGTTTTACATTGAAGGAAGTGAGATTGGCCTATAAGATTTCAAACAATACAAAAGCCTATTTTCATCTTCGCCAAAAATATAGCATAAACAATACATTGGTCACATGAGTTTACACAAAAAACACTTCACTATTGGCGTGGTGTTGTGACATACACCATCCACACACACAAGTACCAGTTTCTTGGCTTGTACAGAATTTAGGCTGCCAACCAAACTAAACCTATTTATTCCCAGGTTCTAGAGCCAGGCTCACCTACCACCACATTGGCTCAACGTACCACACGCTTGCCCAAGACATGCCAACAAGCCGTCACTCACAGATACCCACAATGTGCTTCTTCCGAGGTCTTTTGGGCGTTATATAGTGTTATGGTGTTGGTCACTTTCGTCACAGGGAGCGCAATCAGGCCGTACCTCCTCTCGAACGCCTGGTGCTTATTTCAAACGTTTTCGAATTTGTTGTTTCACTCGCAGCACGGGGCCAGGACGTGCGGCTCGCCCTCCAGGACACACACACACGCCACTCATTTCAGGGAATCGTCTCTCTTCCAAGTCTCTGTGTGACAAAATGTTAATAGCTCCTTTGATTGGGTTGTATAGTATATTCATTTATTCTACACCAGGTTTACAGCGGCCTCTAACGTAACACTCAGACTTATGGCCTGTGCGTTCTCACCGAATTTTTCCACCTTTTCTGTTCGCTATTCGCGGTACCATCTTCAGTGCATATCCTCCCTCGTTAAAGAATCTTAAGATCGTTTCGAAATCAACTTCACACACCACTTAAACAACATATATCCGAATGTCACTACACGAAAATAAGAATCGGCGGAGCGTACCTCCCCACGTCTGCACCTGGACCCTGCGCCCAGAACACTGACTGACGGAGGCAGATGAAGGTCGGGTCCATCCAGCTGGCCTTAGTTCCCTCCGCGGACGCCAGGGGGAACCGTAGCGCCCACCTCAGGTCACGAGGCGCTACGTCAGGTCAAGGGATGCCATCGCTCCATTCTTATCTTATACTGGTAGATAAAAATATAGGTCGAAATAAATGCCAGAGTTATTTTTCCTCCTCTAGAACAGCCCAAGCCAGTTCACGTCAGTGGCAAGGGAGCAACAGGTCACGCACAAAGAGGTCCATTGCGTACGCCTCCTCCGTAGTCGGCCGTGAGCTGAGTAACGAACAAGATCAGCTCACTGTAAACGATAATATGTTACCTTCTTGAGAAACTCCTCATACGTGACTCATAAAATATCTCATGAAGTTCCTTTTGGTCCTCACTCTCTCCGCGGTCACTTTAAATCGTTTTGTATCAAGTGTGGATTGCTGTTTGGTGGGACCGTTGTGTCTAATAATTAAAAAACTGGATTTAGCTTACAAGGTCTGATTTAAGAGTTAAGTTACATTTATATCATGGAATGTATCAAGGTTATAATTGATTCTTACGAGG
>NC_051404.1:33134787-33135175 GCF_015228065.2 Penaeus monodon
CCTTATCAAAATACACGAACCTCTGCAGCATGACAGGTGAAAGCCGATCCAGAACACAGCCTAGTGGGTCGTCACTCCAAATAGACAACAAGTCTCTGACGCATAAATCTACAAACACTTTATGTCTTGAATCTATTCTATGCAGGAGAAGATCCATTGGAAAGTTTGTGAATATTTGCATTGCATGTTAGGGGAGCTGTGCATTTTGAAAGTTTAAAGAAAAAAGTTTTCAATGATAGATCCGAGAGTGACACAGCCAAGAAGAACAGGAAGAAAATTTATGCTTTATCAACTTTTACGATCACACACACATATATATATATAAAAGATCTCAGACTTCCTACGTAATCTATATTTCAACATTCACTATATATAGATACATATATAC
>NC_051404.1:33135493-33135576 GCF_015228065.2 Penaeus monodon
GGGGAGTTTTATTCGTTCGGAGATCAATGCTGGACACTTCTGGGATATATTGCTTTTCGTAATGGATGTGGGCTATATGTGTT
>NC_051404.1:33139682-33140529 GCF_015228065.2 Penaeus monodon
GATATGTCAGTATGTTGATAATGATGATGGAGTTACCATTTACAGCACTAATGATGATAACGATGATAACAACAAAATTTATAATACAATATTTATAGCAGTGTATGGGCAAAAGAAGAAAAAAATTCCATTACCGTTTTTTCTCTAACAAGTAACAGTTACATTTATCAAAAGTAGGTTTTCTTCAAGAACATTTTATTTTATATTTTCGCTTTTTCCTCTTCATATCCTCGCGTCAAAAAACAAACAAAAGAACGACGATAAAAAGGCGTTAGATTAAGTATGTTTCGTAAGTGAAAAATACAGAAAAATTATACAAAGAAAACGTGCTATTGTCTTAAATGTTATCTTTATCCATCTATGGTGTCGTTATTGATGTCTGAGAAACATCTGTCCCTTTTCAGCGCAAATATCACCCAAAAAATTACATTAAGCTAGCACAGATTCTGGAAACTCATTAATATACATACACTCCCGAGGGCCACTATCATATTTGCATACGTTCATTAATGTTCATAAAACCACACTGATCAAATCACCCAGAGGAGCATCTCCATTGCAGGTGCATCTCACCTCTTGTGTACTGAATCTTATTACATCATGTTTATGTGTGCGGATTTGTGTGTGTATAAATTATCCTTCTCTTGGTGTGTGGGAAGGAGGCTGATAGCGTAACGGAGCAAGACAGTGCGGTGCAACGGAATCTTCCACTGTGGAAACCGCCGATAGTTCTCTCTGGCTTTCTCAGTTCATTAGAAACCAGTCAGTGTCTGTCGCCTCTCGCTGACCTAAACGACTCGGATAGTGAAATAGGGTATGGGACTTTAAGTAACAAAACGTTCAAGAT
>NC_051404.1:33140566-33141415 GCF_015228065.2 Penaeus monodon
TCATTGTTAGTGATGATTTTTGTCTTTGATTCGTTAAAGATTTTGCATTTTGTTTACGACAAGTAATGGTACTACTTATTTTAAGATTCACATGGTCGATGCAAGGTGGCGCTGTAGTGTGATTTCAATGTCGATAAGGACCGTTCAATAAAGTGAAAGTATTTTCGTTCCTGGCCATTCACAGTAAACAGTCAATGCAAACATGGCTGCGTTTAAGAGGTCCTCAAGAGGGAAGAACGAAAATAGCCTTCACAATTTAGTACGAATTCGCAGTCGCCAGGAAAATGGTGGACTGATAAGGAAATTTCGGGGAATGCAAAGGTCCCATGATGGGAAAATATGTCTTTACTTTCACATTTCTTCTGATTTGGTGCTTATGTTGGAATGCACATTATTTTCTTTGCTTATATTCATAAGCATGCCTACATACACTGAAAATGAGAGTGACTTTGGGAGTCTACAGATATACTGAATCTATTGGAGAATTTTTTGAAAGGCAGGATTACGTAGACAGTGATTCATCATATGTGCCTTGTATATCTTGAGTCAGTACCATAGATGTAATGACGTAGAGTTCAAGATTTCAAGAAAGTCAGGTTAGGGTATTAGGTGCATTAATGTGTTATATATTATGTTTGCGGTATATAATAATATTGATTAATGTAACGACATGCGTAAATGCCTAGGTCTTACAACTGTTCTGAATAGGTACACAGATGTTACACATTGCAATGCATTTACATGGTTGATTTTTGGCAGCCATTGACACTAGAAAAATCTGTTTCAGTTTTGAATTATATTATCAGTTGCACCGCCCTTGCTTTTTTAAGAATACATGTCTATCTGTCG
>NC_051404.1:33141451-33141586 GCF_015228065.2 Penaeus monodon
TTCGGTCTGATCTCTTTGTCATTAATTTCTCTAGCGATGCATCTCCTCTTTAACAAAGTTGCAACTATTGTGTTGCAGCTGATTTTTTTCTCTCGCACACACTCTTATGTACCTATGCATTATTTTATATGGGTT
>NC_051404.1:33141797-33141981 GCF_015228065.2 Penaeus monodon
AGTACATTTATCACATGAACATATAAATGCAATTGTCCCGGACTTGACACTCTTGTCGTGTCATTTGTTTTACATTAAATAACTTTACTGAGCATACATAATTTACAACTCATTTCCGCTTGCTGAAGCACCTCATTATCTAAATCATTTTTATTTTCGGAATTTTAATGAGGAATCATCGACA
>NC_051404.1:33142542-33142626 GCF_015228065.2 Penaeus monodon
AGAGCAGATAGACGATTATAAATAGATGCACAGGCAGATATTCTGATTCTTAACCAAATATATAGACATGTGAGTAAGAAAAAA
>NC_051404.1:33142758-33143039 GCF_015228065.2 Penaeus monodon
CAGAACTGAATCTGTGTGGGCGAAGTTAAGACCCAAATTTAAAAGCTCACTTGCCATTATCAGCAATGCGCAGCGGAATAAAGTTGCAAGCTGCGTTGAGCGTCCGTTGCAGACTTTGCTCTCTCCTTGGGGCATTCTCTAAAATCTGGTTCAGTTTGACTTAATCGGATCAGCGCTTAAATCTGATTTTTTTTCCTTACAAAAATATTAATAGCGAATTTAATCCCATGCTCTAAAGGGAATGGGTATGGGGCTTATGCATATAGACATATACATGATGC
>NC_051404.1:33143690-33143940 GCF_015228065.2 Penaeus monodon
TGAAATTCATATTGTTTCCTCTACATTCCTTCCTGTCTTACTAGATATTATATCTTCCATTTTTTCTACATTCAACATCTCTCGAAAACAAAAGGCCAAGGCTGCATATTCTAATTCTTACCCAAAAATATTTAATATTCACTGTCCTGAAGTTCCACATCTGACCTTTTTCTATAGTTGGTTTAATCTCACAAAAGCCTCACTTTTATGTTGGCGACTTCCTTCCTGCAAATACTGCTCTACATTCTAA
>NC_051404.1:33143985-33144061 GCF_015228065.2 Penaeus monodon
AAGTCAGCGGAACTGTTGTTAACATAAGGGTGCGGGATTTCTTCCGTTTCCTTATGTCGTTTTAGCCTCATCATCA
>NC_051404.1:33144393-33144654 GCF_015228065.2 Penaeus monodon
CAAAACTGGCAGTGCTTCCCGCAGGCCACAGTTTTGATTCTCTTTCCAGTCGGTCTGAGTTTCCTCATTATTCCTGGAACAAGAAAGAAAGATAAAAAAAAATCTGTTATTTTCCGGGTATAAAGGTTTCTTGGCTGACACTATCTGCATTATATTGCAATTTTTTAAAATGTGGGGTCGACTTATAGTTCTTGTTCGTGTACTTCGAAACCATGATATCTTTGACTTATATGAAAGTGTAATCCTTGTCTTTGTGTAGAA
>NC_051404.1:33145676-33145803 GCF_015228065.2 Penaeus monodon
GACACTCGCTATCACTTGGTCGATGAATAGAAATATCCGTGTTTCGTTCGAAGGTCTGCATACTTTAATATTAAATCTTGTCATGTAGCTCCGTTCACTTTCACTACTGAATTTATACACACTGTAT
>NC_051404.1:33146205-33147989 GCF_015228065.2 Penaeus monodon
CACAAACACATGCATACACTGGCGAGCACTCACATACCTGCGAGCTCGCACGCTAAGGACAGCCTAAAACGAAATATCAAATTCGTTATATAAACGGATGTCATGTCGCATAATTTTTGTCAGCTGTTTCATCTGTACTTGTCATTAGGTTCAGACATTACCACCCCTCTTCACCAAAGCGTTTTACACGAATATTAAAGGAGGAGGCAAAAAGCGCCTCGATTTCAGGAACACAGGACCTATCCACCCTATTCATAGACCCAGCGAGTAGCCAAACCAACCCACCACCGTATTGCTTGCTGTCGAACTCGCTGGAGCAGAGAAAGCGAAAGCAAATCATTCCGCCAGCAACACCGTTTCTGAATCGATAGAAACAACCTGAATAATTTATCCCGAGACGCTCCTTGCAGTCAGCTTTTCTGGCAGGAAGGACGTCTCGGCCCCAATAAAACCTGGCGACCCGAGACCGAGACGCCATTGGGGAAGACGTGGACGCAGCGGGAAATAAACAAGTGACGCGCGCAATCGGCTGCTGCGTCTTCTTTCCTTTTTTTCGTAAGGAAGGTGCTCGTCTTTGTGTCACGCTTCTAAATGGCATGGTTGTGTTTCTTTTTCTTTTGTCATGGTTAGTAGAAGTATATGCCGGGCCGTCGGGTAAGGCTGAGACGTCGTTTAGTAGGGTTTTCGCATGGCATGGTTGTGGTTTTATTTTCATGGGGAAGGAAAGAGGATTTCTCCGTCAGGTAAGACTTCGTCGTTGTCTATTACGGCTTATGGTCTGGTTGTGATTCTCTTTTCACGATTATTAGGAGCAAATACAGAGCAAAGAGCGAGAAGGGGAATCCGTTTTTGGACCACTTTTTCCGTCAACCTAATTGCAGACATCCTAGAAATGAAATAAGCAGGTCTTAGAAACGAGACAAAATTAACAGTTCATACCATTTTCCTTTTTTTTAAATCTTTTTCTTTTTATGATTACAAGGAAGTTGTCTGGCTTGTATTACGACCTTCAGAGCCGCTTATTATTTTTCCCGTCGCGCTCATTCCACTCGGGTGCCCCCTTTCACTCAATCTCATGTTACTTTCGGTGATGCAGAAAATACTCGGGACAGATTTCTTGTGGACAAATGAAAGAACATAATGTGTGAGGAAAAGAAATGCAACAACCACAATGAAAATAGATTAGAAAATCAACTTTGTGAATTTTCTTGTTTTCAGTTCCCTTGAGGATATTCCTCAAGGGTGTTACTGATGAATTAAATATCTCTTGACGACACAAAAAAATATACTGTATCTTATATAATACTTGTACATGACATTTACTCAGACTCTGACTAGAATAAGAAAGGGACGAAAGGTAAAATACGACTTCAATTATTTTCCTAACCAGTCTAGTCAGCAAAGAACATATATTACAGAAACGATTCGAGAACTCTTATCAGTTCTCAGATAACAGAATCAATATCACTTTTCTCTGCAAATATGCCCAACGGCTTACTAGAAATATTAGTGTTCTGTTCTAGCTATCAGTGCGTTTATGAATAGTTTTCACTGTGTAGTTTATTCACTCATGAACGGAAGTGTGTAGTGTATCTAGGTCATGCAAAAGAAGAATAAATTAGATGTTTTATTTCCGCGCATAGCTATCAAGCTTCTAATGTATGACCGAGAATATTTATCACACTCTTTCTGAATGTGCCTGACGTGGCTCTGTAAATAAATTCTGCATGGACGATTTTTTTCTCAATGTGCCTTCGTATTTCTGATGAATTTAGCATAATACT
>NC_051404.1:33148222-33148922 GCF_015228065.2 Penaeus monodon
ATTTTCCTTTCCCTCCCTTCTCCATATATTTTTTTCTTTTATATCCTAACTGTTATGATTCAAACCCCTCTTCTTTTTTTCCCGAGCTTTACCAGCGCAAGTTTAGCTCTCCCTCTGTGATTATTCTCAAAGTATACACAGCGATAAACTATTCCTTTGGTCCAGCGACCTCTAACACCATTTCTCGCCATGTTAGTCTGAATTGAGAATTTTCTGACATTGCTAGTTTGCTGGGACAAGTGAAAAGTGACAAGTTAATGATTTAAATTGAATTAATTAAGATGTGGTAATAATTTGTCTGTAATTTGACATTTTTTGTTTTGCTTAATTATAATACAGTGATTCAGACTCGACAACTGGATATATTTTTTTCAGTTTGTCATTCTTGTGAGCTATAAATATGGTCGCCTATAAATATCCCCATAACTAACAAACACAAAAAAAATGCGAATGAAATATATGCATATATATTATATGCATATATTATTATACATTCATATGATAATAAAATATGAACAAGTGTGATCAAGTATGATAACATGTTTCAGGCAAAGACTTGTGGTTCGTTCAAAGTCCTCGTCATTTTGTAATCAATATATAAGGTGTGCATGACAAAACCTTTTCTACTTTTTCGTTTCACCATTTCTTCCGTTCTCTCTATATCTATCTAACTACTTATAATTCTCGCTCGCATACATGG
>NC_051404.1:33149217-33150068 GCF_015228065.2 Penaeus monodon
TAAAAACAAAAAAACTCTCTCTCTCTAGAGGAAATGTAGATCATAGACAACTAAAAGTGGTGCCAATTAGCAAACAATACTGTATACTGTCAAATGTTCGCAATTGTCATACAGTATGGTATCAATACTTACAATTGCCATCCAATATACCTATTGACACGTATTACGTCGCAGTTCCAATGGGCTATCGAAATATTTGACATTTATAATTGTCACGCAATACTATAAAACGACATGAAACCGTCATACAGTATTACGAAAATTCATGCAACTGTCATGGAGTGAAACCAGAATTTGCACAACTAACAACCAAAATACATCTAATCAAAACAAACAGTAAATAGCAGTGGCGATGTTAAGACGCAGTTCGTATCCTCTAAGAAGGTTAGGACGGTCTCATACATAGGGATTCATCTTATAAGATTATGTTGCTGTATATAAAAGCCTATTATTTTTATTCATCCTTTCTGGTCGGTCTTCAGTAGAGATCCTGTGTTGCGCAACTGTCTTTGTCACTGCTGGATTTGTTCCTTACCGACTGGCACCTTCCTCTCTTATTCTCTTCCTCGCCTTCTCCTTTTCCTTCTTCTTTTTCCTCTTTCCTCCGACACCCCGTCCTCTCTTTCCCCAACGTCCTCTATTCTTCTGCATTTCCTGTCTCTTTCCTGCTCCTCGCTTCCTTATTCTGAATTATCTGCTTTCTCTTTCCCCCGTTTCACTTTTTTTTTTTCTGTTTTCTCTTTCCTTTTCCCCAAAACCCCCTCTAACATACTACCCTCCCTTCCCCATTTCCCCACCTCCCTACTTTCTCCCCCTCCTCATCCACGCCCCCCCCTTTTATTAAAGCCCTA
>NC_051404.1:33150119-33150337 GCF_015228065.2 Penaeus monodon
TGTCCCGAAGCCTCACCCACCTCCGCGTCTCCCCCTTTATCATTCTTCCTCATCTCCCTTCTTTCTCCTCCCTACCCCCATTCCCAATTTCTCCAAGCCCTTGCCCATCCCCGCCCCCACACTTTCATCCCTCTTCCTCCTCCCTCCATCCCCTTCCCCATACATTCTACCCCATCCTCCTCTCCCTTAAACGAGTTCTGTGTCTCCCCCATCTCATT
>NC_051404.1:33150391-33150718 GCF_015228065.2 Penaeus monodon
TTATATCTCCAATCCCCTCTACCAAGTCTCCATCCCCATTCTTCCTCTAATCTCCAACACCCCATCCTACCCCCAATCTCCTGATCTCCACCCCATTCTCCCCCATATTCCTTCCATCCAACCACCACCGAATTACCAATTCACCCTCCCTCCCCCAGTTCCCTAATCTTCCCCATTCTCCTCCCTCCCCCAATTCCCCACAACACACCCAAACTCCCCCATTCTCCTCCCTCCCCCAATTCCACACCACACACCCCAATCTCCCCCATTCTCCACCACACTCCCCAGTTTCCCCCTTTCTCTTCATTCACCCGATTCTCCACCACA
>NC_051404.1:33150750-33150974 GCF_015228065.2 Penaeus monodon
CTTCGAAGAACTGCCTCTCCCCCTCCTTAGAAGGACTGCCTCTGCGCGTTCACCGACCGACAACCAATTTACCTGCGCCGCTAATCTCGGGAGTCTCAGCGGCGTACTCAAACGTCTAAAGATTCATTGCGTGACACTCGGGTGATTCTCTTGGCGGGGATGACGATCCTCGGTCTCGATTTACGGTGATGGGTGCGAAATGTCTTCTAAATTACAAATTCGGA
>NC_051404.1:33151350-33151533 GCF_015228065.2 Penaeus monodon
CAACAAATCGTACCCTTCCCCGGATTCCTTCCCAGGACATTTCTCGCCTTGAGTTCCAACAGAGAAGGAGTTATGGCGGCTTCTCCTCGTCCGCACAACGCGCTTGTGGTAGGGTGAGGCTGGCGGCGGTCTCGCGGCCCCGTCCCTCTCTTGATGCGTGTCCGTGTCTGTCGGGCTGGCTGG
>NC_051404.1:33151859-33152032 GCF_015228065.2 Penaeus monodon
TGACCCCCCCCCCAGCTCCTCGCAGGAACCGGAGGCGAGTGAATCCATTACAGAGCCAGACTTGCTCAGCGTCCCGTGCTTAACAAGGCTCGTAGAAGGACAAGTGAATTGTGGAAGAAATGAGCTTTAGCAACGGAGCTTGTTATTACTCTTAAAATGATTACGGCGACGGC
>NC_051404.1:33153575-33153655 GCF_015228065.2 Penaeus monodon
AAGTAATATTTCTATTACATTTAATATCGTCTATTACTCGTAAGATCAAATAAATTTATTTTAATTTCTTATTTATTTAT
>NC_051404.1:33154052-33154559 GCF_015228065.2 Penaeus monodon
GACACACAAAAGAGTGCAGCGTTCCTTAATTGCCAGCCATAATGGTGAATATTCCCAGGAAACGGCATATTGAAGCAGTTAACGTTAAAAATATGTAGACGGATATGGAGTTTATATTATGCCAAAGTTAAATAAATAGAAAATAATCAAATTATTTTTCACACACAAATCATCTCTTCATGAGAATCATACAGAAATTATATAAATACCCACGTTTTTTTAGAATCTTGCTTCATAGGAAAGTACCACGCCCTGCGAATAATAATCATATAAGTACTTACGACTGAAATAAAATTCTTATTGAGTTAAGGAGGCTAAAATCAAGGGGCAGTGATTATAGCCACGGACCACATACTGACGTCATTAACATGCACTGAAGAAACATGAAATCTGGAAAAATTCATAAAAGGTTCCCCCTCAGGTTCTCGTACATACACCGAAGGCCTGTTTCATTTATTCGCCAAATAAATAATATCTTTGGCTTTGATCACATGTACACACAAACAC
>NC_051404.1:33154638-33154857 GCF_015228065.2 Penaeus monodon
TAACTTTCAGCAACCCAAAAGACTTTTTTGACTTCCTGCGTCAAACTCCTGAAAAAGTGATTAAATTCTCAACTGACTGAAGAACTCCCTCTCATCCTTGGTCCCTAATGCTTGGAACTGCAACCTAGACGAAGCATACTTGTAAACCCCTCAAGGAATCGCAGTGGAAGAAAGAAAGAGAGATAAATCTGTATAACATCACATTCTCCTACACATGCC
>NC_051404.1:33154888-33156001 GCF_015228065.2 Penaeus monodon
TACGCGTGCCTTTGCAGAATCGTTCGCGGGGTAATTCCGTAAGTGCCGAAGGAAATTTCCTCTCGCTGCTGGAGAGAGTCTGGGGGCGCGTGTCTGATGTTACACTGAGCGATGTTGACTTACGAGGCTGGGCTTTTAAAAGTGACATATCTCCTGTCACAGGGGGATAATTACGAATGCTGCAACTAATCCTGATGATCTCGCATTACATTAATTTTTCTTCCAGTCTTTTACGTAAACGTGCGTGAAGCGTATTTTATATGGATTAATTTCTTTCAGTAATGAGAGGAAAAATGATATCTAATTGGAAAGATATTTCTGTGCAAGGATCAACACGAATATCTTCTACAAGTTGCAGCCAATATCCGTAGCGCATGATACAATCCAACACTCATCAGAAAGAAAACTGACACGGAGAATGCCTAAGCGATATCACCTGTATCCGCTTGCCATGGAAATTACCACTCAGTCCTACAAGCATTCACACCGCCCCTTGATGGAACATACCTGCCCGGCCTGGATTACACCTCAGTCCTCTTTGGCCGCGATCCAAACCCCGCAAAGACGAGACTCCTTATCAACATCAGCGCCTTGGGAAAAGACCCGACCTGCAGCGGACTTCCCACAGCAGTCAGCCAGGAGCCATTGCGGGGTTAACGGTAATGCTGGTTTAAAAGTACAACACGTGAATAAATATTTATATGCCATCTGGCGCAGCAACTCTACAAGAGCACCGAGCTGTGTACTCGAGAGGAACACGCAACAGCAATCCATAAAAAAGAGATATTACCGCAAGATAACGCCATTTTGCCTTCGAGGGAGGTTTTGCTTGCACAGGCTAGGATCGAAGGATATTAATCATTGGTAATACGAATGTCAGATTCATTCGGAGGGATTGAATATATGAAGGAAAAAAAAGGTAAGTGACAAAGAAACAAAAGATGAAATAAGATAAAGATGAAATAAGAAAGAAAAGATTGAAGACAGGAAGAAGAAGAAAAAAAAGAAAAAGGAAGAAGAAAGGAACAAAAAGTAGAAGAAAATAAAAAGAAGTAGAGGAAGAATGATAGAAAGAAGACAAAGGAAAATAAGAAGAATAAAAAGTAGAAGGAT
>NC_051404.1:33156086-33156313 GCF_015228065.2 Penaeus monodon
CAATAGAAAAAAATACTTGGGAGTCAATTAATGGCCTGATGGGACACTCAGCAAAGCCAGAAAATGATGCTCCTTCGAGTGTAAAAATAATTCCACGAGGAAAATGGATTTCGTTTCAAAGTAGGAAAATTCGGTTTAAAAAGCGAGGAAAAGCATGTAAATAAAACAAGAGAAAAAAAACGTTAAAATGTCGAGATTCATATATATATTAACACATATTTATCTGT
>NC_051404.1:33156333-33156497 GCF_015228065.2 Penaeus monodon
TCGCGTTTTATCATCTTTAATAATATGACACATTAATTCATCTTTCTATATCTTTATTATAGATTTTTCCTTCCTTTTCTATCAGCAAATGAAGTCACATGTTTTCCAGGCAGGAGTTGTATATATAGAACTACTTACATTAGCTGTAATTTATGGTAAAACTA
>NC_051404.1:33156868-33157616 GCF_015228065.2 Penaeus monodon
CAGGAAAAGGCATATTGAAGCAGTTTTTAAAATGTAGACGGATATGGAGGTTTTTATATGCAAAGTTAAAAAAAAGAAAATAATCAAATTTTTTTTTCACCACAAATTTATTCTTTATGGAATCCTACAGAATTATATAAATACCCACGTTTTTTTAGAATCTTGCTTCATAGGAAAGTACCGCGCCTGCGAATAATAAAAATAAACTTACGACCCGAAATTTTTAAAATTTTTATTGCGTTAAGGAAAGGGGAAAACAAAGGGGGAGTGGGGTTATAGCCACTGCGTCATTAACAGCCCCTGAAAAAAACATGAAATTGGAAAAATTTTTAAAAAAAGGGTTTCCCCCCCGGGTTTTTGTACATACACCGAAGGATTTTTTTCATTTATTCGCCAAAAAAAATTATTTGGCTTTTTAAACACATTTTGGGACACAAAAACACCGATATATCAATAAAAAAGAGAAAGGGCCAAGATCGATAGATAAAAAAAACAGACAGAAAATACAGATATATAACTTTTAGCCACCCTAAAGACTTTTTTGACTTCCTACGTCCAAAATTGGAAAAAAATGATTTTTTTTCTAAACTGACTGAAAAAACTCCCTCCCCCCTTGGGCCCAAATGCTTTTGGGAAATGCAAACCCAGAGAAGCATATTGTTAAAAACCCCCAAGGAAAACGAAATGGGAAAAAAAAAGAAAAGAGGGGATAAATCTGTTTTTAAATCAAAATTCTCCTACACATGCC
>NC_051404.1:33157660-33158639 GCF_015228065.2 Penaeus monodon
GCGTGGCCCTTGGGAGAATCGTTTGCGGGGGGGAATTCCCCTAAGTGCCGAAGGAAATTTCCTCCGCTGCGGAGAGAGTCTGGGGGGGGCGTGTTTTGATGTTTCAACCCAGCGATGTTGACTTACGAGGCGGGCTTTTAAAAGTGACATATCTCCTGGCACAGGGGGATAATTTCGGAAAAGCTGCAAAATAATCCTGATTTTCTCGGGATTACATTAATTTTTTTTCCCGTCTTTTACGTAAAAAAGTGCGTGAAACGATTTTTTTTAAAGGGTTTAAATTTTTTTCAGTAATGAGAGGAAAAATGATATCTAATTTGGGAAAAAATATTTTTGCGCAAGGATCAACACGGGAAAATCTTTTACAATTTTAAGGGCCCAAAATCCCGTAAACGCATGATACAAAACAGAAAAAAAAAATTTAAAAATGGAGAAAGCCTAAGGATTTTCACCCGATCCCCTTGCCATGGGGAAATTACCACTCAAATCCTACAAGCATTCACCCCCCGCCCCTTGAGGAACAACCTGCCCGGCCTGGATTCCCCCTCAGTCCTCTTTTGGCCGCGACCCCAAAAACCCCCCAAAAACGAGGGGTCCTTTCAACAAACCCGCGCCGGGGAAAAAAGGGCCCCACCTGCAGCGGGAAATTCCCCCAGCCCGGCAGCCAGGAGCCATTCGGGGGGTTAAAAGGTTTTAAAGTGGTTTAAAAGTACAAAAAAGGGAATAAAATTTTAGCCCCTTTTGGCGAAAAAGGGAACCTACAAGAGCACCGAGCTTTTTACCGAGAGGAACCGCAAAAAGCAATCCATTTAAAAAAAAAGGATATTACCCCAAATAAAAAACCCCTTTTTTTCCTTCGAGGGAGGTTTTTTTGCCCCAGGCTAGGAACGAAGGGTTTAATCATTGGTTTAATTTGAAAAATCAGATGCATTCGGAGGGATTGAATATATGAAGGAAAAAAAAAGTTAAGTGGCAAAGG
>NC_051404.1:33158900-33159045 GCF_015228065.2 Penaeus monodon
AAAAAAAAATTTGGGGGTCAAATTTTGGCCCTTTATGGGGGCAATAAACCCCAAAACCCGAAAATGATGCTCCTTCGAGTGTAAAAAATAATTCCACAAGGGGGAAAAGGATTTTGTTTTAAAATAGGAAAAATTTTGGTTTTTT
>NC_051404.1:33159173-33159458 GCF_015228065.2 Penaeus monodon
CCGGGGTTTTATCATCTTTAAAATAGACACATTAAATTTATCTTTAAAATCTTTTTTATAGATTTTTCCTTCCTTTCTATTAGCAAATGGGAAGTACATTGGGTTTTCCCCGGCAGGAGGGTTTTATATATAGAACACTTACATTTGCTGAATTTTTGGTAAAACTAATAAGTAAATGAAAAATTACATGATAAAAACAACATACATCATAACGCAAACATGCAGGAAAAGTACTAGGTATATACATTCATAAATAGATAAATATCATTTATTTTCATAAAATAC
>NC_051404.1:33163507-33163620 GCF_015228065.2 Penaeus monodon
ACCCAAAAATTTTTAAACAAGAACCGAAAGGAGGGGGAAGCGAAGGGAAAAAAGAGAGGGGAAAGGGAAGGCCAAAAGACCCGTTAGGTTGGGGGGAAAAAAGGGAAAGGGGC
>NC_051404.1:33163882-33164142 GCF_015228065.2 Penaeus monodon
AAATATTCGGGGGGGGAAATTGCAAAAAACCCTTTTTTGGGATTGGGAAAAAAAAAATTGGAAAAGTTTTTTTATTTGAATTTTTTCCCTGGGGGATTTACCCCAAATCCCCGGATGAGGTTTAAAAGGGGGATAAAGGTTTTAAACAAAGAGAGAGAGACGAGAAGAGAGAGAGAGGAGGAGGGACAAGAAGAGAAAGAGAAGGGAGAAGAATATAGTTGTCACTGTAAGAGGAGAAAGATGGAGAAGAATACTAAAGG
>NC_051404.1:33164569-33164739 GCF_015228065.2 Penaeus monodon
CTCCGGTCAACGTCTTATGCTGTACTTTCAGAATTCATGAACGCGGAATGGCAAGTTCCACAGAGCTTTTGCCACCCGAATCATGCACATCTGTTGCATGATTTTGTCTCCTAACAGTTGTTCGTGTGCAGTAAGGATTCGCTCTTTGATCATGCGAAACGGGTGCATGA
>NC_051404.1:33164809-33165320 GCF_015228065.2 Penaeus monodon
CATTATGTTATTGACTGGGTAGCGTAAGGTAATAGATTGATATGAAAGGGATTAGTTGCATTTATTAGTACCAGTCTCAGGTTGAATAAATGAATCTGACATGACTATACGACATATACGAAATATAGAAATGCCAGCCTTGGATTGACTGACGACATGAATCTCTGTGATACAAATCAGATTGAGGTTAAGTATTAGTTTTAAACATGGACATTACAGAAATACATTTACTTTTACATCACAATATCTTATAACCTATCTTAAGCTGGTCAAAAAAGCCAGGTAGTGGTAATGACCGCTACAGACAGGTGGGTCGAATGTCAACAGGTGTGCAAACAGGTGTTTTTTAATCACACATATCCGGTGTTCCGTTTAAAGTCACTTTCACACGAGGGAAGAATTTTATTATACAAAGGAACACCTGTGTATTTTTTTCTAACACTTGGGGTGGTTTGTTTTTATGCACAAAACGATTTAGATGAATATAAAGAAAGGGAAAGGGAGACTGCTA
>NC_051404.1:33166195-33166493 GCF_015228065.2 Penaeus monodon
GATTATAAATAGATGTTAAAGCTGAAATGAATTAAATTTAGGAGATATGGAGATCGATCGAAATATCTAAAGCGATAGATAAATAGATAAGGTAGATAAACAGATGAAGAGTGAATTTACCGACAGAGAGATAAAGCTAGATACATTAATCAGGTTCTAAGCAGACAGACCGACACACACACAAGAGATATAAACAGCATAACAAAATAATTAATAAATGTATTGTAAAGGTCCTATAAAGTAAGAACAAACAGATAGATTGAAGTCTGATTTGTAAGTATGTAGATGGAGACGTATA
>NC_051404.1:33169151-33169442 GCF_015228065.2 Penaeus monodon
GAAAAAATAATAGCCACAAATTTAAGAAATTGAAAAAAAAATATATACACAAACAGCTTAAGAAAATGCTGACATGACTTCCAAAGATGCTCTCAATAAACCGATATGACATCGCATAAATACCGCTCTTGCTTACGTCATGAAAACTTGTTTACGACAAGTGTTCCATAAGGAAGAGCAGCTGTTCGTCACGAATGTTATGCGATGAAAAACATATCCCTCATTCTATCGCGTTTATAGGGGGAGGGCGTGAATGAGGGAGGATGAGAGGAAGGGGAGAGAAGAGGAAAA
>NC_051404.1:33169670-33169884 GCF_015228065.2 Penaeus monodon
TGAACAGGTAACCTCGACATACTGATCAATGCAGACAGGATGTAGCCTAGTAGATCACAATGCACAAGCTGTATGCATACTATATTCAAGGTAATTAAGCTGTCAGATATCCGTAATGTCACACCGTTGTCTGGATTCCAATAAGCAGCATCAGCATTATTCACGAATATTCCAAATGTATGAATCTATTCGCTACATAAATGAACTTATCCTT
>NC_051404.1:33171136-33171377 GCF_015228065.2 Penaeus monodon
GCGTTTACCTCTCTACCCCCCCCCCCCTATTCCTCGAGGACGCAGCTGGGAAGGCCCGCCAGGTTCCCAGTTCCCACACGCAGTTCCGAGGCCGGCGCGCTCCCGCCTGAATTATGCCTGTTATTACGCCAAAGCCAGAATCCCAGAGTTTATTCTCCTCCCGCGGGATTTATGCGAAGGTTTCTCTAACTTGAGGGACCTTAATATCTGTCTGCGTCTTCCGATGCCTGGCGAAGGGGGG
>NC_051404.1:33171882-33172916 GCF_015228065.2 Penaeus monodon
GAGATTCACATCAGAGGAAACTATTTTAGAAAAAAACAGTCTTGTTTATTTAAATCATCATCGTTCTTTTCAACCATTCATACACCGCCCTACACCGCCCACAGTAGGCCCGGGAGAAAGACAAATAGCAATAAGCCTCAAACTATTCATGTTCTTGCTAAAAGATCCCCTGTATCATGCTAAATTCCAAAAGCACTATGCATAAAAAAAAAAAATCTTGGTGTTATGGCTATTTATAGATTTTAAGTGCAAGCTATATTCAGGTCTCTTGTGTTTTTTTTTTTTTAATCTGCTTCCCAAGATTCCTCTTTTCATTTCTGTTATAGCAACGGGACCACTGGATTAACAGACACACGACGAAGATATCTTAAGACCCTAAGAACTAGGGACCTCAGAATATAAATACGATATACTCTACGGCCAAACTCTGCCCCGTTTCAACGATTGGCACAGTAATAAAGATCCCTCATATTATGAGTAATTCACCTACATCTCTGATATAGTTTATCATATGCTGAAATTTGAGTCCAGTTAATCATGAGTCAAACGCATCCACGGTTGAGCAGTTAACTAGCGTGATGTATGATAATAATAATAAACATTTAACAGAACTTCATACACACGAACCATTTCCATTCCTTGTTTAGTTTTAGTTGCATGTACGTAATTATTCCCTCGCGAGGAATGAGTTGGCTAACTCCCCTGTTCAGGTTTGCAACATCAAAATTATATAAATGACTTCGTGATGCTGCAACATTAAATTAATTATTAAAAATCATATAAATGACTTTATGAGACTACAGCGTTAGATAAATCCATTTAAAAATATTGTATAAATGGCTTCGTGATTCTACAACATTAAATGAATTATCAACACTGACACGTTTATTTGTTCATATATATATATATTTTTTCCTAAATGATAGTAAATGAACGAAAGGAAATTCGAGGACAAATTTGCAAAACAATGAGTCACATACGCAGTTAATTTATTTAATGATTTTGTCTTGTGCTTCTTCATTAGTAATCAGTGT
>NC_051404.1:33174390-33174561 GCF_015228065.2 Penaeus monodon
GCCAGGGGGTTCCCGGCAGGCGACCGTCCGCCCCTAAGCCCTAGACCGCCCGACCCTGAGCCCTTCCTCGGCGTTGCTGTGAAAAAGTTTCTAAACAGAAATGTACCATGCTTTTACAGTAACCGTTACTAGAGATTTCCCTTAGAAGTTTTATGTAGTTTCCGCTTAAAC
>NC_051404.1:33174673-33174808 GCF_015228065.2 Penaeus monodon
TGTTGCATTTGTCATTTACTGCTGAAATAAAATAAATTCTTATCTTGCAGTCAAGCCAAGGAGACTGCTTGGAAATTCCTAATGAGCAAAGTGCGCCTCTTCCCTTAAGGAGAATCAGATACGTAACAGTTTCAA
>NC_051404.1:33175205-33176535 GCF_015228065.2 Penaeus monodon
AGTCTTTTACCAGTAAAAGTAATAAGCCTATGCTAACGAAGGCACAATTCCTTAATGTTAATAATCATAACCGAATAAATGAGGTTCAGTGATATTTAAAAATGAAAACAAAAACAACAGTCGTAAAACAACAATAACTAATAAAGAAATCCACCGAAATCATCTGTGTTTTTGCCTTGTCCTAGACCGCATGTAAAGAGCAGCCATTTTCTGTGCTGAAGACACGCGGAACGACCTGTTTGTATTCTTCTATTATTATTTTTCTCTTGTCCGTCACTGGTTTCTGGGTAATGGGGAGTGTACAATATGTTATCTCTTCTTGCCTTGAGTTATTTTACGTTCCTTACCATTTTGCTACACTTGTTTTTTCAGTTTGTGTGCAGTTTTTGACCTGGTGAAAAAGAAGAAAAAAATCATGGAACTAATCTTTGATTGGCGGGAAATTTAGACATAGCAAATAATAAGTATGATAATAATCAGGGGAACAATGAAGACATTGAGAGTAATCAGATATAATCATAACAGGAAAAAGATACCAGAATCAACGTTCACATTGGTGAAATATCTCGTAAAAACTGTTGTTGGACCATAAAAGACTCTACGCGGTCGTAGAAGCTGCGCCGGCATCATAGCCTGTCATACATGGCAATTGCATAGCACATTGTGTAACATTATCATTTACACGGCCACTGCAGACGTGGTGGGTTCAGGATATATGGGTGTAAACGCTTGTATCCCAGATGCCGTTTCAGTTACTGTCTGCGATAGTGTGGTGTCTTTGATATGTGTTTGCACATGGATCCTCTGCAATCTTGGCAGGGCAGCTCAAACAGCGCTTGCGGTCATGGAAAGTCCAGAATTTGTGCAGGAAGAGCACCTTCAGGTAGCCAATCCCCATGCCCGCTCTGTTGGGGGGTAGCTACAAGTCACATTGCAAGGTACTGTGCGGAAAGAGAGGTGACAGAGAAAAGATATTTCCCGGTCTTCTCTAGCCGAGAAACGATGAAGCTGTAGACCTTGAGAAGGTCCTATAAGGATCTTATCTCGTGTTGCTCAAAGAGTATCGTTCGGCATCAAAGATGAAAGTCTGATCTTTGCGAAACTGACGTTACATCGTGGAAGTTTGTTAGAAATGGACGAACAAGAAAACTGACATTCCTCAACTCACGTCGTGCTTTGGTCCTATTTCCAGGCAATATATAAAGCCCTCCATGAGCGACGGGTACGTTGTCTGCTAGGATCATTATCCCAACTGACTGAGGCCGAGACGTCTTCCAACTTGTCGACATTGTTCTTTAAAAATCCCCTTTTCCTAAGCTTTCCTAACTAA
>NC_051404.1:33176695-33176879 GCF_015228065.2 Penaeus monodon
TTATGATTGGTTCTATTGAAGAACGAATTACTAAATTCATACATTATGCATTAGTAATGATTATTTCGAATGTTTAAAAATATATGGAAATATGCAAACTGTTTACAGTCCGTATTTACAGCACAGTGACTCTAACGGTTTTACATTTCAACACATCGAAAAGGTAAAAAAAGAATACACTGGT
>NC_051404.1:33176933-33177541 GCF_015228065.2 Penaeus monodon
TTCTATGTAACGAAAGCTACTTAGCGTCAAAGTCAACACACAAAGTCCATGGAAAATGCCTAAATTACGGCATATTCACGGCCCAAAGTCCCAACGAAGCTGTGTCGAAATCCTGAATCGAGATGCAACCGGTAAAACACGTCAAGACGAGAATCTTTCGACCGCGTCCGATCCAAAAATGGCGCAGCAAGTCTTGGCGGGAGGACACAAGGTCAAGGGGGTGTCGCCTCAGATAAATATGACAAAAACAATTACCACATGAATTAATGCAGGAATAACGCCGTAATGAAATACCATATTCATAAAAAAATGGAAGCCCTAGCAAAACTTTAGCGCAAATATCCACAGAAAAAAAGTAACATAATTGTGCGCCGCTTTCGGAAACTAGGAAAATTTAACAAACGGGATTTATATACTCGAGATAAAGAGATAAAGAGCAAGTAGGGACATTTCCTAGAAAGAGTTTTGAACTCCCGAATTTCTCAACTTCTAATTAGCTTATCGTCCTCCTAACGCCATCCAGTTTCTAACAATTTCTTCATTGTTTGAAATAACTGTCATTTTTACCTTGTGTCTAATTTCCTTAAAAGGTAAAGTTCATTTCGCCG
>NC_051404.1:33178767-33179290 GCF_015228065.2 Penaeus monodon
AACATTCTAAAATGCACGTGTGACTTCACCTTTGCCAGATAACTCCTCTAAAAAGGTTACGAAACTTTGCAAAATTTCCATGACTCAGCTTTCACAAGAGACGTCAAAGCCACGCAGGCATTTCCCTTGCTTTTTTTTTTTTTTATACGAAGCAAATATTGACAAAAGAAAACAAGTAGCATCGCCTGGTAGGAGCCGGTAAGAACAGGTTACCAGCTATCAATTTTATTGCGCCATTAATGCTAATTCTGTTATTATCTTAATGTTAACATCAAGAAGAAAAATGTGTTTTGACGCTCGCAGGCGATTGATAATATTTTTTTTTTTTGGTATTTTTCCTTCATATATGACACGTTTTTTCAATTAATAAACAAGATAGTGAACCTCGGTAGTGTGACCGCGTTCAAAATCTTTTTTGTTAGATATTAATTCCAGTTAGCAATTCTTGCTTTTCAATGTTCTAAGAAGGACAATGTTTTTTTCGAAACCTAAATGGCGCAGTAGATAATAAATCCTAACTTTA
>NC_051404.1:33179324-33180045 GCF_015228065.2 Penaeus monodon
CGAAGTGTCAACAGTACCATGATAAGATGACTGGCGCTATTTTATATGATGAAAAAAAATTGAAGGCAGGAATCGTAGATGCTACCCAACTATTTTTCTGAACTATGGCTCTATGATTACTTCAATGACTACATACCAACATCACAACAATCAAATTTTCTTTTCTAATTTTTCATTTTTCAAGTTATTATCTCATTCAATAGAAGTTTAATTTATTTTTTTATCCTTTCTACGACGTATTTACCTCTTTACAACCATTCAAACACCGCGGAATCAGGACAACACACGCACGAAAAAGAAAACATTAGAATTCAGACACAGCGTCGCTTATCCTCAAGGGAACAGCTGAAACTGCGAAGGCCCTTGACTGTGCAAATCCGTTCACACGTCGAAGCTGCGTTCAAAACATATTGATGAGCTCCCACGTCTCTGCATTGAGGAGATCCTGATGCTGTTCACAAAAAAAAATATTAAAGGAAAAAAAATCCCAAAGCAAATCATCCAAGGAGAGAGAGAGAAAAAAAAAATCAGTGGTGGCAAAATTCAATCTGGTTTCCGAAGATTTAAAGGCCCGAGGGAAATAAGACCTGCCATGCCAACCAGTCGTTCTTGGCAAGGCAACCATTGTGTGGCCGTGACGCTCCGTGTGGCGTTGTTGTGACGTCACTAATTAGGATTCAGGGAGGGAGAGGCTTCAGGAGACTAGCCGCTAAACAGGTGA
>NC_051404.1:33181078-33181181 GCF_015228065.2 Penaeus monodon
CCTGGACGTATCCAGGACTGTCACCTTCGACTAATTCCGGTATCATATCCATGAACCAAAAAGAAAAAAAATTATATATATATATAACTTAAAATAAATATAT
>NC_051404.1:33181265-33181350 GCF_015228065.2 Penaeus monodon
ACCTGTGCGAGACTAGCCAGGAGACCTCTCAATTAGAACAATTCAGCCCTATGGCATGGATATTAGATATACTTACCTACACACA
>NC_051404.1:33181405-33181493 GCF_015228065.2 Penaeus monodon
CCACGCGGGACGAGAGTCAGGAGCTGTCTGAAAAGCAGTCTGAAACCCTGGTGACTTCCCCTCCATGGAATTGTGAAACGATTTAAGC
>NC_051404.1:33186456-33186972 GCF_015228065.2 Penaeus monodon
GCAGTCAAGAATGTTAAAATGTTAATGCAGAGATTTTGAATAACGTTATAATTTCAATTGGTTTACTCTGTAATCCAAAGTTATAACCCCGAACATGAAAACTGACCAGTATTCATTTCCTGGCCGTTTGAATGGCGAACACCAAGAGCATCAACAGTTTTCTACGTGTGTCTATTTTATAATTCCTGGCATTCGTTAAACGCTCAGTCATTGTATCACAAATCAAAGCGTCCTTGAATGCTGTCGCAGTAACAGTGGTCTGTGTCGAGAATACTACCGAGTCTCTTAGGCCTCGGCTTCGCGTGAAACCCATAGCTAGTTTGGTGTCCTGATTGCCGGGAGAAAACTGAGGTCCCATGATAATAAAGCGACCAGATATACAGAGAATTAGGCAATGATATAAAGGAAATGAGTTGACAGAGTACTGTCGATGAAACTGAAGACGTGATTAAGAAACGAGAGAGGAAAGTTGGGATCGTGAATTACAGTACATAAAATATGACGTTTTAGATGGTT
>NC_051404.1:33187090-33187409 GCF_015228065.2 Penaeus monodon
AACGACGCGAGATGGTCATTATAATGTTATGAATAAAAGCCAAGAGTCTTGAGCGTTGGCGGTACTTTGCACTAATGGGCGATTTGTGATTTCAAGTGGACGGTAATGTATTCTGCAGAAAATTAAGAAGAGATATCAGTCTCTTTTTTTTTATTACAAATCTTTATGAAGTGCTCTTACGTACTGAAATAATCGACAGAGAACAGGTTTGCAAGTGCACTTGGCTTTTAAGGGAAGTATGAAATTTCCCAGTAAATGATAGTTAGGCTCTGAGGTGATACGGTTGTTTCCTAAACCCCTACATGACATCTGCATCATG
>NC_051404.1:33197854-33198560 GCF_015228065.2 Penaeus monodon
AACAATACACGGGAAAAGCGTTTGAAATTCTCATTGGGTGCATATTGAGACGTTCATATTTTTTTTTTATGGTCATTTTCTCAGGGTTATTTCCCTTAATTAAAATTTATGTATTAACCACAATTATTTGGAAACTTGAAAGACTAGCAGTAATCTGTATTTTGTTGTATTTCAATACATGTTTTCAAATCACTTAAAAAGAAAGTATTAAAGAAAAAAATCCAAATACAGATACTTATTTCACCTTTGTTATTACAGGTACTTCTCTGCCTTCTAAATATGATCATAAATTGTGTTACTGATATTCAAGCGGGTTAGGTATAAATGACACTCCAGCTTAGTAAAATACTTTGTACTAAGAATCTAACATTTATTTTATGCCACTTACACTATGTACAATGTGCCGCTTTTTGTGTTCAATAGAATATCTTATTTACACACAACTCACATGTGATGGATTTTGTTTCACGCACAAATGAGCACTGGCAAATGCTTCAACAAGTAAAATTATGGCAAATAAACCTTTTGTGAGGAAGACTTGGTGTAAAGATGAAAAATGATAGACGAAAAGTAACATGCAACACTCCCATCACCTCCTTTGCGAGCAGGATGGGGTGTTAGGTAATCACAGAAATCTCTAACATCAGATGCCAGATAGACATGTTAACAGAACCAACACTGCTGATCCAGTAACTTTCTCCATGAC
>NC_051404.1:33198589-33199084 GCF_015228065.2 Penaeus monodon
GAAGGCTCCAGTATTTAACATTTATGGCATAAAATATGCTTTGGGCGTTATATCATTGTATTTAGTGCTCACAATGTCGGCAGAACCCGTAAGAAGTCAATCAAGAACCATTCATAAGCACAGAAGTCCCTGATTTCCAAACTGTTACCTTTTCTAAGTAAACCAGTTTGGATGCACTATGGGTTCCTCTTCCATTGTGTCAACATGGAATTGCTTATCAGCATTCAACTACATACCTAAAAAAAGGGGGATAAAGATGAAGATAAAATCAAGCCTGTAGATGGTATCCTCTGGTATATGGGTAATGGATATGGTTCATTTAGGAATGATGAGGACTAATGCACAGTAGCAATACCTTCTGTCCAGTTCCTAATACATAAATCATAAGAACAGCGATAACTTTTTATTTTTGTACAGTTTGCAAAAGTATCTTGTTTCTAGGTATAACTGACAATGCCACTAACCTTCCCTACTACTAAATCTGTTTTGAGCAAC
>NC_051404.1:33199147-33200064 GCF_015228065.2 Penaeus monodon
TTACCACAACACTAAAATCAACAACAAAAACATCCTTTCATATATTTTTCAATTGTCAATTTCATGTTATTTTCCTAAATTACAAAATTGAAAAGCACTGCCATTTTGCTCATTCTGTCACATATCATAAACACTTCCTACATAAATCAACATTTGTCTTAGAAAACCAGCTCTCTGCCTCTATGTTTCTGCAGCTATGGCACTCTGGAAATATTCACTTTTTGCTGTCTAACCCAAACTGCTCAACTTTTGCACTTGCAGCTCTGACACGTGTGTAAGAATCAATCAATAGTTTACAATCATGATATAGTAAGAAGCTCCCCATACCATTAGTTCTGCAACCATGTGATACCAACTGAAGTCTTTCAGACCGTAAGCTTGAATTGTGCGAAGATACCAAACTATATTCAAGAGTAAGAAGTGCAAGGTTTCTGTAAAGTTAATAAGTGATTTTGAATTTCATAAGCATTTACAGTCTCTTGGATGGCGACATTTTGTAATCTAGTAAAAGAAAAGACATGAAAATTTACCAACAACCTTGTTGAGCACACAAGCCGTAATTCAGTAGCTGACTTCGTAGTATCACTCTATATACAAGTAACAATCTTCATTTCTAAATGTCTGGTATTTACGTTCATCTGTAAAAAAAGTACTGACTCTTAGGAACCCATGTCAAAAATAGTAACAATCTGAGAAGCTACTGTCATCCCTATTCTGAATGCAAACTGAAGAGCTTTGCCACTTCGCTGAGATCATCATAACTCTTGCCATCCTTAATGATCTGGAAAACAAAGATAAATATTAAACAAAAGAGAAGAAAGCTAGAATTATTAGATACATACAGATAAACAATACTGGCAAATTGTATAAAAATACCTGAATACACATCAATTGAACTAAAACCTATAACATCATAT
>NC_051404.1:33200106-33202405 GCF_015228065.2 Penaeus monodon
ATAAAAAAATATACGGAATATATTGCATTTTTTCTGGCAATTTTTGTGTTTGAGAGTTTGAAACTTTGAAGCGTTTGAATAATTAATAAATAAATTTATGTAAAGGCAGTTGACAAGTTAATGTAAACTTTATTTAATGTTCTAGAACATTTCTATATACAATATACATAATTATATTTCTTCAAAGTGATTCCCAGACTGATGGTGCCATGTTTATTTACATGGGCACTATGCTTGCTACCTTGGGAGTATGATAGGGTCAGTCCACTTACATATGAAAAGTTCATATAAAAATGAAAAAATGCAAGCATGATAGGGCCTTAAGAAAAAGAGAAAAGTTTACTCTGAGCTTAGTGCCTGGATAAACATGGGCATTAAAAATACACAAAAATGGCAAAAGAACCCTTACCTTCCTTGCAATGGGCATACGGTTGAATACATTCCATAAGACAATGCCTACGACAATGTTGTCTCGCAGATAAAAAACGACTCCTTTGCCATAATCTTCACCGGACACTGGGGCATGGGGCTCGCTGGAATGTGCTATGGTGCCACTTTCTGCAGCCTAAAGAGAACAAAAGTTGTGGGTTTAAAAAGAATAAGCAAAACTGAGTGCTTCAAAAACTATAAACCCTTCTTGATAACATAAACAATTCTAATAGTGTTTACATGTAGTTGTAATAAAAATATACAATTCCTGGTTATAAAGGAAACAGCTACTATAATAAAAATGTTACTTTCTACTATACCACAACCTGCTACCATATCAGGGTATAAAAATGTGTTAGATTAGTTTCATTCTTGAAAACAGCAGTCCTGTACAAAGAAGGAAAAATCTTACACTTTCAGTTTCTGACCGCATGCTTTCTCCAGTAGCTTCAACCACTGCCTTTGGTGTGTCCTTCTCAGTGGCTTTAGCAAACACACCTACGGTTGGTAGGGAGGAATCCACAATACCAATAGCCTCATAGCCAACATCGGGTCCCAGGTCAGACCAGAACATGGACTGGTGCCAGTATGGCTTGCCTGGAACATGTGAAATAAATAGATAATCAAGGCAAATACTGAAAGCTAAAATAAGGTAACCACAAAATATTGCTTGTTTGAATATTTCTGGTTGCAGAGGAGAGCACTAACTTCAGTCATAAATATTATAGAAGCATTTAATACTTAAATAATGTTCAATCAACAATAATTCTTTGACAACAATGTCTAAGGAACTACTACTTTCCTTGGAATTAATAAAAGAAATGAATACAAATATTAACAGGGCAAAACTTGTCAATACAGATCTAGCTGACAATAATGAAAAACTAAAGCACAGATATTTCAGTATCATTAATATCTAAATGTCAGTTGGGAAACATTATTTCTATTCCTAATGAACAAACAGGCCAAGCACGTGTGTCTTGACTTTTTTGACTTCCATTTTCCCGACCCAAGCAGTCCTATATCCCCCCCTCCCCCCATAGTAAAACCATTCCTGCACTTCTTTCCAAAGAAAAAGAAGGAAGAAAATATTCTTTCACAAATTAACAACCAGGGCAACTGAGCCCTAAACAAATCAAGGCCTTACCAACGCCTGTCATATTTTCGCCAGCCAACCTTCCAGAAACAATAGCGTGATCATGGTGCTCCACACGTCTGCGTCCAAGCTTGATGTCATAAAAGCAGGCAGCATCTCCAGCCTTGGTGAATGCAAGAGATTTGAAATTAGTTTTGGAAAAACAACTTTCTCATTCCAAACAGGAAAATCTTTGATCCAACTACTCAAGCAAAATCAATTTTAAGCAGTGGAAGTTAAAAAAGGCATGAGAACGGGAGGAATCACTGCTAACATTTAAAATCTTTTCTATTGAACTGAATCTTAAAGCAATTTTACCGTTTCCTATCACAGAACAAAGAATCAGTACCAAGGAGACACTTACCACCCAGAGGTCAGTCCTTGCTTCCAACTCAGCATTCACTCGGAAACCACCATGGATATCATCAACTTCCAGTCCAGAGGTCTTTGACAATTCGACATTAGGCTCCAGACCAACAGCTACAACAATGTGGTCAGTAACATGCTGAAGATAAGGAAATAGTTAGATCTGATGTTATCCCATACATACTGTAAAAAAATATTTGCAAATATATGCATAATCTTGGATACTACTTTACCTAAATGCTTCTCACTAACCCAAAATATAGAAAGAATCAAAATTACTCTTAAAGTAAATATCTGGAAGCTCATGTTAACTCAATGCAGCTGGGAAAATAAAGTGCATTTTTTTTTTTTTTTTAAGTAATTGATTAA
>NC_051404.1:33202817-33208545 GCF_015228065.2 Penaeus monodon
GTTCTAAAAAGACAACAAAACAAGGTAAGAAATCTTACTTCAACTCCAGTGTTGAGAGTTAACACCACTTTGCCTTCATCATTGGTGCTGACGCCCTTAACATAAGAGTTGGGGATGATGTCAGCTCCTTCAGACTTGACCTTCTGGGTGGTCCACTTGGAAAGGTATTCAGGGAGAACTTTTCCCATGTTACCTGACTCTGGGTACACCTGTGTCACCTTCCCTTTGTTTGTCTTTGCTGTGAAGTGTAGGAACAGTCTTGAAGCGCAACAGCCAGACACAAAATATTCTTCTTGACATTTTCAGAAATATCATTTTATTTATCAATCTGACAAACTTGAATTTGATTAAAGGACTAATTCTAACTAAGTTCATAATGAAATCCTTACCTTTGTGACCTAATGCACAAGCAAGTTCTGAACCCAGGAATCCACCACCAATAATCGTGATGTGTTTTCCTTCCTGTGCTATGCTGTGGAGAGTCTGGAAATCCTTTATGCCACGGAAAAGGGTAACGTTCTTCTGAATATCTTCTCCAGCTCGGTCCAGTATGGGAAGGGACTTGGGTTTGCCTCCTGTTTATTTTGTATATCATGAGTTATTGTACCTTACTTAATCTTACCCTATTTATTTCTATTTAAGCACACTGTGGGAGAAAATTCATATTGCAGGTTGATATTTTTGTATTCATATTGACATATCAATTCTCTCTTTTCATATATAGAGAAAACTCTATTCTGCACAACAAAGACTCTTTATTCATATACTCTCAAGAACTTATTTTGAATTATATTGCATGTTACTCCTTTCCTGCTTGATAAGAAGTAATTAACTGAATCTGCCAAAACTTCTATGCATATAGAATAATATACTGTATCTTGCTCCTTGCATTACAATCACTTCCCACCCAATGCTATTAAACTCTTCATAAAAAATAACAGGTTTTTACATATCTCGCATCAACACAAATGAGCAAGCAAGAATCAACATTTCAAGAAATCAACCAGACTGATCTTCTCTCAAATCAGGAGAGCTAATCTTGCTCTTCCTACCTGTAGCAATAAGGCACTTGTCATATCCAATTTCAGTCCCATCATCTAAATAGACACGCTTCTTGTGGACATCCAGCTTGACTGCCATGTGACCTTTCAGAAGTGCAATGCCACCATTCTCCCGTGTGGTTAAGGTGTCAATGGGGGTGTAATACTCATCATGTTCAAAGAAGATGCTGTCAAAGAATAAAAAAATTCCACTTAACTATGAGGCTAAGGTATACAGGTTGCTAACAGTTATGTTTACATATAAAGGATAATATACAGGAGTTATAAAAATTAAAACAAAAAGCACTGATGAAGGCATAGTTCATTTGAACTGGCTCACAAACTTTTTTTCCCATAGCAGAACTCAGGCCAGTGAAAACAGGCGTTGGGTAAGAGACAAGCCAAAGGAGATGAAAAATAAATAAAAGAAAGGAGAAGGAAAACCATAAATCATGTGTAAACTTTCTGTAAAACCTACCTCCTTTCCTTCCCATTCCACTGTTTGAACCTTAGCTTAGTGGCTGTTTCAGGCTCATCACTGTACCACAGCTCTTTGCTGAGGGGTGGCCTCATGTAGGGAGCTTCACCCTCACCAGAAATTATAAGCACCTGCAAGAAAGAAAATGGGATTATAGTCAACGTCTAGTTCCTAGAAGATTCCCACAAGAAAGTCTCATTGTTAAAAGTGAGTAGGTAACACTTTTATGAAGAGAATTATAAATATCATAATACATCTGGCATTCTTGATTCTGCTCCAAAAAATCTTGAAGTGGGGCTGAATTCTTTAACTTCTTTATAAGGAATTATGATATACATGTAACAAAAAAAAAGCATATACAAGACAACTTAACTCCTTTAAAACTTAAAAAGTTACCACACTTCCTCCAAATAAAATTATGCCAAATATTTGTTGTCCTTAGGTATCTTGTAAGATGAGACAGATAACTGTCTTCATTTCTCGAAGATTCAAGTGATTATAATAACCTAAGAGATCTGAAGTAGAACTTCAACTGCATTTCAGAACTAACCTTTGCTTTAGCATCTTTTGCCTTGATGGCCCTAAAAGCCGCCACTGAGGCTGTTCCTGCACCAATTATCAGGTATGGAACATGTTCTGGCACAGATGGAGCTGCAGCTGAAAATTTACCAGGTATATTATGAAAAGAAGTTACATTGTTTATTAAAAGATTTGAGTGAGGTTAATTGCATGAGGGCTATGGATTATGGGAAATTCTAATAAAAAAGGTGTATATTCCAATAATAAAGTTTCACATATTTAAAATTAGAACATGTATATATAAAAACACATACATGCACTTGGACAGACACATTTCCTGACATAAAATAGTAATGCTGTTAGCATATCTTCAAAACTACCTGCAATTATAAATAATACAAACCTGAGTCCTCACTGTTCATAAACCTTAAACCCAAAGGATCAACTGCAGAATTCATTCTCTGCCCTAGACACAGCAATACTGCAGAGTATATAATTGTCCTATAGTTGTCAGCAGAATAACAAAGCAAACAAGCACATACAAGTGTCACATACGTCATTCCAATGGATATCAACATCAAAATAATGAACATTCTTTCTATTTCTCTCCCCTAGATAATCATGCACATTAATGCTTACACTGACTGTTAAGTAGCACTTAGCACTTTATCATTAGTAGAGTAAATCTTAAATTAGTACTAAGCAACAGGATTCTCAAACCTTCAGACTTCACTGGGATGACTATATTGTCATTTGTTTTTTCTAAATTGGAAGAGGCTTCAGCTACAGCAGCCTCCTTGATAAGCTCAGATTCAGCTGTAGGTTCTACTGAGGTAGCAACTTCAGTGCTAGGTTCTCCTTCTACTGCCACTGGTTCAGCAACATCTGCTTTACCCTTGTCGGAAATTTCAATAGCAGGTTCTGCTTCAATTACTGGAATGATTTCAACAGCTGGTTCTGCTTCAACAGCAGGTCAACGGCAGGTTCTGTTTCAGCTGCAGGAGCTGCTTCAACAGCAGGTTCTGTTTCAGCTGCAGGAGCTGCTTCAACAGCTGTTTCTGTTTCAGCTGCAGGAGCTGCTTCAACAGCAGGTTCGGTTTCAACTGCAGGGGCTGCTTCAACAGCAGGTTCGGTTTCAACTGCAGGAGCTGCTTCAACAGCTGGTTCTATTTCAGTCACAGCAGCAGCTTCACCAGCAGGTTCTGCCTCAGATTTAAGGGCTGTTTCAACTATAGATATTTCTCCTATAGCAGGCTCTGCTTCAGGATTTGAGGAAACATCAACTGCTGGCTCTGTTTAGATAATAGAGCAGATTCAGCAACAGTCCCCAAAATAACTTTGGGAACTGCTGCAGCATCTGCTTCTGCTCTAAGAATTAGCTCAACCAGAGGTTCTACTTGAAACTCAGGGATTGGTTCTGTCACAGACTGAGTTTGATCTAAAGCTGGAACTGATTGGCAGACTGATAGAATTAACTTAATAGTGGCTTTAAATAAGAGTAATTTAGTAAATGTAAATCTTAATGCTAAGTATAACAACTGACGTCAATTACTATATTTCAGATGTTAAAGGAAAGTGGAAGCTGTAAAGATTAGAGTAACTATCATCATCTTAGAGAAAGCTATATTAGTTATTTATAGTGACACTTTACATCACAGAGTGAAAAACTTCACATGCAAAGGTAAGGGAAAATTTGTGATTGGAAAATCTCTAGCAATTTAGAAAGTGTCAAATGGATATTATTTTCATAAAGTTGTAAATTTTACTTCTTTTTCTTGTAAAACTAAGATTGCACTAATACTGTAGAAAGTTATGAATAAATGATATGAAATCATAATTCAGGATATCTTTTTCATCAAGTACACCCTATTGATGTATAAAATACACCATTTTCACATTGATAATATCTAATCGTTCTTACGCAAGTTCATATTATTAGACATCTCTAATATGTGGCACTCTGGCAAGAGAAGTATGTACCATGTGCCAAGTCTTGTGACTAGGGAGATGATGCCAAATCTACCGGCACGCATTTGTTAATTACTTGAAAAACAAAATTATTCTGACAGTGCTTCACTTCCTACCTACATAGTCAAAAGTTTCACCACCACTACATCAGAATCAGAAAATTAAGAATTCCAATGTATGACATGTTAGATGGAAAATCAGCATGAGCAACAGTGCAATTGTTGTTAAGGAGATGGGTGCCAAGTGATCTATTGGCATAGAGCCAAGAGACAACAGAGTACCTCTGTGATATAGCCTAGATGCAGTCTCATACGAGCTGTGAGAGGGAGCTAGCAAGGTGTCTGACAGATCCTCCCAAATGTAGCTACTCAAACTTACTGCCACACAGACATTGAAAACAAAGCGTTTTCTGTCAGTCTTCTCAATTTATGAACATTTACAGATCCAGACACAATTACTCTTCAGTGTATTCATTATGCTTCTTTCATACTTAGCATTTGCATCCAAGAAACTCGGTTCTTTTATTGAATTTGTAAAATTTCTATACTTATGTATTCAATACTAAATCTCTGAACAAATGAGTACTCATTATTCACTTTTTTCATTTAAAATTTAGAGCCAAGTATAGAATGTAGACCATTCACCCTCATTTGCTGATAAGGAAGCCAGGAACAAATTTCTAAGAATAAACATGTGGGTAGCAATAAAATTTTGAAAAAACGTAGCTAATTTATTACAGCTCTTCAGAAATATATATATATAACTGTAATACAGCCTAAAATGAATACAAAGTCTTGCTTATGTACTTATACCAAACCTGGTAAGCAATAACCAAAGACAAAAGTTTGACTAGCATTTTCTAACAAATAAAAAAAGACTAAGAGCAAACTGCAAGACTATGGAGAGGTAGCAGCACTTTCACAATAATCAACAGTTCAAGGATATAGATGATATCCTCTTCCTATGATGATAACCCACTCTACTGCCATTTCAATGTGTACTAACCTATGATGGGTACCTTTATTTAAAATGCATGAGGTTCATTGCTATGGTTCAGAAACTGGAGCCTCAGTAACTGTAGGTTCAGGTGCTATAGGCTCAGCAACAGCTAGTTCAGGAGTAACAGCATCAGCAACAGCTAGTTCAGGAGTAACAGCATCAACAACAGCTGGTTCAGGAGTAACAGCATCAACAACAGCTGGTTCAGGTGATACTTCCTCGGCAACAGCTGCTACAGGCTCAGAAACAACTGGTTCAGGTGCAACTTCAACAATAGTCGATTCTGGTGCAAATGTTTCAGCAGCAGTTTGCTCACTTACAATATTCCCAATTGTTTCACTTGCAGAAACTTCAATAACCCCTTGTTCAAGAGCAATAGCCTCTGCAACAAATGATTCAGAGGCAACAATATCTACAACAGCTGATTCACTGGCAACCACAGCAACAACTGGGTCAAGTACATCAACAATCACTTGCTCTTCTGCAACCACCTCAACTACAGGAGACCCAGGAGAAACATTCTCAGATGTAGACTCACCAGGTGTTGCAGGCACACTCTCTACTGCTGGGGCTTCGGTGGGTTCAGCTGCCGGGACTGTGGGATTTAGTGCGAGCAATTATCACCTTGCAATTTTTTTTTTACCTTACAGTTGATATCACAAAACCATAACTTGTATTTCATGAAGTAACATAAAACCCTCTGCTGCCAAGTACATGCACAGTC
>NC_051404.1:33208976-33209075 GCF_015228065.2 Penaeus monodon
GAAGGGAATGAACTTACTGGGTTCCAGTACACTTTCATCAATTAATGATTATAGGTGAATCATATGGAAAGATAAAAAGTGGCTTCAGATAATCTAAGC
>NC_051404.1:33209240-33209420 GCF_015228065.2 Penaeus monodon
AAGTTTAAAGTTTCAAAGTATTTTGTATCCTCAGTTACTATTTTTAGATTGAATAAAATGAAAGGCTACTGAAGAGAGTTGGAGATTAGAAGTAGTTTTTGTATGTGCTACAGACCCTACACAAACAAGAAACAACACTTTGTTGTATTTGATATCACAAGTATATAAAGAAAATCTTAC
>NC_051404.1:33210184-33210273 GCF_015228065.2 Penaeus monodon
AAAACAACATAGAAAACAGGCTACAACTGAGCTAGACTCTGAATTATAATTGAAACAGGCATAATCTTCAAAACACAATATTGGACTAG
>NC_051404.1:33210313-33210482 GCF_015228065.2 Penaeus monodon
CCATGAACGGCTACTGAGATCAGATTAGATTAAGAGCCATTCTTCGTAGTTTGAGGAGAGTTATGAATGCTTTGATATAAACATGAGCAATCTAAGTATATGAAAGGCTCAATTTTGGAAAGGTAGGATGGTTTGACTAAATATGAAATTGGGAAGTAAGAAGGATAAG
>NC_051404.1:33210839-33211432 GCF_015228065.2 Penaeus monodon
CAGACCACCACTTACTGAAGAATTAATATTTATATCCACTTCCCTCACACAGTCTGTAAGCATTTGGTAAAGCCTTCATTCTAAGTGGACAACAATCTTATATCAGTGCTCAATTCCATATCTTAAATATGAAAGTTGTATTCAAAATGATTTTTCTATTACTCTCTCTACATGACTTGCTAGTCTCCTCTTAAAATTAAAATGGCCAATATACCTGTTATAAACGTCAGGTAACGGCCTGCTACCAGGTGTCCCTTCAAGAATAATGAAACGCTAAGTAAGATTGGCACTTTTATTGTGCATTTTATATGTACAATATAAAACAATTTTAGAACAAGTTAGCACCACCATATAATTTACAACCAGCTGCATCTGGGAGGCCTCTCCCAGTAGTAGGCCATTAACCATGACATGGTTTTAAATACCAATAATATTTATCTAATCAACTTTAATGTCTCCAGTGTTGAGTTTGTACCCTAAATACCTGACTATTGGACAAAAGTATCTGAGATGGAGTGAGCAATGATATTGCTACAAGAGTTTAACTTTCACTACCTTCTGCTGTGGCAGCTGGGACTTCTGCAGGAGTAGCA
>NC_051404.1:33211612-33211731 GCF_015228065.2 Penaeus monodon
TCAGCTACTTCTACAGCCTCCTTTGGGTAGATCACCTTACCAGGTCCCCAGCCAAACTCTACCAGTCCACTCTGTTTGGCCTGGAAATAATAAATAATTAGCTATCAACCACTCATAAC
>NC_051404.1:33211795-33213171 GCF_015228065.2 Penaeus monodon
AATATGACAACTATTAAAGCTATATGAAATGAAGAGTTTGGTGAATTCCAAGATACTTTCTCTAACATTTGTCATGAACTAAAAATAAACACATTAACCGACATAAAAATCATACTTGTAACTCCTGCTCTGACTTTCACCCAAAACTTGATAAACATCTGACCCAGTTTGCTTTGAATTAGCATGCGTTAGTTTGGAGACAACCCACCTCTTGGTAAGAACATTTACTTTATCTACATTCAAAATACAATCCATACTAGCCTTAACATAAAGATAATAATTAAGGAAGCAAGTTTAATTTTGCTTTTTGTATCTTTGGACTTTCTGCAAATGATTCCTGTCAAAAAGTTTCTGAACGTTCAGGAATCTGTACTGGTTGCAATACAATATCTATACTGACAACACACCGAGTAGATTTGTTATTAAAATGTCTGATAGGTTTTGTCAAAGTGAAGAGGCAAGTGCTGTGAATATTGCCATGCAATTTGCATTCCCTGCTATAGTTCCCTAAGAGAGAAAAATAGAAAATGTACACTAATGGATCCTCAGAGTTAAAATTGAAACTACATGGATTGCAATGAGATGGTTAGGGAACTGTTTTAACTAAATAAAAACTCACAAGTAGTGTCTCACCAATGAAAGTTGTGGTTGTCATACATTAGAAGTTTGTTAGTGGAGTTTACAAAAGACTAAAATTGCTTATTATAATCCTAGAAATACTATACATGTTAATTCACTGATAATGACACTCCTGTGTAAACAAATGAAGAACATCAAAGTGAAGACCCTTTTGGCACTTACAACAAACAATGTAAATCCAGCAAAACCAAGGCCTGCTGCCAGTTGCAAATTGTAGGATTTCTGTTTCCTCTGATGTCGCAGAGTCCACGAGCCCTGAGGTACTGGCAGGTCATTCATCGAAGGTGGTTTGTCGGGTAGGTTTGCATACTGTCTGGTGGAGTTAACTGCAAGAAAAAGTACATGTTCAGACATCAACACTAATATGTTCTTATCTCATGTATAGTATGTATGGTAAACATGTTCACCATTGGTCCTATCTTGGGAAGTACTCTAGCAAAGGGTAACAAACTTATCCTCTGTGTAACCAACTATGATAATGATACAGGCACTATAGCCTCCTATCAAAGGCCAACATTTCTCAAATATAAACATTCAGTCAACATACAGCTTCTGAGACCAACCTACTAATTTACCATCAAATAAGGAACCAGTCCACCCTGTCCATCTTGTCAATTTTTTTTGCATAATCTATTAGGCCAATTTGTAAAATTATGATGGTTACCCTAGAATAATACTTCAATGTCAGAACAGTACAGCAGATATAGTAAACAGTGTCACTACCATAAGTATAGGTG
>NC_051404.1:33213195-33213734 GCF_015228065.2 Penaeus monodon
AGAATCACCAGCATATCTAAAAATACTTTTTCTAAATTTATTAAACATACATGACTGTTTATAGTTTTCAAACTGTATAATGTATTGATAACTTTATGCTACAAAACATATTAGACCAAAGCTAAACATTTATTAAGGAAGATGCTCAACCATTAACCTGTTCTTGCTCAAGAGTCTCTTGGAGGATAGATATTTGGTCTAATGAGGAGTGTCAGAAGCAAGTTGATGGTTTTCCGAAGATAAATACAAGGAAGGAATATAAAGTAGTTAGGAAATCGTGAATGACCATACAGAGCAAATAAATGTGAGGGTAATTGTTACTGATGGGATAACTCTCAAGTAATTCCTTAAAATTCTACTTAACCTAATCTAACTCAATCTTAACCTCTTTCTAAATTCAGACCTAGCCTATATCCATTACCACCCAGCCAAGAGAGGTTTTACCCTTCCTCTGGGAAAAAAAAAAAGAAAAAAGATGCAAGTTGACATTTAATGCATTAATGTGTCATTGCCCTTCACTACTGCTGATTAATTTACAT
>NC_051404.1:33213821-33213961 GCF_015228065.2 Penaeus monodon
AAAAAAAAAAAAAAAAGGTTTAATTGGAATAATTATAGCAAGAAATAGTGCAACACCCCTCTATATGAAATAAGTGCACTAAAAATTCCTTGCTCAAGTTATGAACGTACTATGTTTATATTTGCTGCAGCAACTTTTGG
>NC_051404.1:33214097-33214207 GCF_015228065.2 Penaeus monodon
GCCAAATATTTAAAGGATGCTATCACAATGTGTGCAAGTGCTACAAATAGAATACTTTACAAAAATGCTGAATGAACACTTTGCTTCATCAGACACATTACATTCACAGG
>NC_051404.1:33214422-33214944 GCF_015228065.2 Penaeus monodon
TGAGAGAAAAAGTAGAAAGGAATACTACTGTACCAATTATACTACTAACATAAACAGCATCTTATACACACCAAGTGAACTTCTCTCATATGTGCATGTTTTTCTACAGTTTTCTTAACCATGTGATCATGGATGGTATGAAATAATGCAAAGACTGTTATGGACTGAGCTGCATATGGCATTACATAATGACTTATCTGAGTGAGCTCATCTTTCTCTGGTAGTACAGACATCATTTGTTTTGTGTCACTACTTGTGAAACTTTTAATTTTTTTCAAATCTTTATTTTTAAAATACAGCTACAAACTATTAGGTGCCTACTGTTGTGTTTAAAGTACAGAAAATGCTGGGCACAAATAGGGGAAAATGCCAGGGCTTGCCAACAAACCTGCGTTACTGGCCACTTGCCAATCTTTAATGTCACAATGAGTTACCTTATCAGCTATGGGTACATGTACTACTATCCACTGTAATTTTGTCTCAATTTCAATATTGCTAAAGTTAGAAATTAGAGCTTATCAC
>NC_051404.1:33215437-33215587 GCF_015228065.2 Penaeus monodon
ACTTGTGTGTGGACTTTTTTGGTGGCTGTGCAGACTGCCAAACGAGTATATCTGTATAGGCTGCATCTGTAGGGATGCTACCCATGGTATCAGTGCTACACCACCATGGTATCATAGTAGATGGCACCCTAGAAGAAGGTATTAACTGAC
>NC_051404.1:33215771-33215873 GCF_015228065.2 Penaeus monodon
CAATAGGTCAATACATTACCACTGGGAACAAGTGATATATGTTATATAGAGCTTGAACTGGCTCCTTACTAAATAAATAGTAAGTAGACTAGAAGGTTAATA
>NC_051404.1:33216160-33216447 GCF_015228065.2 Penaeus monodon
TCAGAGTTTGACGAATGACTGGCTAAACAATATCCTATAATTATTTGCTGATTACATAAGCCTCACTATCCATAATACTTGGGTAATGGGTATAAAACACTCAAACAGCACTCTAAGGTAAAATGCAAATATTTCAGAAAAATGTTCACAAATGAATATCAGTTTGAGAATCTATGCAAACAAAACTACATCCAGTTGATGATGTGGCTTTCACAATCTGGGTTCTTGCAAGCGTAAACAAACCTCTACCATGTGTATTTATTCTAGAAAGATTGCATTGGCTGACT
>NC_051404.1:33216776-33218599 GCF_015228065.2 Penaeus monodon
TAGTAAGGGCCGAGTGGACTTAGGTGTGAACTGCTTTCTGTAAATCTTTTATTTATGTGTTTTTATCATGCATAAATTGCTTTTAACCATTTACTTCCATGACTTTTTTTTCTTTACTATTTGCCCACTCAAGCACTTAATTTTTTCTGAAGAATGTGTACTTCTTAAATTAGCACACTAAGTATAAAAGCTAGTTATTTAGGCAAATTTGATTATGGAAAACGTAATCAAAATAAAAATCCAAGCATCCTTCATTTCCAAACTGCATTACACGATAAAAGACCATTGAACTCTGTGACCTACATCATAACCATCCTAATTACAATACAACCAAGTACTCAACAATGAATAACAATTAACAGTTTCCAATCTTCACGCATAAATACCACTTAAATTTATCACAGGACAAATGAAATACTCATACAAAGCCATGACAAAACCGAAAATACTAAAAACCTTTAATGAAACTCTCGAGCCTCCACATCAGCTGATCACACATACACGCCGGCTATACCCATCATCATCTTTCCCCTTTTTAAGTCATTTAACCCTTCTGATACGAATTAAAACCTCTCCACATAGGTTCTCTGGGCGCTCCTTACCTTTGTCGACACCCCGTCCTCTCGCATGCTTGACGGCTCTGTAGGAGGGAGAGGAAATTCGCGAAAAGGAGGAGCCGCAGCGATACATCTTCCCTTCGCCTGAGCACGAGTGGACGGAGGGTAACGTTCCAATACTTTTTCTGCCGTTTATACTATTATCTTTTATAAGGCCCTTGGCTCATTATTTAGGCGCTGTTAATTCATATTCTTCATGTTTTTTAAAGGACTTCGTGTTATTATGGTTATTGTGGGTTGTCTTTTTCATATCTTTTGTGGCACACGTGTCTCATTTTAATGCGATTTTTCTGTGTGCAAACAATATTTCATCTAAATCATATTTACAACAGTATACTTGTGTAATATACTGGAGTCTTACTAAGCATGGTTTTGTTTTCAATACTTGATAACACCTTATATAAGAGCTATTTACATTCTTTTAAAAGACTATACTCTCAATTAGCTTTTCAAAGACGTCAAGAATGAAATGAATTCATGATAAATACTCAAAAGTATAGTAAAAGAAAACCATCTTATTTTGCCAATAGGATTAAAAAAAAATTAGAGATGATCACTCAAGTAAACTTTAGAGTAAACGCGATGCAATGGTAACCATATGATTATGCAAAAAAAAAAAAAGGCAAAACCACCTTCAATATTCTTATAATTTCTATGTATTTTGTTTATCATGTGTGGTCTCTGTTATGCAATGGTCTGTCTCACTGCTTTGAATAGGAGTTACGTAATAATTTTGAATAGGTCAAAATGTAAGAATATTTACCCCTGTAAAACTACGAGAAAATGTACATAGTCTTAGTAAGAAAATGGATAGATGAAACTGTATTTAAATGAATAACTTATGTAATCTGACTGATCCATTACAGAAAATTGAGTGAAGGGATTAGCGGGAAAAAAATAAAGTCACGACCTGGGTAATTAATATCAGTGTAAAAATATATATTGGTAAATAAACTGCTTGCTTGTCCAATTATATCAACTATCTTGTGACGGGGTACTATTTTCTTTTTCTTGGCAGAAATCCACTTGAAGCGTTATTGATAGCTGATGATAGGATGTAAGCTTTTATGACAACTATTTGGTAATTGACTGGTTGGTAGCAATGTTTATATAAGATACAACGATATTAACTGAATATGTTATATTAATCCAGTTATTACTAACTTCTCTGTTGCATCGTATATAGTCACGTTCATAAAAATGGAG
>NC_051404.1:33218774-33219088 GCF_015228065.2 Penaeus monodon
GTATTACGCCACCGGGTTGCTTACTCCTTCTCAGCCCCTAATACAAATTACAGGCGATATTTCACCGTAAACACTGCTTTCTTAGCCCCACACACTACAAGCACTGAGGGAATTGGTCTAGGAATCTGGCTCATCCATAGTCAAAAGACTTATCAGTGTCACATGGTAAAACGTTTAACGTTTGTCAGCATTATCTCGGGTTGGTCACTGGTTGGCGTCTCTCTCTCTGCTCTCCTCGCTTCACCCCACGCCACGCCTCGCATCCGATTATGTACACACAGAAATATGTTTGTACACTGGCATAGCACTGCCCT
>NC_051404.1:33220058-33220282 GCF_015228065.2 Penaeus monodon
CTTGCAGTCTGAGAAATATATCGACCAGGGACGTTTTGCAGATGGTCGATGTTGCAGGTTTTTCTGTCGTCCATATGCTGTGCGAAAAAAACAACGTGAGTTTTGAAAATGTTGCCTAAACTTTGCTTCTATTATTATTGTTGAGAAATAAAACTTTGCGTATAAAAGAGTACTGAGAATTGATAGTTTTATGTAAAGGCACATACGTACGTGTATGCGTATAA
>NC_051404.1:33220534-33220647 GCF_015228065.2 Penaeus monodon
ATTGCTAAAGAAGTGACAAGGAAATTCTACCACAAGGAACAAAACCTGCACACTTTTTGATAATCAAGGAACGGCATTGATGAAACCATAAATCTATTTTCACTTTGCTTATT
>NC_051404.1:33220677-33221263 GCF_015228065.2 Penaeus monodon
TGATAGGACTTGTGATCTGTGATGAGCAAGGCAGTCGAGTTGGAGGTCGCGTCAAGACCAGGAAAGTATCTCGGTTTAAATGGGGATCCCGAGGTAGACGAGGCTAGTGTAACCGCCTTCAGTAGCTTTATCCCCCTGTTAAATCTATCAGATTCTAGAGAAGTCCTTGTCTTGGCCTGTTCTCGATGATGAGTAAACTCCCCTTTCTTCTGATTTAAGATACGGAATTCTAGTTGTGTATTTGCCCCGTGTATTAATTAATCAATACCTGTTTCAACTACAGTAAGGGCATTGTTATGAAAAAAAGTATAGTTATATTGCACGTCGTGTTGGTATTACGAGCTTTGGGAAGTTCGTTTTGATACTCTGTTCAGGCGAAAGATGTTGCGCATTGCATCATCTTCGAATTGTGAAACGTGAGTTTCATTTGTTTTCGTAATGGCTCGAAGCAGGTGCAAATAGATCTCGCTCACATTCACGGTAAGAGAAAGCCGTAAAGCAGTAGACACTTCAACGTAGATATTCAGAGTAGATATTTCAGTGTATATAATTCAGCGTAGATACACAGAAGAGTGCAAGTGAAGCA
>NC_051404.1:33221447-33222724 GCF_015228065.2 Penaeus monodon
TTTCTATTATTATCAAACACTCCTATGAAACCTTAAAAAAATCAGAGAAATTCGAACGAAAAAAAGAAAAGAATATAAGTTCACTCGGGCAGGTCAGGAAAACTTAAAAGTACATGAGGTTGCTATGGAAACACCCAGCGCCAACTGGGTACGTTGCCAAACCCGCGCTGCCAAGGTTGAAGAGGTCGCTGTTACTGAAAAAATAGCAAACTCGTGAAATTATTTTCGCTTATTTCATTCTGGATTTTTATTTCTTCTCATGTGTTACTATTATGATGTAGTACATCTATCTTGTTTGCTTCGCCATAGTTTGCTTCTCTGTTACGCAATTTACGATATTCGCCGATTTACAGTGAATAATGCTGAAATAAACGAATGTAATACAGTGAATGTAATAAAACATGGTTGTGTCTGCTTCTCGTCTCACTTCTTTGGCAACCCAAAGGATACGCGCACCTGTGTTGCAGGTGTTACACCTTCTATTGCAAATGGCACCTCCCCCCAAAATTCATGGAACACAAAAGATCTAGTCTTCCAAATATTTTCGAGGCGAATTTGATGTCTTTCTGGAAAAAAGGACTTGCATCCTCCCAGTTACAAAGTAAACCCAAAATTGATAAGGAATCAAACGGCAGATAACATATAATAAAAATGCCAAATAATAGCAGCAAAGATCAATAGCTTCAGCGATTTCGAGACAACAGCAAGGGCGGCGCCACTTCGGGAGCGAAAGGACCTGCAGCTGTCTCTCGACTCCCGACTTCCCCGCTTTTGTGCTGCCAATCTCCTTGTCAGCAACAGTGGTTTGTTTTGCCTTGGCTTTTCTAAAGCCACCAGACGAGAGTAATATTTCTGGCCATCGTTGGTTTGTTACGTTGAATATATATCAGAAGGGCTGAGGTTATTAAATTTTCTGGTATATTTATCTGTATGTATAATATACATTCGAATATAAAGGTATGTTCGCTTTTTGCATAAACTTGCTAATATATGGTTACGATGTAACTTAATCTGGTTCATTATGTATATGTACAGACATCATGTGCAGTTAATAAACACAGAGAAAGGGTATATATCAAACATAATTATCAAATCAAAATCAAATACTTTCATAAATCTAGGATCTGTATAACAAGTATAGGTGTGTGTGTGTTTATGAAGCGGTCCTCACCTTGAGACAGAGGAGTTTATATAAGATTTCTTCCCTTTCTCGACACATTGGGAAGTGAAGCTTAATATCTGGTTCACTGGACTCACTTCGACAGCCAATATAAAGG
>NC_051404.1:33226466-33226652 GCF_015228065.2 Penaeus monodon
TGAGAGAGAGAGCAAGGACGAGGCCTTGTAATCAAACATAAAAACTAATGGACAGAGGAGACATGTGATGCAAAGACAGAAAGATTAGAAGAGAAAAGATAAGAGATGGAGAAAGATCGGTAAACAGATAACGTGCATGTACAAAGGGACAGATAAACCCTCTGTGCATTCAGGAGCCCTTGCATA
>NC_051404.1:33229386-33229583 GCF_015228065.2 Penaeus monodon
AAACATACAGCTCAACCCGATAAAGATCGGGACAAGCACCACCTTCTTCAGCGCCATCTGTTGCCGGACAGGTAAGGTTGCGAGACTGAAGTGTTGCTCACGGCCGCATGAATAAAACATACTGCGTGACGAAACGGGATCGCCAGCGCTTGTTAATCAGAATGAAATGCCTTCCAAACAATGGAAAGATTGGAGGG
>NC_051404.1:33229749-33229945 GCF_015228065.2 Penaeus monodon
TGACCATGTAATGACATGGTGCAAATGTGATGACACGGATGACAGGTAGATTACAGGGGGTAGCCAGGGTTTAGGGAGGTGAAAGTGAAAGAGAAGAGGAAAAAAGAAGATGGGATGACGGGGAATATGGGAGAATTGCGGACAGAGCAAGAAGGGAGCAAAAAGGAAGAATTGGTTGCAAGGAACCTTCATGAGA
>NC_051404.1:33230820-33231118 GCF_015228065.2 Penaeus monodon
AGTGATTCTTTGTAAAACTGTAGTCCTTCTGTCAGAATTTTATCTGAGTTGCCGATGTATCTGACGTAAGCCTTAGGGTTGGGCATCCACGTGGGCGGGGCATACTCCAAGAAAGGTTCCAGTTAGGCTTTGTGGAGGGGGGTATGGAGGTCTCGAGCATCGAGACAATGCCTTATTCACCGGGACGTTGTAACGGTGTAGGATTTCTTTAAATTTTGTTCTGAGCTCAGTTCGGCAGCGCAGGTTACAGATAGACTTAAAATGCTTTCCTCAAAAAATTTAAGTCTGGTTACCGATC
>NC_051404.1:33231148-33231334 GCF_015228065.2 Penaeus monodon
GGTAACATCCGTGAAGTGAAGTATGCTTTTTCTCAAAATGTATCTTACTCCAGGACTTCATAGCTTTAATAACTGTTCAGTCTCATCGGCCGTTGTATGGCTGTCTTGTCAGGAACGGATAGGGCTGTTAGTGCAATCACCAGCATAGATTGATGTCGGTGGAAATTGCTGCTAAGGTTCGTTGAA
>NC_051404.1:33235065-33235314 GCF_015228065.2 Penaeus monodon
GCTTATGTGTATGCTTCTTTGTATATGTCCTTCCATTTATTTCTCTCTTTCTACAGTTATTATACATAAGTAAATTCAGTCTATATACATTCAAGCTTACCTAGAATTACCTAATTACGTAATTTTAATAACATTATACAAGAAGCGTTAATTGCGTACCTTGCATTATATAACTCTCCATTCTCACAGATACGCAGGTGTTCGTAGACTGTTATTTTAAATTGCAAAGGCATAACCCCCTCCTCCCCC
>NC_051404.1:33235340-33235680 GCF_015228065.2 Penaeus monodon
TTGGGTACGTTAATCCTTTCTTCACTGCAATCTACATTTAACGACATTTGTAGCTGTAAAAGTGACAATGACACTGATTTTATAGTTGTAAAGCCAATTTTACTGCGTTTATTTACATCAAATATTGGATATTACTTATATTGAAACGCAGTGCAGGCTGTTAGGTCGGTGTGTACGGAAATGAGTTATAGAAGGTTTTATCAGGGTTAAGAAATTCACAGAACCGATTTCCATTTCGATGGCAATCAACATCTTACACTCTGCTATTCATGATTTTATTTCCTTGATATCCCCTTTTGAGAGCAATTTCAGTCTTGAGAGTGATTAACTCTGTGTGATT
>NC_051404.1:33237162-33237277 GCF_015228065.2 Penaeus monodon
GTAGCAGCTGATGCCTGCTTGTGCTTGGAAAAAGGTGCAGATACATATGGAAAAAGCCAAGCAACGGCACTAGAACTTTCCAAATAGACTATATTCTAGTTCGTCAAGTTATAGA
>NC_051404.1:33238542-33238657 GCF_015228065.2 Penaeus monodon
GTAGCAGCTGATGCCTGTTTGTGCTTGGAAAAAGGTGCAGATACATATGGAAAAAGCCAAGCAACGGCACTAGAACTTTCCAAATAGACTATATTCTAGTTCGTCAAGTTATAGA
>NC_051404.1:33244304-33244428 GCF_015228065.2 Penaeus monodon
CACGCGTCTAAAATACATTAATGGACTGATGAAATCACCGGGAGAAAAAGTTACACCGGTACAAATACTCAAAAGAATAATGCAAAGAGGAGACTGATGATCAACGTCCAAGTGAGTATGGCAT
>NC_051404.1:33244895-33245082 GCF_015228065.2 Penaeus monodon
ATCGAAAAAGCAAGAGGGAAAGCAGTAGGAGAACTAAACATGTGGTCCTCATCATGCTCCCGCTAAGTAAAAAGAAATATATTAAATGTCTAGGGCTTCTCATAAACAGGTAGGCTTATATTGAGCTGATTTACTGAACGCACACATGTATTAATAAATATCAACTAAGATTCGTTGATTTGCGGAT
>NC_051404.1:33245418-33245578 GCF_015228065.2 Penaeus monodon
CCGGAATCGAACGCCGTCTCAAGAGCACTGAACAATCCGGGTCTTCATCTCGCTCGAGTGTCGGCGAAGGGGTCATCAGAAAGAATGTAATAAGAATGTACTCCGATGCGTCGAAGGGTGGGTAAAAGCATGAGGCGTGCTGCAGAGATGCATGAACTGA
>NC_051404.1:33245730-33246731 GCF_015228065.2 Penaeus monodon
AGAAATGCCATGTAAAAGTTACAATCATATGTTCTTTTATTAAGGTAATAGGAGGGTGGAAAGTCGCGACATTTTCACTTTTTCAAAAATTTCAAGAAAAAAAAAGAAAAACAATCACATGATATTCATACCAACTTTGCAGACTTTCACTGTTCAACGTTCATTCAACCGACTTGCAAACACACTTTCGAGCAATTGCAATATACTTCAAAAATGAACTTTCCAGTTTTGCCCTGAAGCTGCGTTGCATATTGCCATTAGCGAATCATGTCTAAACTTGCAACATTACAAATGCAATTGTAAAAGGAAACTGCTGATAATGGCCCATTGAAAAGTTACAATTAACCAATACCTTTTAACTTACGCTTGGACTTACGCGACGCTGAACCAAAGCAAGAATAGATTGGAATTGAGTTTTAAGAAATGTTTCGTGTTATGATGTGAAGTTTTAAATGAAGTTTTGTGTTATGATGTTAATTTTTAAGAAAAGTTTTGTGTTATGATGTTAATTTTTAAGAAAATTTTTGTGTTATGATGTTAATTTTTAAATGAAGTTTTATGTTGTGATGTTAAGTTTTAAGAGAAGGTTCGTGTTATGATGTTAAGTTTTAAGAGAAGTTTCGTGTTATGATGTTAAGTTTTAAATTAAGTTTTGTGTTGTGATGCTAAGTTTTAAGAAAAGTTTCGTGTGATTGAGTTTTAAAAAACATTCGAGTTATGATGTTAAGTTTTAAGACAAAGTTCGTGCAATGATGTTAAATCTTAAGAAAAGTTTCGTGTTTTGATGTTAATTTTTAAGAAAAGTTTCTTGTTATGATTTCAGTTATTAAGACAAGTTTCGTGGTTTGGTTTTATGTTTTAAGGTAGGTTTCGTGTTATGACTTTAAGTCTTAAAGTAAATTTCGTGTTATTACAGTAAGTTTCAAGATAACTTTAGTGTTATGATGTTAAGTTTTAAGATAAGTTTCGAGTAATTACACTGAATTTGAAAATGAGTTTCG
>NC_051404.1:33246783-33247201 GCF_015228065.2 Penaeus monodon
AGTTTTGCATAATTATGTTAAGTAGTAACTTTTGAGTACGTTACTTATTGCAAACTTACCTTCGAAGTCACCGGCGGAATCAGGGGGGGAGGGGATATTCGTATGATAAACTGAAACAGAAAAATATGATATACAAAACGGCGTAAATAATACCAAATATCTATATAAGTACGGCCGTGATAAAATGAATACTATCATTTTGCTGAAATCATTGTGTTTACTTCCCACGAATTTTCGTATGAATGTGTATGTTTACCCATTTTCCTCGCTGAATTAATGGAAGTGTTTATCTCCTTTTTACTCGTGATGTCATATTTACAGTATTAATCAGCATAAAGTCCCTGGCGCCCCTTCAATGCACATTTCGCTCCCCTTTCGAAAAAAACAGGATCCGATGATCGAGGCATTATAATATACT
>NC_051404.1:33250250-33250829 GCF_015228065.2 Penaeus monodon
TAACATTATTGCCCTTCAGATTTTTTGCACTTCCGCTGTCGAGGCAGCCACGTCGATTAACAGTGTTGCTTCTCAGAATCTATGCATGCCCGCTGCCAAGGTTCACTTACGGCCTGCGGTACAGATTGCCGCCCCGCCGAGACTAACCTCATGGTCAGCGCTGCACTCACCCTTCCACGAACATGCCAACTCGACTTCCAGTTCCGCCCTTTGCGCACTTCTGACCGCTTCCTTTGCTTACAAACCACATTCTATCCTGCTCGATCCTTTGAACTCTTTCCTCACTGTTACAAATATTTCTCTTCCCTCCATGGACGTTCTCTTCCTTCCATGACCGACAAGGTCAGCGCCTTATCACCATGCACTCCTTTTCTTGTCACTGTATTATGCTGTTACCTCTGTTTTACCTACATAAGCAATTTATACACAATTATGGCAGTCATTCATCCTCTTGTATCCAAATATTAATTATAGTGCTACTTTGTTTATTTACTCCATCGTATCCCTTCCTGTATCCTCATTATTTTATTCATGTTATTGTAGTTATTACCATTATCGTATTAAAAAAAAAATAAAGAT
>NC_051404.1:33251150-33251220 GCF_015228065.2 Penaeus monodon
TGCCGGACTCTGACCGGACTGAATCTCTGCCCTTCAGCCGCATCTCTTTCTCCCCAGTAAAATCCTCTAA
>NC_051404.1:33253027-33254887 GCF_015228065.2 Penaeus monodon
TGCTTGCTAGTGGCATGCCCTCTGAATCTTATAATGCAGCCTACTACTGTGTGTTTGTTATGGCTCCGAATGTTGTTTGTGTAAGGCGTCCGTTGTGGTCCCGTTACCATTTCGGTCTCCATAGTTATTGTTATGGTTTGTGTTCACTTTTCCCGTGACTGCTCTTTATGAGAGTGAGGAAGTGTTAATGACTAGTGGGAGAGGAAGAGGGAGAGGACAGGAGGAGGGAGCGAAGGAGGGGAGAGAGGAGAATAAGGAGGATGAATAGAATGAAAGAAGGAGGAAGGGAGAAAAAAGAGAAGGGGCGGAGGGGGCTAGGGGGGGTCAATCTGGGGAATAAGAGGGGGGGGGGGGAGATAACAAGAGGGGAAGAAGGGAGGGAGAGCGGGGATGATGAGAGCGAGGAATAGGCATGGGGTGATGATGATGAAGTGGGGAGGAAGAGAATAAGGGGAATGGAAGGAGTGGAAAGTAGAGAAAGAAGGGTGGAGAAGGGGGAAACAGTGGAAGATGAGGAGGGAGATGAAGAGGATGAGGAAAGCGAAGGGAGAGGAACTAGAAGAGAGGGAGAATGGAGAGGAACTGGAAGAGAGGGAGAATGAAGAGGGGAGTTAAGGAAAAGGAGGTGAAGGGAGAGGATGAAGAGGAATAAGAGAAAAAAAAAAAATGGAAGAAGGCAATGAAAGAGGAAGGAGAGTAAGAGATAACTAAGCCAGATGAAGAAAGATAATGTATAAATAAGATAAATAAGCCACGTCATGAAGTATAGATAGGAAGAGGAATTGAAGTAAACATGATGGAAGAAAATTAAGTGGATCTAAGTGGAGGAAATTAAGTAAATATAAGTGGAGGGAGTGAAGTAGGAAGAGGAAAAGAAGTGGATACAAGCGAAAGAAAAAGTGGATCTAATGGGAGGAAATGAAGTTGATCCAAGGAGAGAAAGTAAAGTGGATCGCAGGGAGGAATTAAGTGGATCCAAGGGTAGAAAGTAAGTGGACCCAAGAGGAGAGAAGGAAATCGAGCCAAGAGGAGGTAAGAGGAGCACTGACGAGAAGGGAAGAAAGGAGAATGGTCGTTAAAGATGAAGCGAATGAACGAACTGAATTCCTTCAACTCTCGTGCTTAATGCGTGATCATATATATATTTTTTTGTTAGGAGTGAATGGCCTTAAACTGTATGCGTCGATGATTCTAAGGACGTCGAAGTCTTCATTAAAGCGCTGTTGAAGTCTAGCAATTAAGGTACATGAATTAAAACGGTCTTCATTGAAGTACATTCGTCACAGAGTTAAAGGATGGAGTACACCAATTCGCGTACTGTTCGTTAAGCCGCCAGTCGATGCATGTGAACAAGAGGGCGTGTGAATTACGGCAGTGGAGGCTTAAGACAGTGACAAAAGGTCTTATAAGGAACTAAAATCTAATCCTCTTTCTTTTCTCTACCTTATTTTTTTTTTGTATCTTGTTGGCCGCTTATTTTACTTCCTCACCTTGGACTAGAATATTTTTTTTGCCCTATTTCAAGACATATTCACGCTCTGTGGCGATTCCCGCGAAATCGGCGTCATGCACTACAAGTAAATTGCAAATACCTTAAATGGAATAAGGTTGCTGAATGGATAGTAACCCAACACTAGTGAAGATAAGTTCTCTTTCCTTTATTTTCATAAAATCATATCAATACCGGCGACCCAGGAACGACACGGGGCCGCAGTCTACAAGTTGGGAATCATTGCCAAAGAGAGAGAGGCAACTTGCTAAGTTAAGGCGCCGCCTGAGTTAGTCTGAATGGACGTCTGCTCCCATCTCACTGCTATTATACAAATGGCGCAGACCCTCTCGGTAACGAGGGGCAACTAC
>NC_051404.1:33255222-33256036 GCF_015228065.2 Penaeus monodon
GAACTGATCATTTGCATTTGTGAATATAAATCACGCGTTGAGGGCACTGGCACGATGCCAGGCCAGCCCCCAAAGTCCATTTCTTTTATCTGACCCGAATAAAGCCTCTCCATGAAGTGTGTGTATTGACAAGGGCGCGCCCAAGGGAGCCTTCCTCTTCGTGAAATTGTTTGAGAAAGTCTGTAGAAAGGAATAGGGACTGAAAGCGCGTCCGGAAGAAGTTCCAAGAGAGACAAGGAACACTCAACGTAGCTCATTCATAGTAACGGGAGAACAGGTTATTAATTTCGTGATAGCAAGCCTTTTATTGCACCCGCAACCATTCTGTTGATAATTTAGTCGAGGGAAAACGGTTAGAACCCCCAAGGGACTGATGCCTTTGCCAATCTGAGGCAATAATTCCAACAACCAGAGATCAAACAACGTAAAAGCATGGTCATATCAATGAATACGATAGATATGATAAAAATGCGTAACTAATAAACTGCATATTTTCTTTTAGAGTAGTTTCTCTGTTTGCGCTTCCGTGCTCTCACTCGTGCACATGAGAGTCCGTGTGCGTTCAAGGCGTCCACGCATGTTATCAGGGCACTGTTGAGGTACAGCGCTCGTGTAATCACCCCTTGAGTCAAGGTGGGTGGTGATGGTTTACTTGAACGCAGCATAAACATAACTCTATCTGTTTCATGATTCTCTTTTGATGTTAAGTAGATTACTTACTTAAAAGACTCCTGCCTTCTACTCTTTTTTGGACTTCATTTCTTCATCACTGACTAAAACCCACGTGTTGTTAAATACTCGTCTGGCCATTTGC
>NC_051404.1:33256071-33256230 GCF_015228065.2 Penaeus monodon
AATCGGCGATGGCCCTGGAGGCTCCCCACAACCTTTCTTCCAAGTGGCAACAGTTATATATGAAGAGATTTAAACCAATTAATACTTTAGTTATCATTTTACTGATTGGATGAATTGTTCCATACGTGATACAAGGGGTCAGGTGTGTGATCCCTCGGA
>NC_051404.1:33258928-33259121 GCF_015228065.2 Penaeus monodon
AATTATTATAATACTTCATGGGATATTTAGAAAAATTATGTTATCTAAACATAAATATGATTACCAACTAGCACACGAATCCCCTAAAGGTAAAATCAACGATAGTAATTGAATACAAGCTTTGCCTGATCAATTATTCATGATATGTGAATTATGCAAGAGCCCAAAATGCATTTCATAAAAGCTATACGTG
>NC_051404.1:33261502-33261696 GCF_015228065.2 Penaeus monodon
AGTAGACTCACCAGGAGAGACCAGCACCCGGCCGACACCAGGCCTCGCCCGTCGCTTTGTTGAAGTTTGAGGGATTCCGCTCCAACAATTTTTTTGTATGGTCCCCCCCCCCTTGTTTTATTTTACATAAAAGACGTCGATGCGAGAGGTTCACAAGACAACCGAAGTCGTCTGCCGCTTCTTCACCGAACTTC
>NC_051404.1:33262663-33262843 GCF_015228065.2 Penaeus monodon
AAGCGATATATATACATCAACGCTGACACATTTCTAAAATCATCCGGTTCCATTAGTACGTTTGAATTACTTATGTTTTCGCGAAGCCCCTTCCGTTTAGACAGTATGAATAAACCATCATTGTTTATTGATAAAAGCATCATTAAGGTGTAATTTTCCGGGATGTTTTGTGCATGTCTT
>NC_051404.1:33263812-33264057 GCF_015228065.2 Penaeus monodon
TAGGATAGTATTCGATGACGCAATTCATTAACACGTCATAGCAAATCTAAATAAAATTAGCTGCTGAGATCTTAACTTTTCGAAGCTAATTAAAGAATATATATAGAGAGAAATCTGTATTTTTGAACGTGATGCAGGCTTATAAGGAACATATGATAAAGAATGAGAGCAGGATATGATAAAGCAAATAAACAGATAAGAAAAAATAATGATTGAAAATAAATATGGAAGAAGCCAAAGGTGAT
>NC_051404.1:33264258-33264532 GCF_015228065.2 Penaeus monodon
CATGAATACAAACTGGAATTCAAAAAGTAAAATTTGGAACAGGTAATTAACAGCTAAAGACCTTTACTGTCTCTCCCTCACTGTCCAATTCCGTTTAAAGTTAAAAGAAACAAACGAACGAAGCAGGAAATTGTTGCTGATACAGAATCGAACACTTTCACATTCCCGAAATGTGTCTATCACATACAGGCAGAATGAAAATGTTACGTTTTCAAAATAGTTTGACCTAGATTAGATCGAAAAGAGAAAACGGAGAAAAAAACAAAATTATGCT
>NC_051404.1:33264566-33264751 GCF_015228065.2 Penaeus monodon
ATGAACCAAAACCAACGCAAAATGTTGTAGGAATATAAAGTCAATCAAACGCTAAATTAATGTAACAACACATTGAATAGTGAAATGAAGACAGATGATGATGAGTACATAAGAATGCTGACCGCACAAATAATTTTGAATGTTGTGTGCAATAAAAATAAATGATTCGTTTAGAGTGAAAGGGT
>NC_051404.1:33265230-33265322 GCF_015228065.2 Penaeus monodon
GCGAGAGGGAGAGGGAGAAGATGAGGAGAGGCAAAGTCTGGTTAAATTTATTAGCCATTGCATGTCTTTATTAATCTGTAAAAGTTTCGATG
>NC_051404.1:33268772-33268934 GCF_015228065.2 Penaeus monodon
CTAAAGGTGAATACCGAGTTTATTATATGTTGATAATATAAGTTATTGCAAACTGAAGTTACTTTATATATATAAAATGCGGACTTGGCACACTGCGAAATACATTAAGCATATGAAGCTACTTTTGTTTTAGCCTATATATGTATGTGTGAATTAAATCCG
>NC_051404.1:33269019-33269208 GCF_015228065.2 Penaeus monodon
AACTTTGCAGTCAGCATCTCATGAACGTTTTTGAAAAAATAGAAAGAGCAAATAAGAAAAGTGAAAGTAGGGTGAACTTAGTTATTTAGTGCATGAACGGAAGGGATTGTGGAAGCGATATTGTTTTTCTTATTTTCTATGTATGTTCTAATTACTTTTTGCAAGAACCCCAATCTTCTCAACCATACT
>NC_051404.1:33269402-33269578 GCF_015228065.2 Penaeus monodon
TTGGTTGGTGATATGTTGGGTTCATAATTAAAGTAAGTTTATAATCATGACTTCGCTAAATGAATTGATGAAGTCCGGAAAAAATCTAGGGTTAACGGGAGAAAACAAAGAGCAAAGCAAAGAGCGTGGAAGGTTCGAATTATATCGCGAAGAAAGAGCGAAGGCGAGAAGGTTTG
>NC_051404.1:33271442-33271717 GCF_015228065.2 Penaeus monodon
CTCCTGCTTGTCAGAAATGTGAATAAGCACGACGAGGTGATATTAATCACATACTTTATATTATGGAACTATTAACTACCACTTACATCTTTTCCCAGGAGCACCTTGTAAGCCAAAATCGCATTTACGTGGAATTGAAAACACAAAACCGAAACTTTTACATCAGTCTACGAAGTCTGAAGATGGTGAGCGACTTTTTCCACCAACTCCTCAGATGATATTGCTGATCATGTCGACGCCTTATCATCTTTACACGGAATGATTTTGTTGAACTT
>NC_051404.1:33274189-33274535 GCF_015228065.2 Penaeus monodon
AACAGACAATACATCCGTTGCTGGACAACGTGCTTATTAAACTTGCGCCATCCTCAGCACAATTGCGCATTTGTATTAAGCCTGCAATTACAGGAGTGGAATGCTTGTTAATGACTGAGCGCATACATATTAACACGATAATTGTTATGCATGTCATTAGCAAGTGAAAAAGTGTATAAATCTAATTCCGGCAAAATATAGCTGACATCAGGTTTGAATTACCCAGCATGGAGAAATTTTGCCCCGAGACCTGGCGCCGAAAAAAAATATTTTGTCTTTTTTTTTGTTCTGTCGTTTTGTTGATTGAATAACCGGCTTGTCTTATTGGCTTCGTTTCCTTTTTTAT
>NC_051404.1:33274634-33274992 GCF_015228065.2 Penaeus monodon
TAATCTCCTTTTTTGTATTCCTATCATAGCTTTTACCTATTCAGTTGATACGTATATATTTTATTTTCTGTTGACATTCGTGTTCAAGTCATCGTCAATTTCCTGATTGTTTTTATTTAGTTCTATGAGAATCTTCCTGCTGTTGATTGCAATTCACATTTCCTATTCATTACGTTATAGGGCTTATGATATTACATCCTGCGCGGGGTGAATTCTTTAATATGGAGAGCAGGTTGTCACCACGATAAAAAAGGATGAATTAGCGATTTTCAATGATTGTAAACACGGCAGGCTAAACAGGCTCCAAAATTGGCACACCACGGTTAACAAAACAAACTGATGAAACGATTGGCTCCAT
>NC_051404.1:33275042-33275301 GCF_015228065.2 Penaeus monodon
TTTATGCTACTTCATACGCACAAGAATAAAAAACACTATAAGCATAGCAATTTCAATCACGTCACTGCTCTCGTTCTTATCAGCCTTGAATGAAAACTAGATTACTAGATTATTGTATTTCATCCTTTTTTTTTCTCCCTCCACCAAAATCCCGTTGCACATTACCATAATTAAAAGAAAAGCAGAAAACAAGAGGTATGGCCATACTGATTTATCTATGTATATTGGCCGACAGATAAATGTAGAAAGACGCATCTGT
>NC_051404.1:33276378-33276727 GCF_015228065.2 Penaeus monodon
AGATATGCAAACCCTGGCAGTATCCCCTGCTCTCGGGGAAAAATATTCCCGCCTCAAAAAACATGGCGAAATTCAATTTTTCGCTAGAAGAATTTTCCCGTGGCGGAGATTAATCAAGAGGGAAACATCTCGACCACGCGTCCTGTGCCTTGGTCGCGACGCCCTCGCTGAGAACAACAAGAGAAAACTATTTTCCCGATCGGCCTAAAGCTAGGAAGGGCGGGATAAGCGCCGGGTTTAAGGCGGTCGTCGTCACCTGGAGCGCCTTTTGTTGTCAGAGGAAGACGGAGAGAGGGCGCTTGTGTGAGCCGGAGAGCCCTCAAGGGAACGAGTCGGCCCGTAAATCAGT
>NC_051404.1:33276806-33277007 GCF_015228065.2 Penaeus monodon
GCGCGTGGCAGAAGAACAGGAAAGATCCGCAGGAGCCGAGATTAGTCGAGGCTCACGCGAGATCTGCTCGAGGTCAACAAACGTCATTGAAACAGAGCGGCTCCCGGGCCCTCTGGCCGACACAACGGAGAGAATACTATATCAGGCTTACACAGACGATTTCGTTAGTCGCCGGCTGTTGTTAACGGGGTTCTTACTCCC
>NC_051404.1:33277227-33277428 GCF_015228065.2 Penaeus monodon
CATTTTGAAATTTGTCAATTTTGAATTGCAGGAAATGTGGAGTATTAACTCTTCTCTATATTCCTATAGCAGTGTCATTCAGCAAGATAAATGAACTTTATAAAAAGTCGAGGAACTGATACCAGAAGGGGAGAAATATAATGTATTATATTATCCACATTTCACATTCATATTTTTTCTTTATGACTTGAATGACTATAA
>NC_051404.1:33279561-33279785 GCF_015228065.2 Penaeus monodon
CAACACGGCGAAGTTGCGGTAGCCAGTAGTAAGGAGAGAACTGTAGGTGAGGTGCCATGTCCCCTAATAATTCATATTTTAAAGAATCTTCAGCTACCCTAAAAATACATTTTGGAAGACATTACATTTTCGCTGCTGAAATCTATCATTCAAAATGTATGGAGCCATGTTCTGCAATACCAAAATCTTTAAAATATCTTCGTCTTATTAGTTGGTATTCCCTC
>NC_051404.1:33280735-33281264 GCF_015228065.2 Penaeus monodon
AGAAAAGAAAAAAAAAGTGATTAAATGGAAAAAATAAACGATAAAAAAGGCTAATCTCTCAGATACCAATAACCCTTTCCCTTCAAAGAGAAACAGGACCTGCCCACGATATTTCTGTAACGAGGTTACTTGTAAAGATAAGGAAGGTTAGATACGCAGCCTCATTCGAACGTACAAGAAGAATTTTCGATAAAAAAGAGTGCCCTCCAGCGTAGAGCAAGTTAAGGCTGGAGGTGACAGCTGCAATATTAATACAGCCTTTGATTCAGTCTTATTGTGGAGAGAAACGACATAAGATTCATCCTATGTGTATATACTTTACACTTTAACAATATACTTTACACAAACAGATTAATCCCCTGCACACTAGTCGAATATCAATATCACTATATGAAGCCAGTAAATTTATCTCTTTTTCTTTTTTGGTTAATCTGAGAGTAACATGAAAGCTGAAGAAACTGGCAAATATTCTCGACTGATATCCTACGAAGTTTGCTAGACACATATTTGCATGGCGGGTTATAGAGGT
>NC_051404.1:33281457-33281809 GCF_015228065.2 Penaeus monodon
CTTTACCTGTGGCAAGCGTACTTCTCCAACAGCAGCAGCTATTGAATTCGGCTACACTGATTGGGTTCCGCGGGTGCTTCTTCAGGCAAGGTCCGTCACCTACTTCCTCTCCAGATACAGACGCCTTTTGGCACCTTGGAAAGGCCTTCCGCCTTCGCCATCTCTCTCTTTTGATACCGGGGGATGTCCACTGCCCATTCTTCCTACCGCAGGAGCCTTTTTATTGGTGCCGTCCATTTACCTTGGAAGACACTGATTCGAGTTAATACTGTAAGTTATGTGTTTGTGTGTGTGCTATTGAATTTGCTGTTGTATTAAACAATCCTCTTATATAATGGTTATGTATGTATGA
>NC_051404.1:33281900-33282328 GCF_015228065.2 Penaeus monodon
ACATAATTGTAGTAAAATTTATTTATTTACGCCATAAATAATCTCTGTTCGAAGTATCAACGCGCAGTGAAGATCGTAGAAAATCGAGATCAAAGTCACCATGTTCCGTGAGGGAAGGCGCCAGAGCTCTTAAACGTCAATGCATATTAACGATACCCTCTATTTATTTTATGAATTTAAATTATGTTGTACGGATAGGTTATGATATGAGGTCATGTGTACTTACTGGGTCATCCTTACATGTGGATTTTCTCTCCTTTATTATTACTAAGAGAAGACAATAATGTTATTCTACGCTTCTTTCTCTTTTAGAATTTCCAATGAGATTTTTACGATGGATCGGGTTGCAATCTATATGATTCATACCGACTGAAAAGAGTTTTATTTAGTTTAGTTCCGCTTTGTGAGTTCCATAACTACGAGCAATT
>NC_051404.1:33282753-33282990 GCF_015228065.2 Penaeus monodon
CCATTGCTCATACGGGTCACATGATACATACATCCTTCTGCCATTACCATCACGTTATCCAGTGGCAGCCTGTGTGTGCCATTCAAAGCGACACATCAAAAGGATCGATCCCGGGCCGTTAATCAGGATTCCCACAGAAAGGGTACTAAAGATTCCTCATCCATGGTGCGCGGGAAAGTGGTTGAACTTCCCGAAACTCCGTCTCAACTCTGAGGTATTTCGATTCGCCAACTCTCG
>NC_051404.1:33283014-33283471 GCF_015228065.2 Penaeus monodon
GAAATGTCGAAGGGAGAAAATTTCAATAGAAACAATAAGAAATACTGTATGTACACTTTGAAATGAAATATTATACACAAGATTCAAAATCGCAAATCATACGTAAATATAAGTATCACGTGTCGTCTGCTGATCAAAATAAAAAAAAGGAATCGAAGCGAATCGAATACTCCAAACAACGGGTAAGTTGCCAGTTTTTCTTCTCTTCAAACTGAACACGCTATAAACTGCAGAATCTTGGCTTCCTCGCACCTCATTATGCCGAGATCTTGATCGCATGTTTCTACTTTTCTTTTCTATATTTAAAGTCGGAAATTGTGATTCCTTTGTTTACAGAGCCGGGATTGATGGTTTCTTTTGCATTTAAAGCCGGAAATAATGGCTTCTTTTGTTATTGACATAGTTTTTTTTAGAGCCGGAAATGATGATTTCCTATCTCTAGAGCTCGGATTAATGA
>NC_051404.1:33283500-33284000 GCF_015228065.2 Penaeus monodon
AAGCCGAAAATCGGGATTCATAATTTCTTTTCTTTTTAGAACCGAAAATGATTTCTCTAGTTTATAGAGCCGGATTTCATCATTTCTTTTGGGTTTTAGAGCCGGAGTTGATGATTTCTTCCCGGTTGCATCTCACTCTCGGGGAGGCCAGTGCCATCGCTAGTTCTTTCCTTAACGGTAGCAAATAATGGATGACGTTCACTTAGCGGCATCACTGACGGTCATTCACTCTTATTTCACGATTTGAGAATACTTTGTTAAGCATTACGCTTCATGCTTCACGCCCGCACAGATCCTGACTTCTTCGCGTGACAAATCCTGATTGCTCATTCCCCGGGCTCTCCTGATATTAATGACCAAAAGTTAGCTTAATTGCGACGGTCATCATGACTGGCCCTTTTCCAAGCACGACCGTCTGATTGGCCTGTCGTATGATCGTTCTTGATTATTTCATTTATTTGTTGTTGTGATACAAGGCACGTATCCCCCCATCTAGCGCT
>NC_051404.1:33284104-33284297 GCF_015228065.2 Penaeus monodon
CAAATAAACAAGGGTACAATAGGGTGCTCGAACTTGCATGGCATAAATAAAGGCCAGTATCCTAATGCCAAGCAAAGGATAATCATAGAAACACGCAAAAAAATAACATGATTATAGATTTAACGTGAATACCTTTTATAGTGCTTCCTAGTGAGGTCGTTAATACCTGATTGTGAATTCCTGGTCCAGTACG
>NC_051404.1:33284635-33285378 GCF_015228065.2 Penaeus monodon
ATAATCATCATCAAAGATTCATTGACTAAAATGAAGTCATATTAAAAATTATTGCACTTCAACTGATACCTGTCAGTCGTGAATTGAACTGGGAATTATTTTAATCAATTATGAAATTATATAAATTGGAAATAAATTGGAACTGAGAGAAACTATATAAAATGGTCGAACTGAAATGGAACTGATATCAATGAATGGAGATAAATTGATGCCTGAAAGGATGAGATTATTTTGGACTGTGTATGCGAATTCATGGTTGTCGATAAACGAACCTACAGTATACCCAAATAAATCACGAAATGTTTGAAAAATGGTACGACTCATTCTCCATTGCTCTTCGGGTATTGGAAGTGCAGTTTAGGATTTGATTAAAGGTTTGAGGAAGTTACGATGATCAGTTGCAATCTTCAATAACTTGGACTCATTATTTTGTTTACTAATGTAAAGAACTGAGTAATGTGAACTTTTATCGAATAAAATAAGTGGCTTGTGTGGGACCATTTGCTAAATCATATAAAGAACTTATTTTGGATCCTCATTTTTTATTAATTTCCGTTAGATAAAAGGTGGTGGTTAGAGTGAAATTGGTTTTGAGATGAAATAATTTTAACTTACTGAAATGTTGACAATAGTAAACTGAATTGAACAGGGATTGTAAAGAATTTTCACATAATTAATATATCTGTAAGTGACGATTTCCTTTTCATGAAGGAATTCAACTACAATTGAATTCAGATGTTATT
>NC_051404.1:33285417-33286127 GCF_015228065.2 Penaeus monodon
CCCCAGGAAAAAATCTAACGTTTAACAAAGAGAAATTATCTCGTTAACAGCTTAAGTTTTTCAGGACAAAACTTAACGTAGTCTGTGCTGACGTTGGATTACTACTGAAGTGTGACACCCATCTCGTGCATCATTGCAGGCCAGTTCACACAGACTGTGTGAACTGGATAAGTTACCCTTACGTCGGACCAGACTCAAGTCATGGCGATCCTTCGATCAAGGCGAATGCAATATACTTTGTCGAGAAACGATGGCGGTTGACGAGAGACAGTATCAGTGCATCATAATGTCAGGCGTTATTGCAACATAGCCGTCGTGAAAACTAATGTAACACGACGTTTGTCTGTACATAGATATATCCAAGGTAATCTCTACGGTCCAAAATCTATGCAACATAACATAACCAAGGCAAAACATCCTCCGTCACAGATAAACAAAACGTGAAATTCTGCCCCAGTCCTTCCATCGCCGCACGTTCATGGCGGTGCTGCAGGCGATTCACGATTCCCAGCATTCCCATCTGAGAGCACAAGGAGCGCCTCTGGAACCATGTTTATGAATCATTGGCTTCTTTGAAGATGATGACCTTCTTCTTCCGTCTTGCTTCTCCTTCCGAAATATTTCCCGTTTGGTTATGCGAGAGGCAGGAAATTCATTCTATGTAACTGAAGTCCTATGCCGGAAGACATTTAAATGTCAGATACCTACTA
>NC_051404.1:33287725-33289969 GCF_015228065.2 Penaeus monodon
AACTACAGCTCCAACCCAAAAGACTGGATTTTGCCTTGATGACATAGATACAGAAAGTTCTAAATATGAAGCTGATGGAACAGTCAATGGTTTATGTGTATGTGGATTCTAAAGGACTCGAGGTGAGATTATGTTATTGTGGCAGAGAATGTGCTACCAGATGTAGCGGTCACTAGAGCGGAAAAGGTGAAAGGGCAAGATTATTTGGGTAGACTAGACTACTTTCCTAGAGTCAGTTATACAGGATGGGTTACAAGAGAAGTTACACAGTGCTGATACTCTTCGCAGACCACAGTCATGTGCAGTTCAAACTCTAGCTTCTAAAGTAAAACGGGTACATCTATTAATCTTGCCTGAAATAGAACCCCTGAAAGTAACTCCCACGAATTAGCAAAGTTATAGTTATAACTGTCCATTTCTTTTAAAAATGAGAGAAAAACCAGTTCAAAAGAGCTAGATAGAATGCAAGATGGTATAGAGTTCAAGTTTGAAGAACACTCTGGCTTGATTTATCGTGTTTGTGTGTACTCGAATCGCAGTCAAAGAATTGAAAAGTCTTCTCTAGTTGTTCCAACTGAATGTAGGCAGATAATTCTTTCAGTTGCTCATGAAAGCCTTCTTGTCTGACATTTTTCTCATCGCAAAACTGAAATGAAGGTTAAAAATAATTTCTATTCGCCAGACATGGGAATTGAGATAAGGGATTACTGCAAGTCACGTGGCAAATACCCATTTTTAACAGAACCATTCTCTCGGGTTTCCATTGACTTAGTAGGTCCCCTTGTTCCATCTTCTGAAGGGTATCATTACATATTAACTTTGGTAGACGTTGCAACTGGATTCCCGGAAGCTTTGCCTTTAAAATAAATGGATTCCATGTCTGTGGCTGAAGTATTATTAGTAATATTTTCAGGGGTAGGAATTTGATCTGAAAAAAAGCACCCAATTTACACCTCAACTGTCAAACCTTTATTTAGTACACCTTATCATCCTATCGTGAAATCCAAATGATAGAACTGGGTTTTTAGCATTTGAATTGCTGTATAGAAGGTCAGTCAGTGGTCAGTGTTTTGAGAAATTTGTGGGAGGATAAAACTATCAAAGATGATGAAAGATCTACATTCCACTATGTAAACCATTATGTAAATTAGAGGGTTGTGCCAGAAATGCACTTCAGAATGTTGAGATAAGTTCTTACTCTGATTTAAAGTCAGGATAGAAATTTTTCAGCCTGGTGAAGTTCTCATGGCCTGGAATGGTCCCTATAATATTCTGGAATGTCGTAATAAAGTAAATTACCTTCTAGATGGACATGGGAAACCCAAGTTGCATCATGTTAATCTTTTGAGAATAGGAGATCCCAAGATCAGCCTACTTGCCACTGATAAAGTTTAGAAGCTAGGTAATGTAGACAACCCCATGATTGTTCAGAATTGTGTATTGAGTGACTTAGAGTCACAAAATTATTTTCCTGTTACTACTCCTTTGAATTCAGATTCATCCGAAAGTCTAATATTTGTTCTAATCTATCCAATGAACACAAAGCTCATATTGACAAAATCGTGGGGAATTTTGCTCACGTTTTTTTTCTGAAAAGCCTGGTTGTACAGCTACCTTAGAACATGATATAGAAATTGCAAATACAGAACAAATAATGTCTAAAGTCTGCTCAATCAAATAAATCTGCAACCATAATTTGAAGCTGAGGTTGATAATCTTCTTGAAGAAGGGATTATAAAATTGTCTTCCTCCCCACATTCTCACCAGCAATAATGGTTAAAAAGTCAAACCAGTTTCTCGTATTGTTGTGTATCTATCCAATGGATAGACACGTGTTGGAGGAACTGTGTAGAGGCAAAAGGAATTTCTTTTCAAAGGAATCAGTTTTGTTCGCACTATAGCGATGGAGATTCGAGCTTAGTGTTCGAACTAGATTCGAAGCCAGTTTTCTAACATGCGGGTGTTCGAGCTTCCACTCTGACTCGAGCACCACGAAGGTAGGAACTCGCTTTTCTTTGTTGAATTATATTTTATTATATTATATTGAATTTAATAATGGTTTTGTTCTAATCTTTTACTTTGTACCATGTGTAAATCGTTAATGATAATTTGAAAATGTGAAAGTATTGATTTGTTTAAATTTAAAAACCGAAACTGTTGCCGAGGGCCGGGCATAGAAACCTAACGAAGATAACAGATTTAAGACATATTGACATGAAAAGATCCTGCCTTCACAAAAGGAAT
>NC_051404.1:33290174-33290685 GCF_015228065.2 Penaeus monodon
TTCAATGAGGAGAAAAGAAAAGAAAAAAAAACAGTTTCCCCTTTTGGTATAAATTCCGCAACTTTTCCAGATGTTCTCTCTATATAAATATAGAAGTATATAAACATATTTTTTGACATACACATCATTTGGTAAATAGATAAGCAGGTAAATTGGTGGGTGTACATACAGGTTTCTTTCGTATTAAACTGGTGTGTTAAACAGTTGAAACATCTGAAACATTATTCATGGCAAAGATATAATTTAGTACAGACAATAACATACACAGTCCATTATATACATATCATGTACAGTATTCGCTTTATGCTAGCCTTTTTGAAGCAGAGCTTCAAATGTACTATTTACAAGAAGATAAATACAAGAAATACACACAAAAAATAACAGAGCTATACAGGGGGTGAAACTATGACAAGGACAAGGGTTATATGAAATAAACTGGTTGTGAACAAACGTTTGTATGACCTGTTAATCGAAGTATAGGTTTAATACGGTTTAATCTGTTCATATAGAT
>NC_051404.1:33290729-33290889 GCF_015228065.2 Penaeus monodon
CGTAATACGGTTTAATCTATTCATAAGTGTCCGACAACTGAGTTAAAGTCGAAGGTTTCCTTGTAAGTGGCCACACCACATCCATCTGTCTTCTTTGTGTGCTCTCGGGATTAATCCTCTTTAGCCCCGAGATACGAGTCGAAAAATTCGATAAAAGTCT
>NC_051404.1:33291099-33291609 GCF_015228065.2 Penaeus monodon
GGACACCTAACATGTATATCGTACAGTGATTTGATAGACACTTGGGCTTTACTTTATCATTAGATATATACCAGCTGCAAATTGTTCAGTAATAAATGCTAAAAAAATGCATACACATCAAATAGTTTGTATTTGCTCACTGATTATCAGTTTAGCTCGGGTGATAAAATAAGTGAACACAGACTTATGTTAATTTTCGTCCAACCTTGCCTTCCCTTATCCGTTCTAATTAGGGACTACAGGTGCAAAATTTTAATAATAATGGGGTGGGCCTGTGTCATCATATGAATCCTTATTTTATTTTTATGCGGTTTATTAGTGAGACAGAATTGAAGAGAGATAAAAAAAGTCACTAATATGATTTATATGAAACTAGGAAGATGCATGAAATCCCATATATTAAATGTATTATCTTTCGAAATTGCTCCTAGATTAAGAGGATCCCCTGGGACTACATCTCATTAAAATTTCTATCTATGAAAAAAAATAATCCTTTGGTGAGTCACTCTG
>NC_051404.1:33291758-33291927 GCF_015228065.2 Penaeus monodon
ACGATGTGTATATCCTTAATAACATCAACGGCGTGTGGGATAACCAATCTAAATATAATTAGGGCAGGACTTTATAGTACATAACCATCAACGCACGTTTAGTTTATCTTATACGGTGTTGGAGAAAAGTGCGATCTTAATATTGCTCTTGGAAATGAGGTGGTCGGGT
>NC_051404.1:33292660-33292787 GCF_015228065.2 Penaeus monodon
TGACACTGGGAATGTAACAGACATTTTCGACACTGGGAAACAACACTGACATTGTCGACACTAGAAAATAACACAGACATTTTCGACACTGGGAAATAACACAGACATTGTCGATACTGAGAAATAA
>NC_051404.1:33293023-33293237 GCF_015228065.2 Penaeus monodon
TTCCCCCGAGTTTCCCTTATTTTCCTTTCAGTTTATTTTCAATAAATATAAGTGCTGTAAAATAAAAAGCAACTGGAATTTCAAAGAATACCAGACTCGACAGTAATGACCCAAACGACGTGTTCTACTCTTTTCGTAAATAAAATGATTTTAAATGAGAGCTGAAGAGTGCGTCTTTATACAGTTGTGCAAAGTAATTTCTGTAATTAACCCA
>NC_051404.1:33293534-33293614 GCF_015228065.2 Penaeus monodon
TGTTTCGAAAACATAAAAGTCTCAAAGTTAATTTGTTCGTGCTCTATGACATCTTGATCAGTTTAGTTTATTTTTTATGA
>NC_051404.1:33293655-33293754 GCF_015228065.2 Penaeus monodon
TACAAATGACGGAATATATTTAGTCGTAAAGTAATAAGTGAATTTTGGCGGAGTTTCCCGTAGAGTTTGAGTGACTTAATTGTACGAGAGGCTAATCGC
>NC_051404.1:33294479-33294813 GCF_015228065.2 Penaeus monodon
TAACGAACGCATTCAACTCCATTGCCCCCCCCCCCTCCTCCCCTTGCCTTCCTCGCGTCCGCATTTCGATTCCATTCCTGGCGCAACCTTTTCGAAATGACCTCAATTTAGATACGACTCTTATCCCTAACCTTGCAAACTGATTGGGGATTGAACACCGGGGAATCGCACGGGGCACCAGCGAGCGTCTCGACTAATCTTGGTCCAATCATTATTTCGATTTGTCCCGATTGAAGTGACTGGGACCTGACTGTCACCTTTCGGCGTTGATAGGTTCCTTACCATTTAGCTTGACAGTCAATGATGCTATTCCTGAAATGCTGCCGGGCGGTTC
>NC_051404.1:33295890-33296208 GCF_015228065.2 Penaeus monodon
AACTTTAAAGTTATCTTCATTCGTTATTGCTCACAGACTTATTTAGTATTTCATAGTCATTAGTATTGATTATTATTTGCGTAATCATTATCAACCGGATATTTACTTTTTCATATTAGTATTATTTTCTAGGATGCTCCAGGTTACATTCAACGTGGCTATATTGTATGGCTATAAAAGAAAGAAAATCAAGTCAAGGTACGTGGTGTATTTTACAAGAAAAACAAAAAGCTCGTAATCTCAGATCAGCAAATATATATATATGTGCGATTTCCCATATTTGTCGCTGAACAGGACAGAAATGGCACAGCCGTGCCG
>NC_051404.1:33301435-33301624 GCF_015228065.2 Penaeus monodon
CTCTGGCTGAGAATATTGTGAGTAACAGTTACTGGTTCTCTTTCCCCTTATTTATTCTCTCTTCTTATTTCTTTCTAAATAGTATAATGGCGCTAGATCCTTCGATTTTCCCAACAATACCATTTTGCATCTAATGGGGGCGGGTTCGGGGGTAGAGGGTAGGGGAGGTGGCGCTTTTCAGCAAATCCC
>NC_051404.1:33303530-33303705 GCF_015228065.2 Penaeus monodon
ATGGTCCCTAGTCCAGAGGAAACCGTGGATGACAGGGGATATGTTTTTGTTTTCCCCAATTTTTGGTTAAATTCTTGTTTTGTGTATATTTCCGTTTCGTTGTTATTTGTTTTGTCTGATGCAATTCGTTCAAATCCCTGATACAGAAGTATGTTTTACAAAATATCCTGATTAT
>NC_051404.1:33303883-33305666 GCF_015228065.2 Penaeus monodon
GTTTTATATCTTTTTAGAATTAGATATTGTGGTTCAGATAAATTTTTTTTCTGCCAGGTACGTCGCTGTCTTATTGAAAATTTCGAGTGAACTGCATTCATATGAATTATGAAGTATCTGCTTTAATATGCGTATATAAATTTAATGTTGAGGGTATATAGCTGTTGTTGCTTTTAAATTTATCATTAATAGCATATTTGAAAGAAGAATGTCTCGTTGGTAGAACTACTGCAGAATTACATAGGAAGTTTATAAGGCTGTAGAACTAAATGTTAATTATCTATGAAAAAAAGTATTTACCGGAATCGCGTAATTGGCGGATCTCTTTGAAGGCTGCTTTGCCTGGCTGTGATTTCAAATTGCTATTGATTAATTAACTGACTTTTGCTTTTAAATCTAGTTGAGGAAGCTGATTACTTTTCAAGCGTCCCCTCTAACATGCAAAGTAATGAAGACATTGTCTTGTCCAATACTTGTTTTCACTTACTTTAACATGATTTGCATTCTAGTCACCCCAGCTTCGCAAGTTATTAAGCAAAGTTGACCTAATCCCCATGATATATATCTTCTCTTACTCCAGAGCGTTCTCAAAATTTCATAACCTACGTTAGCGTTATTCTTGAAAATCCAATTCGAAATGAGGTTACGACGATCTCGAAAGAATCTTCAGCAAGCTTTTCCTTTCAAAATGATTTTATCTTCGACTTTTTGTTAACTCTTTTTCCTGGAATTCAGTTTGATTTTATTACAAAACTAAGTGCCTGTGATGCATTATTAACTAAATCCATCCAAAACTAATAATAATCTTCAATCGTTAATACACTGGCAAGCCCATCACTCGTATATCATAATGAGTAATTAATTCTTGCAGCTCACTTAACTTACATAGAGTAATATTGAACTAAATTGACTCTGAGACTGCCATTAAAACGGTCGTTATTTTTAATGACTCAGAAACCTGTTGCGTTCAGGAAATGATATACCATTTCTGATGATGTTTTCAGTAATATTTTAAGGGTATGATGTCAGTCGCCCGATCTCACCTTGAGATTTTTATCCATTCTTTTATTTTAATAAAGTTTCAGTTTCCTACCCTTTGAAGACATTTGCAACACTGCCGAATGGCTGGTGTACCGACCTTATTTTTTAGAGCTTGTTAATTATAAGGATCGCCCACTTCACTTCACTTTTTACCATCCTACATGTAATAATTCACTTAATGAGCGTGCATTTCAGCGAGTTCTTTATCCGGTTTTTCAGCACCTTTGTACCCAATATGGTTCATGTGTGTAATTGGCTTCCAAATATTTTTATTTTACAATTTCTGACGAGTTTAAAAGGTAGAAACGTAGTTAATCAATAGTTCGGTGTCGTCCTTTTTGCTCTTTTGATATTTCTTCTCTTATTTTTTAAAATTATTTTCATTTACTTATGAAGGAGACTGCTTAATCTAATCAATTTCGGATTTTCCTTCATTGTATATTCATGAATTACGATAATGTCGATAATATTGATAAAGATATATATTTGGATACATACGTTTTACACACGCTTTACATACGTTTTATATATGATCTATGGTAATTTTTGCCCCCTGAGGACCATAACTTTAGGCTGGGTTTAATACATTGCAAGAGAGGGGATTTGAACTCCTTCAGCCAAATCTCTCATCTTCTAATATGGAGTTAGTGATGTTTGTGTGTCAATACTTGCAACCCGTTTACGGAACCTATTGCTATCTTTTGGGCAAACAAGGTAGTGGTGGTTTTGGTAGCTTTCTGTG
>NC_051404.1:33306571-33306733 GCF_015228065.2 Penaeus monodon
TAAATGAATAAAGAGAGAAAGGATAATGAGACAGGGAGGAGGAAGGCGTCCGTGCAGAAACAAAAATTGTCTCCCACTTGTGTTATTGTGACTTCCAGGCGTCTAAGAAAGACAACAAAGGACCAGGCTGAGCGTGGATTATCCATTTCACGTCTGGCATTG
>NC_051404.1:33308642-33308797 GCF_015228065.2 Penaeus monodon
CCAGACACAAACATGTATGTGTTACCCACATGTACAGTATTCAGAAAAAATATTCATGGAATGAAACCATTATAAGTAGAAGTCCTTGTTTTATGACGTCTCCAGTGTTACTAATTCTGAAGTTAATTTACGAGCGATGGCTTCTAATTAGCGAT
>NC_051404.1:33309064-33310029 GCF_015228065.2 Penaeus monodon
TGTTTGGTCCTGAAATAACATGCTACTGACATTGTTAGGCCTATTGCATCTTTCCGATAGAGGCCAGTTATATCATCCTTACACTCATTGACTATGGATGCAGTTTCGGGAAGCTACGCCATTAAAGAAAATCGATTCGGAAACCAACAGTGTTTCAAAAATATCTTTCAGTGTTGGCATCCCCTTAAATGAAAATACTTTGTAATAGAGGCACTCAATTTCGGATGAATGAATAGAATCCTTTCAATTATTATTTTTTTATTACTTCAGAATCATCCAAGTTTTAATGGAGCAGCAGAGTGGTTAAAGGGATTAAATGAAATGTTAAAGTCTACGCTCAATCAGCCATATGCTGGCAAACCTAAAGACTAGGATGGGTACTCCAGCTTTCTTCTATATAGGAAAATCCTTTCTGAATGCTGCACAGCCATTTCTATATTAACTGCGTCAAGAAAAAAAATGTTGTTGCTGTTGTTGGTTGGTAAATCATTATTGTCCTGAGTTAGGCTTAGTAAAAGGTGGATTGAGAATTTCAAAACCATTTACAATACAAAGTCGTAAAAAAAAAATGGATTAAGTCATGTATTCCAGTGAATACTTGTATATTTTTTTTTTTTGCAAACTTAAAACCTCTTGTGTTTGCACCACGCCTTTTCACTGCAAAAACTCATATTTGCATTTCATTCATATTCACCTACTTACGTAAGAGTAATATTCTCATCGAAATGATATTTGCCGGGATTATTGCCCTTCAAGTTTGATTGAGTGAGATTTGATATTAATCTCTCGTGCTTATTTAGGTATTCACACGGATCACCATTACCATCATTATCTTCTCGTCTGTATTGCTGGGTAAATATCGTACTTATTATATTTGTTGATATTAGAGTTTACAAACGATACCTTGACGGTTCTGCTTATAATATTGTACTACTTTCTCTCTCTATCTATTGGTATTTGTAAGG
>NC_051404.1:33314136-33314456 GCF_015228065.2 Penaeus monodon
CTAGTGCATATGTATTCACCAATCTATCTATCTAAATAAGTGTGTGCCAATGACAGCCTATTTCAATCAAATTAGCTGAATCTGCTACATCATGATTTAATATCTTTCTTTAATATCGCGTATTTTTTTTTTCGTTCTCCCCGCTCGAACTATAACTTTATTATGTACATCGCTGGGCACAATATTGGCTATATCTAATGTCTCTCGTTTTTATTCACCGCACGGACCGGGTCAAAGCGCTAGCAACTAAACAACGATCGCCTCGCTTCTGCTCAAAATAGGTTTCTCACCTTCGCAAGGTATTCTCCCTATATTTTACT
>NC_051404.1:33315630-33315787 GCF_015228065.2 Penaeus monodon
ATTACATTTTTCCATCACCTTTTAATTTTCACTCCGAGTACTTTCCCGAAGCACACTAAGCCGTGGGTTGTCTGACGGACTGACACGGTCGTCTTTAATGAAATGTCCGATGAAGCTAACAATGCTTTTGATCTCTGTGCTAATCGGAGGACCAGTA
>NC_051404.1:33316263-33316383 GCF_015228065.2 Penaeus monodon
CCTGGGTAAAATATGATCAGTTTCGGATCTTGAAACCAAAAGCTCGGTCGTATTTTTCCTGTTGATACACGATAGAAAAGAAAAACGTGGCATCGAAAATACAAAAAAGTGTTCTAGAAT
>NC_051404.1:33316443-33316753 GCF_015228065.2 Penaeus monodon
CGGACGCGAGAAAATACAAGAACGGAGAAATAAATGGCTTACTGTATTCAGCTGCCAGGCAAGTATGACAGAAAAAAAAAAACAGAAGGATGACACCTTATTCAGTTAATAATCTTTAATTATAAAATTATTATACATCATCTGAGACTGGACCTTCTACTTGGCTGCTATAGATGACTGCTGTTATTCATATTGAAAAAATAGACCCGAGTGAATATGTCTTCGAGCAGAAAAAAAGACAAAAAACTGATAAATTCCTTTTGATAAACGTGCCGATCTCCACGGAATTTGGATAAACGACGAAGTTGGG
>NC_051404.1:33317640-33317736 GCF_015228065.2 Penaeus monodon
TCTAAGGTGCGCACCTCAAGTGCCTTACTTTATGAGAGCGTTGTCCTCTCTCAATGAGCAAGCGATTAAGATTTTGAGAAGTTTTCAGTAAGATTC
>NC_051404.1:33318188-33318484 GCF_015228065.2 Penaeus monodon
TCACAATTGGATTATCGCGTTGTATTTAATAGAATTTGGAAATTATGATATAATTCATAAAATATGAGCAATGTAATGTACATCGTTGAGTGTTTATGTCGTGTACTGGTGGTGATATGACGTGTGCTGGACTACTAGGATCAAAGATCAAAGGCAGTGGAGCTATTGAAGTGAGTGTCATTTGCTAAGTAATACATGTTATTAACAGAGTTGTTAAGAGACATTATGAATCTTGTGATCCGTGTATCCATTTCCATTCCAAACAACATTCTTGGTTTGTTTCCTGTATGTTGTGT
>NC_051404.1:33318537-33318901 GCF_015228065.2 Penaeus monodon
GTTTCTGTAGATTGGGCTAATGTTCTACTTTGGCAGATTTTGTAGACTATATTTTGTGTGACAGATTTCTGTGATCTTTGAATAATAATATTTTATGAAGGCAAATGTTATGCTAGCTTATTATTGGAATGTGGATATGTCTTCTCTGCATTAACTACCAGTTACTAGTGAATTATATAGTCAAATGTCTATGGTTATTTTACGTTAACTTCCTGTAATTATATATTTATTTTATTTGATGTTAAATTCCATAGATTCCGTTAAGAGTTTCTTTGTTATTTATCTTATTGACTATTGCAGTTCGAAATTTTTCTTCAATAATTCGATGTTGCGTCTGATTGGTTTGTGATCCTTAACTCATAGT
>NC_051404.1:33319004-33319261 GCF_015228065.2 Penaeus monodon
TATGCACTCGCGATTGCGAAACAGGAGAGGAAGGAGAGACATATAAATGATAAATGATGCGTTTTGATATGACAATATCATACATTCTCTGAACTGCAAATTCTCGCGGGATCAGACTATACTCGGTGTGCCATTTATAGACGGAAGAGTCTCTTGCAAAATGCAGTGAAATCCAGGGAGAATAAAATCAAAGGCTCAAGGAAGGTTTATGGATTGTGTGTCTTTGATGTCGGTAAATTTTCATATGGCTACGTAAC
>NC_051404.1:33319341-33319490 GCF_015228065.2 Penaeus monodon
ATCTTCGTCTTCTCGATCCTATGTTCTATATATTTTCGCCATATTATTATCGTCCCCGTCTTTTATTCATTTATTATTATTATTATTTTTTATTAGTCCTCTCTCCGTCTTTCCTCTTCATCGCGGTTTGCACTTTTTCAGCTTCGACA
>NC_051404.1:33319754-33319953 GCF_015228065.2 Penaeus monodon
TACTTCCCTACTACTCATTTCCTTCCTTGGGCTTCATCTCTCCTTCTTCTTCGCCTGCGGCAGGTCCTCTCCCTAGTCCTCCGCAAACCCGCGCCCTCAGATGCATCCATGAACGAAACGGGACCGCGAGATAGGAACGTAATGTAAATTTGGTTTGCCTGCGTCTCTGCTCGCTTTTAAAATGTCTTTTTTTGGGGGG
>NC_051404.1:33320378-33320530 GCF_015228065.2 Penaeus monodon
GCTTTCTCCTTTGGCGAGTCTTCATCTTTCTGTCCTTTGATATGATTCCAAGAGGGTTTCTCGCATGACGGAAGGAGGCGGGATGTTTTGGATATTTCCAGGTGAAAGGAGAGGCGTTGTCTTGCCTCGGGAGAGAAGGAGGCGCCGGAAGG
>NC_051404.1:33322052-33322504 GCF_015228065.2 Penaeus monodon
AATATTTTCCCCACGTGCCTGCCTAAATAAAAAGAATAAAAGATCAAATCTCCTTCTAATCTTTGCTAAATCTCACTCATGACCCGAGGAAATAAGGAGAACGATCTGATTCCTTCTTGTAGCTCAGTACCTCCACTCGTTAATGTCAACGTGGAGGTAATTTCCATAAATTTATTAGCAGATTCGGATTAGCGTTCAGAGCAAAGGGGCTTAGCGATATTGATTTTCTTTTTCTTTTGCATATTTCGTTGACGAGGAGAGGGTATAGATATAGCTATTGGAATTGGTTATAAAAAAATCTTAATTTATTGCTATTCAAGGGAAGGGTTCTGAGAGAAATCTACAAATATGAAAGGCAATGATATATGTTATGAAAGGCCTATTTGTCTCGCTCGAATGATTTATTGAAGACCTTCCAGGAAAAGTACCCAAAACTCACTAACTCATCGATC
>NC_051404.1:33322594-33323050 GCF_015228065.2 Penaeus monodon
TTCGAAAAGCTTCCGAAACCCACAGAGGGGAAAAAGAAACACGATGGTCGCGATCCATACAGACTTTTGCGCCGGAGTAGGAGTGGCATGAAGTCCAATCATCATTTCCGAACGTTCAAGCAGAAAGTTCTCTCTCTCTTTCTCGGGCGATTTTTATCCGAGGGGGAAATCGCGACACACGCTAATGTCAAGCTAATACACTTTTGTATTGATAATGAAAACAAAAATGGACCTTACTGGCGAAATATGCGAGCCGTTTATTTTGTCGGATGATGTCTTCTGAATTATCGTCGTGGTGGAAAAGATTTTACAAGAGTTATATAAATAAAGGATGTGAATGAGAATGAATGATTCTCTAGTTGTACGGTAGCTAACGTTTCGGTGGATCGTGCACTGAATCTTGACCTCGAAAGTTAAGCTTCAATAAGCTTTCATGAAAAGAGGAAGCAGTATAGG
>NC_051404.1:33323334-33323409 GCF_015228065.2 Penaeus monodon
GGAGACAATGCGAACATGAACTTTCTTTCACGAATTACTCAAAATACATTTTTTATGCAGGAACAGGTAATGGTT
>NC_051404.1:33323479-33323877 GCF_015228065.2 Penaeus monodon
GTGTTGATACAAATATGGCATATCAAAACGGTACCGTAAAAACGCTAAAAGATGAACACAAAAAATGGACAATACTAATCTTCATGCTTAAAATAAAGAGATACTAAAATGCACAAAATCTGCCCTGAGTAAGATTAGTAAAAATATGCTACGAAACTTTTATAATTATTAACTAAAAGAACACACAAAAACCTGAAATGGCCTTGTATCACGAAAAAAAGAAATGAAACTCAAAAACAGAACCAACATAACATAATATAAAAATTCTGATACAACACGAAAGTAAAAAGTGTAAAACTAAGCTGCAATTCGGTATCATGAAGCCCCGCGATTCTAAAATGCCCGACATCAATAAGTAAACAAAGCAATCAATCTTATTCTGAACTGAACTATACATG
>NC_051404.1:33324070-33324357 GCF_015228065.2 Penaeus monodon
AGTATAGTAAATATAATATAGTAAAGGTCCCACAGAATAAAGGGCAAGAGAATTGCAAAAAAGGGGGAAAACGTAGAAGGAAGGGTAGGGCAAAAGTATATAGAGATAAATACAGATAAATATGAACAAACAAAAGGAATACTTTGAGACTAAGCTAGGCTAGCATAAATGAACAGGTAAAACCATGATTTGTAGAGATTTGTAAAGATTTGTAGAACAGAAATATGAACGGACAGGAGAATTTAAGGAAGAGAAGGGGGAAAATGACAGTTAGGAAAAAAAAAAAA
>NC_051404.1:33325870-33326484 GCF_015228065.2 Penaeus monodon
GTAAGAAAATAAAGAGAAAGTGTGGGGGGGGGGGAGATCTCCAGCATCCTAAAAGTTTAATCCATCACTTTATCAGATGTTAAGGAGTGAGGAAGACGTTGTTCCGCTTTTGAGAATGAGGTCGAGAGCTTTTCTCCAGAGCCAAGACTGAAGTTCGGATTTCCTTTCACTTTGGAACTAAGCGTGTAGGCTGCAGTAAAGTGGTGGGAAAAGGAGCGGGAGTTACGTTATGAGGGAGAATTGATTGGCGAGTCTTCAGCCAACCAGGAAGGCAGTCGAAGTAAGAATTGCCTCTCTTGTTAAAAATATGCTCGTATTTTTGGTCGAGGTAACATCCAAAGATGTACGAGCGCACATCCGTGTAAGTGCATCATTACATCCTTCTGTCGCTGTGAGAGTAATGACGCTTTTTATTCTATAGACCTCGAGATTTAAAGAATTTCAGATATGGCAACTTTTTAGATATCTCGAGTGAGATATTTCGAAAATCCAGGCAGTAATGGCTGTATTTTCCTCACGGTCACAAAAGTCTGACAAGATTCCTTTTGTTTTCTTGTTTAGCTCCAACAGTTGTGCTTGTTTATTCTTCAACATTTTTTAATAAAAAAAAAAAA
>NC_051404.1:33329599-33329777 GCF_015228065.2 Penaeus monodon
AATTTCTGCGGCAGACATTCAGTCTTCCGGTTGTCCAGCTTTTAGGACATTACCGAAAGGAGTTGACTTTGAGAATAATAGGATGGGATTTTCCTGGCCTTCCTTTAGAGCAGATTTTGTGATTTTATGTCGCAATCATATTCTTTTGAACTAATTCCAAGTCTTAAAATTTCTTCAG
>NC_051404.1:33329854-33330207 GCF_015228065.2 Penaeus monodon
GACTAAGACACGCAAATTTAGACATCTGTCTATCTATATCTATCAGTTTAGATGTGTGTGCTACGTACATTAACAGCATATGCCCAGCATGCATGATTACACTATACGACGCCACCAAGCCGTGACTCATCCGTTAAAGCGGGGAGGATTAACGATGGCGGGAAGAGGGTCCGGCGAGGCGAAAACGGTTCAAGTCAAAATCCTAAAATCCCAGGATACGAGTGACAGCCTTTGGAAAGCACGAGAGATGTTATGGTTTGGTGTAGATTTACATCCGTTTCGATTCATCCTTCAGTCTTCTCGCGACTTAGGACTTCAAGGGGAGAGAAATCGACCTTTGCCCGTGACGTTTG
>NC_051404.1:33330385-33330860 GCF_015228065.2 Penaeus monodon
GAAATTAGTCCTTTGGCGTTGCACATACATACACATACATATGGAAGTAGGAGGAACGAGCTACTTGAAAGAAATTAGGAGAAGACAGTCACAATCACTTATTTTACTCGTACGCATTGAAATAAAGTAATAAAGGGGTACTGCCTTTAGCTAATTGGGTTAAAGATGGATATGATTACATGCAGTAGCACCAAGTGACCCACTGTCGAGTTACTGAAAAAGTGGCATTCGGTTAAGAGTCTCGAAGGGTAATCTTTCATTAGTTTTAACTTTTCAAGACATCTCAGACGATATATAACGCTTGCTTACTTGCTATCTTAGTGACGACAAGGGCCGGTATTTGCTTCTGCGTAGATTGCATGTATGCTACCATTCCATCCATTCACCTTCCTGGCTTAAAAAAAACTTGTCTATGTGTCGAACAAGTAACAGACGTGAAGGAGACAACTCAATTCCCAACTCGTTCAAAATCGAA
>NC_051404.1:33330878-33331108 GCF_015228065.2 Penaeus monodon
ACCAACCTTCGACTTTTCTGTATCCTTCAATAAGTTGATGGTCAAATGCGTCCGTAGTGCTCTCGATACTGCCTAGCTAGCTGCAGCCTGTGTGGATCGCCCACCTGTGGATTCGCGCCTGAGACGATCGCCAGGTTAATGAGGATGGCAATCATTTAATTATTCGTTCATAACTACGTACACTGCTAATTCATTTTCTATTCTCCATCAAAAGGGAGTGTACAGTGAGA
>NC_051404.1:33331347-33331668 GCF_015228065.2 Penaeus monodon
GAATTTACATACGCTTTGAAGACATGTTCTTATGATAGTAATTGTACTATCATGCATTTTGTAATGAGAAATGTAAATGTCTTGGCTGATCTTTTATGCAGAAGTGTTCTGTTTTGTGGTGAAATAAAATTTGCTGCGAGTGTAACCTGAAATCAAGGCCTGTTTCATTTTCTTTCCAATTGCAGGTCGATATGTCTTTCCTATATGTATATTATTCCCTTTTGTTTCTACCTAATACATACACTTGTACATGGAGCATATGGACTCCCAGCCTAGACTATTATTAAAGCGTCCAGAAGGGTAACTTTTGGGTAAAAGATT
>NC_051404.1:33331697-33331786 GCF_015228065.2 Penaeus monodon
AACAAATGTCAGAATGTGAAAAAGTATAGCCTGCCTCATATTCTTACGAACTTATCTTTTCTGTTTTCTGAATTAGAAAATAATTTCGT
>NC_051404.1:33332479-33332837 GCF_015228065.2 Penaeus monodon
GCGTTTCAGCCAACTTTCCCTTTAAATTCGTGCAGCAGATTGCCCTCGTTTTCTATTGCCATGGCGAGTTATAAGATGACTTTAATAGAACGTCATGTCTCCCTTTTGTGAAACGTTAATAAAAAAAAAACGCCCTTTACTTTTGTCATATTTCAGCTGTTGTTGGTGAGAAAGATTTTTTAAATTAAATCTGCCATTTGAAGTTGCTATCACTTCCATTTCACTTGATAGTCCGAAGATTCGTGCTAATTATACAGAATGAATACTTTCGAATGTTGGTGTGGATGTATTCTGAAAGTGGAACATTTTCTAATATTTTGATAGGGTTCCTTTCCTGCATACACACATGCTCTCTCTC
>NC_051404.1:33335924-33336152 GCF_015228065.2 Penaeus monodon
AACTCGAGAAGCCCATCTCCTACTCGCTTTTATGTCTAACTTTTCCGTCTAGATATTAATTCTGATTTTGGTAAAACTAGCTAAAGCCTTTTTATGACACTGCCTTTCTTGCTCTTTTCACCCCCACGAGTTTTTTTAAAACTCCTTTATCATCAAAGGCGTCCTCGATACAGCAAATTCCAATTTAAGAGCAGGCGGAAGTGAGAGATTGGCAAACCGATGAAACTG
>NC_051404.1:33336192-33336277 GCF_015228065.2 Penaeus monodon
TAGCCATGGAAGGGTTGCGCGCATTCGTGACTTGCGTAACTGGTTAGAGTTCGCCCAGAAGCCAAAGGTTTGCGCAGGTTTTGCT
>NC_051404.1:33336736-33337109 GCF_015228065.2 Penaeus monodon
TTTCTTTAAGAATGTATCTGATTTGAAGAATGCTCCACTCCATGGAAGTTGCAGCTACCACATACTGAGAGATCAACCCAGAATCAAGTGCGATTTTGAGACACGTAAATCGAAAGCTCTCTCGATTACTCAGCAGGATAAAAGAGCAGCGGGTTTCAATAGCTGTGGGAATGATATTACCTGAGGGATTGAGTAGAGCTTTGAATGTGAAAACAGCTCGGGCTCCATGCTATAAAGGGTATTCTATGTAATGGGAGCTCTTTAACCGCAAAGAAATATAGTACTGGATATTGGACCGGATGGTGCGTTTCAGGAACGTTCTCGATAAGTACATCACTTTATGGTAATGTCGGAACAGTCAAATCCATCTTGG
>NC_051404.1:33337942-33338195 GCF_015228065.2 Penaeus monodon
CTTATTCATATTGGTGATATGGGCAGTTCATTTCGCTCTCAACTTTTATTTGTCATTCATTCTTTATTTGCCCGTTTACCTATACGCATTCGTTTGCAGTATATACGTGGGTGTAGATAAAACTGGCATACTTGTGTTTCTATATATTATCTTGATATGTTTTTGAATTGATAAAATGACTTGAATGTTTCCTTTCGCTAGATCCAATCGATGATTCAATAAACAGAAATTATGCTCTGTTAGAATAATTTTC
>NC_051404.1:33338597-33338748 GCF_015228065.2 Penaeus monodon
TTTTTTGGGGGGGGTCTTCAATGAATCGACACAGGTAAGATGCATGTTAAATTTAAAGATATTTTCACTATCGTTTTATTTTATAATTGTAGAAATGAAACACCAATGCTCGGGGCAGTCGTATTTATGATAAAAACAGTATATCACTATT
>NC_051404.1:33339122-33339306 GCF_015228065.2 Penaeus monodon
ATCATGCAGAAAGATCCATCCGTACGTATTCCAGGTCACGTGGCCAACCCCTCGCTGCTTCATACATATTTCGTCTGTCAAGCGCAGAAAAGTAAATAATGATAGATAATCAGAATATGAAATATGTCGTATAGGGCACTATTATTATATAAAAAATTGAACTAAATTCATTTACAACAAATTA
>NC_051404.1:33342056-33342331 GCF_015228065.2 Penaeus monodon
TAATTTACTTTTATTTTCATTTTTTTCTTAATTTCTTTTTATCATATCAGTTCATTTCGCACGTTTATTTTTCTTCTCTATTTTCTATTTCGAATCCTTATTCCTTTGATGCATTTTCTTACTTCTTTTCACGTCGCACGATTATTTTTCTTCTATTTTTATTTATTATCTATTTTATTTATTATATTATTATTATATATTTTATATTATTAATCTATATTATCATTTTATTACTATTTTATTCATTATATTATATATTGTTATTCATTATTATT
>NC_051404.1:33342438-33342642 GCF_015228065.2 Penaeus monodon
TATTATCAAGTTGTTACTTTACTGTCTCTATTTTGATTTATCCTTTTATATATATATTATTCCATTATTTTCTCCCCTTCCTTCGCGCCCGTATTTCATCGCTCAGTCTCATTCTTTCATAGTTTTTCACTTTCGTCTTTTACTGTTTCACACTTTGTTTCCATATCGAATATTTGTTATATTTGCTATGTCACATATTTTCTT
>NC_051404.1:33342804-33342965 GCF_015228065.2 Penaeus monodon
TTCTCGCAATTTTTCTATTGTTATCGCTTTTCTTTATTTTATGTTTCGTTAACGCACGTTTCTGTATTTACTCTTTTCGCAATTTTTCTTATGTATTTCGCACGCTATTTTTCTCTTTTCTTTTTCGAATTTTTATTGCACTTTTATCGCAGTTTTGACGC
>NC_051404.1:33345257-33345375 GCF_015228065.2 Penaeus monodon
CTCCTTCACACCCGTATCATATCGCTCGCTCGCATTCTTTCATAGTTTTTCACTATCGTCTTTTACTATTTCGCACTTTGTTTCCTTTTCCCATATTTGTTATATTTGCTATGTCACA
>NC_051404.1:33345593-33345844 GCF_015228065.2 Penaeus monodon
CTCTCTCTCCTACCTTACTTTATTTTTTTTTCTCGCAATTATTCTTTCTCTTTTCTGTTTCGCACTTTTGCGGCATTTACTATTTTTTTATTTTTCTTGTTTTCTGTTTCTGATATCGATTTATTTGGCACGTTTATTTTTCTCTTTTCTCTTTCGAATTTTATTGCACTTTTGGCGCATTTTGTATAGTCACATTTTTCTTATTTTCTGTTTATAATATCGGTTTGTCTCTACCGCTTATATTTCTTTAC
>NC_051404.1:33346864-33347609 GCF_015228065.2 Penaeus monodon
CTTGTACCTCGTCAATTATGCGGATCACAAATGAGATTTCCATACCGTTCGGTCGTGGCCTTGGTTAACAACGATCGCCACCGACACTGTAGGGCAGCAGGGCGCCGGTGGAAACTGTGCTACTGTTAGGCCAAAGAGAAAGAGAGGAGGAGAGCGAGTCCGCGACAATGAGAGAAGCGGAGAGGAAAGAGCGTGGAAGCGAGAATTGAAACCTTAAATGTTGGCTCTATGACTGGTAAAAGGAATGAGTTGGCTGACATGATGGAGAGAAGAAGGGTGGACATCCTTTGTGTGCAAGAATCTAGATAGAAGGGGAAGAAATCCATGAACATTGGAGGAGGGTGCAAGCTTTCCTGTGGATTGGACGGAAGAAGAAACGGAGTTGGGATTTTGCAAAACTAATGGAAATAGCATTTGTGAATATTTCAAGAAGAACACAGACTAACATATAAATGCAGAGGAAGGCTATGCGAGTGGACTATCTCCTTTGCCGGAGGCCCATTCCGAAGGGGACTGGAGACTGTATGGTGACTGCACAACATCGAAAGGTAGCATGTTGGATTAATTTAAAAACGAGAAAGAAGAAGAAATTGAAAGCCCAGCCAAAAATCAAAGGGTGGAAGTTGAAGAATGAAGACTATCAGGTGGAACATAGGGAAGAAGTGAATAAGTCATTAATGAATGGAACTGGAAATGTCCTTGGAGAAATGAGAGTTAAGATTATTAACAAGAATATTTAAAAGGT
>NC_051404.1:33348546-33348621 GCF_015228065.2 Penaeus monodon
TAAGTGGTTTGGCCACGTTCTGCGGAGTGACGTGCAGTACATCGGTAGAAGGATGGTGTTACCAACCAACCAACC
>NC_051404.1:33348735-33348823 GCF_015228065.2 Penaeus monodon
GGTTCTTGGATGTAATTCGAGAGGACGTGCAAGAAGGCGGTTTGACAGAGGAAGTGGCTGAGGAGAGAATGCATTGGAAAATGGTGAT
>NC_051404.1:33350558-33351029 GCF_015228065.2 Penaeus monodon
CAAAGGGAAGTTAGAGAAGAGACAATCGAATTATCACCTCCAGATAATAAGACTAATGAATCAAACGTAGTACTAATTTCCTTTAAAAGCTGTCTTTCATAAGGAAAGGTAAAAAGGCTAACAAGTAGGAGAGTGTTCTGGAATCTGATCAAAGTCTCCATTTTATCCAATACGGAGAGAAAATCCAGTTTAATGTCTCTATTTCTTTAGTAATAGCAAAACAAAGTGAAGACAGTACATAGTTTATTTCGCACAGGAACATAATACTCGTAATCGTACTAGAGAATATGCAAGAACAACAGGTTACATTCACAGTGTAATAAATATCATGTAAGATACATATGTACGTATCTTTTAGACTTTAATCACATGTTACTACGGTTTATAACAGATTATTAAATAATAAACGCGGAGGTGCTTTGTCGCTTAAGGCTTTATAGTAAGCTTGTGTATAATATATATACACATATA
>NC_051404.1:33352399-33353260 GCF_015228065.2 Penaeus monodon
CCAAGGTATATCAACAAATATCATTCATAATTTACTTGTCTTGATCAAAGTCATGAGAGCTTTATTGGTGATATTAAACGTAATTATATTTCTACAACAAATAGATGGTCATTATCACTAGACTACGTAATAAGTTTGGACTGTCAACTTTTCGTTATCAGAACCCCGCAATCATCATAAAAGAGAGACTGATTATGCATAAGTTATGATAACGAATCTATTTACCAATCACTGTAATTTTGGTGTTTGCAATACCCACCGCTAGAGGGCTGATGCTACAGCCTCGGGTAATCGATACGGTAATCTCCTCTTCCCTGGTTTTCTTTTCTTTCGTTTTTCTATTAATTCCCCTTTCTTTCTGTTCTTTTTTTCTTTTCTTTCCTCTCTCTTCTTACCATTCTTTCTTATCTTATTATTCGTCTATTATTTTTTTAAAATTATTTCTATTTTATTAATTCCCATCTATTCTTGTTTTTCATTTAATTTCTCTCTCTTGTTATTTTTCTTATTTTGATTCCTCTCTCTTCTTGTTATTTTTTTCTTTTAATTCCTCTCTCTTCTTCTCCTTTTTTCTTTTACTTCCTCTTTCCGCTTGCTATTTTTTTTCTTTTTATTCCTCTCTATTCTTTCTCTCTTCCACACCCCTGTTACCACTTCTCTGCTGTCTCGTTGCTTCCTCTCCTTGACCTTGCCATTGACCTTTCTTTTCACCGATTTACCTTTCCGTCTCTGTTTACGAAGATGCAGGGAAATTACACACAGAGATTGCGTGACCTGCGTTCATAAGTCTTAGGAATATTACATTAAAAATCTCAGTAACTTAGAATGACTGACTCTCATTACTCTCTTACCGATGTGACA
>NC_051404.1:33354213-33354484 GCF_015228065.2 Penaeus monodon
AATGACTTAAAGGCTAAATACAGAGCCATGAAGCACCGGATCATATTCTATACTACAGAAACAATACTTGCATCGAGACAATTTTGTATTAACTCACTAGGCAAACATGAATTCAAAACTCGTTACACAACCTATATATAAAGAAAATATATCCCGTGAAAGATTCGAGAATTACACTCGACTGAATTCTTAGATGCAAACAAAAACGCGAAAAAAATATCGAGAAATTCAGTTGATATTTTCGTTCCTTTTTCCAAACACATTGCTCACC
>NC_051404.1:33354952-33355211 GCF_015228065.2 Penaeus monodon
TTAACATCAACGAGAACGACTGCAACTTGCTACAAATAGTATATTTAGCCAAGAAATGTGTATCCTAACAGCAACAGTAATTGGAAAGCATTGAATGAACTCATTGGCGCCTGATGGGACACTTTCCATTACATGCATTAGTTGATAACAGAAACCAGGTTGGGGAAATTTCATTAGTTCCTGGAACAAGTATGTAAAACGTGGGTGGAGAAGTCCGTAGAGTTTCACCGGGTTTCATGATTGTCATCGTCATAATGGT
>NC_051404.1:33355489-33355694 GCF_015228065.2 Penaeus monodon
AGAAAATATTAAAGAACAGTAATTCAGTATCTCATTTTACATTCATAGATAATCTGGTAAAATTCAATTTCTTTTCGGCAATGATACTGCAGTATGCAGCAGTTTTCTTTTCTAAGCCTGCGTCCTGAACGCACGAAAAATGCATTAACACCTGTGTGAAGACATGGCCTAATGATTGGCTGAGTGTGTGTACAATCAGAAATAA
>NC_051404.1:33355794-33356287 GCF_015228065.2 Penaeus monodon
ATTAAGTCAATCATGTCACTAAATGGGCCACACGCTGCTCTTCTAGATCACCTTCTCACATTCCTCCTCCTCTCCGTCATCGCCAAATTCCTTCAAAGCTACGCCTGTGAAAGATATGTTCCCTTCCACTTGCCATAAAAAACTACATTTCCATTGTTAGCTACAGAAAAGGGGATATTGTTTACAAAAAACGTTCTCGCAAACTAGAAACCCTAAACGTTTCTTCTCAGATTCGTTGAGTTTGTGAATAAAGTTGCCAGTCCTATGAACTACTTGTCAGATGATATTAAGGAAGCATCTAGCAATGATATTCCACTTCTTTTGAAAGGCGAAGAAAAGTCTGAAGAGTTGTTCTTGCTAGTTTTATCTCAACGGGTTAATTGTCAAGGTTTTCTTCAGTGCTTTTGTTATCTGCGTACACATTTTTGACATGTTTATTTAGGATTGATGAAGAATAAGTTTTAAGCATGCGGCATAGAGAAGCATAGAAGAA
>NC_051404.1:33356316-33356817 GCF_015228065.2 Penaeus monodon
TTCAGTTTAACAAGTCTTCATTTCTTTACAGTATCATTCAGTAACCGACTAGATGTCGTATCGTATTTCATCATTTTCATATAATTCCATAAATTATATGAAGAGGTGAGAAAAAATGAGGACCGAGAAAAGTACTTTAATTTGACTGAAGAAGTAGACATATAAGTAAACAAACTGTCAATTGAATCTTCCAGAAGTTTTAAAAGGGATCGAAATCAGGACATCTTTCCCAATATAAGACTGACTTGAACATTATTGACTTGAACACTAAACATCTTGACTCATCATTGCAAGGAGTCATTGCGAAAGAAAGCAGAATATTTCTACGACTTTCTTGATTAAGATGTACCCTTCGTAAACACACGTGGAATTAGACATTTCTGGGATACAAGGAAACCTCCCTCGTTGGATTATTGCAAATTGCAACTATATTTGGGCTCTGCTCTGCCGTTGAGCTTTTCGACACACTTACTACAGGAATCTCTGCTTTTCTTTCTTAAA
>NC_051404.1:33356838-33357022 GCF_015228065.2 Penaeus monodon
CGGATTTCTCCACCCACGTTTTAGATACTTGTTCCAGGAACTAATGAAATTTCCCCAACCTGGTTTCTGTTATCAACTAATGCTAATGCATTCAATGCTTTCCAATTACTGTTGCTGTTAGGATACACATTTCTTGGCTAAATATGCTGTTTGTAGCAAGTTGCAGTCGTTCTAGTTGATGTTA
>NC_051404.1:33357243-33357319 GCF_015228065.2 Penaeus monodon
TGGTAGAAAGACGTTAATCTTGCCGTTGAGTTTTTCGACACACTTACTGCAGGAATCTCTGCTTTTCTTTCTTAAA
>NC_051404.1:33357794-33358408 GCF_015228065.2 Penaeus monodon
GTCTATGAATCTCAGCTAATGAGAAGATCCCTTAGAGGATACTAAAAGCTCCCGGTAATATTTTTGCATTATAAAAAAGTTGATTGTTATGATACTCAGAGGCAAGAAAAAAGGGAGTGGAATTCGTTGTTTTGTTTGTGTCTGAAGAGTGTTTTAATTCGATACCCGATACTCGGCCTATGAAATTGAAAGGAAGTATTTATTTTGTAGAATTGTTTAATGACTGTCTTCGTTCACCATTTTACCCTATTTTTATTTATTTTTTCTGTACAAAAAAGTAAAAATGACAAAATTCATTAAATCTTTTCTACTCTATTCAAAATATTTGCCTTGCAATATAAAATATTTTTTCTAATACACATTTCCATGAATATAAACAACAGTATAATCTACACTGTAATAATGACTCTACTTATGTCCTTGTTAAAATGGCCAAGTATTTCCTAGTACCGGTTATTAATCTTCATATTTCTTAGTATATCACGCAAACATATCTGTAGTTCTTCTGTTTACGCATTTCCTGCTTACTGGTAAGATGAGTGACAATAAGAAATGGTGATTTTTTCTTATTAGGTAGACAGTTGCTATGGTGTCTTTTGACCTTACATAGTTTC
>NC_051404.1:33358530-33359149 GCF_015228065.2 Penaeus monodon
GCACGCGCGCGCGCATATCACGGTACAAATAAAATAGATGAAAACGTAAATAGTGCACTACAGAATCAAATATTTTTTCAGCCAAACTGGAGGCTAAGGACTTCAGTTAGGTAGGAGAGACACCCAATTAATTGTTATATCTTCTGATTCCCATGGGAGGATGGAGTGGATTGCTAAAGTCTTTTCTAATTACGAGGCTAAACTTTAGTGATGAGAGTATACGTCAACTTTATTCGAATTCAGTAAAAGCTTCTCGTGGTGTTCTTGACTTCAGATAAAGCTTCGTGTAAGAATATAAACTGATAGACATATTCAGCAGACAGGTTTTACCGTCATTGTCTTCAGTGGAAAGATATGTAGATATATTTTCTTTATGTTTCTCCAATAGATAGATGTCTTCTGTATTTTCGATATACAGATCTTCATCCAGTGACAATAGATTTATCTTAGATACTACCACGGGTACGACTGGCAATACTGAGTGCTGGCAGAAACTTGCACGTTTGTTTGCAATACCTCGCTGGAGTTCCTATATCTATTTATGAATCATTCATATTCTTAATATCATTATTTTATAATTTCTCCTTTTTCTATAGTTATCCTCATTACTGTTATCCTG
>NC_051404.1:33362305-33362690 GCF_015228065.2 Penaeus monodon
CACCCATAAAATATGAAAAATCTTATGCGTAAAATAGTAAGTTCTATAAGACCATCCTTCTTGTTTCGTGTTACATATGTTGATTCTATTCGTTCCTGTTTGCCTTTAGAACACTGTTGACCTGCAGCGGATGACCATTTAGGGTCTGCTGCAGGAGACGGAGTAGAGCCGGCCCCTGCTGGGTCTGTTCCAGGGCGCCCTCCTCGAGGACGCCGCGAAGGAGAGGTTCCCTGGCTGGGACTTCTGGCGGTGCTCGGGCTTATGCTGCTCCTCAGACGGGGATTCTGGGCAGCTGAGTGGCCGCGGCCGCTCTTAGGGAACAGGAAGATCCCGCTGAGGAGGAAGAGTCGTCTGGGAAGGAGGCCAAGCTGCATTAGGCCAAACT
>NC_051404.1:33362733-33362980 GCF_015228065.2 Penaeus monodon
CCCCCTGATCAGTCAGAAGAGGAGTCCTCTGAAGAAGAGGAGGAGTGCGGTGGAGGAAGAATCTGATTATTCTTTCCTGTAGAAGCATCATGGGAGTGGACGGCGCAGGCTTCCTGTCAAGAGGAGGCGGCAGAAGAAAGAGGAGAGGTTGCGGAAGGAATTACAGATGCCTTATAACATCTCCTCTGAAGAAGACGAGTCTGCTGAGGAGGAGGGTTTTTACCCTTTGTTCTCTGAAGAAGAGGAG
>NC_051404.1:33363555-33363869 GCF_015228065.2 Penaeus monodon
CTTTACTGGCCGAGGTATGTATGTCACTGCACAGGTATGTCGTTACCTCGCTATTCTACCTGGAGAGCTTATGATACATGGATGCACAATAGTTTAATTGTGTTCTCACTTCGTATTCAAACAGCGAAAGAGCACGTTACGCTTCATGAAATAGGTTCAGTCACCATTCCATTATTATCTAAGCTCCTTTTTGTAAATAGCATAGTGTTTACTAACTCGATTTGATATGCCACGAGTGATGAAAGTTGCATTGAGAGGAAGATTTTTCTTCCAGTCAGAGTAAAGAATTTAAATGCATTTCGATGGAGAATGCA
>NC_051404.1:33364233-33365063 GCF_015228065.2 Penaeus monodon
TACCTGGTACTGACATAGAATGACAAGTTGATGACTGCTCTGTCCAGCGATATGGACGCTGATTAGCACACGCGAGAGGTGTCAAGTAAGAAAGTGGATGCTGATTACCCCTAATGTAATTAAAACTTATGCAATTAGCCTCTCTCTCTGAGTCAGAAGAGACTGAAAAGCCCAGGATGGAACTGAAATCGGCCTTAACGTCTTCTAGCAAGTCGATAAGGAGAAAAGAGGTCATTATAAGGCCCCTCAGGAGATTTCCCAAGCAGTCAGGGGACACAGGCGCCACAAACCCTTCTGGGAGTTCGACCTTACACAGGCCCACTGTCTCGTGTAAATTGGCTGGCTGCCGGATTGACCACATCATCTCATAAATTAACACTAGCATGTGGCTTATGTATTCTAGCTGTATTCTTCACTGGCTAGCTAAGTTAGAAACGCGAGTTGTTTGACGGAAAAGTGCCTTAAAAATAAATATGAACAAAGTTATGAGTATATATTTTTCTTTTATATTGCGTGCACTGTTTTTTTCCGTAAAGGAATGCTTGTGAGTATCTATGTGTGCCTCCTAGTCCTCATTTCTCGAATTTAATATTGCAATCATTTGATATTTTGTAGCCAAAACTCATAGACTCTTAAATGGTAACTACACGAATTTACAACATAATTTATAATTTGCCAAAAAATCACATGGGTAAAATATATTTCTTTATGGGTATGCAGAAAAGGGCTAAATATTATTTAGAGAGCAGAGAGATAACCCAGACTTTTTGAGCACTTTCCCTGCACGGTAGTTTAGATACAGGCGATAACCTGGTACAATGTAAAGGCGT
>NC_051404.1:33371633-33371702 GCF_015228065.2 Penaeus monodon
CTCTCTCTAGTATGCCGCCAGCCAGGCTTATGAGTCCCTTACCCTCTTTCTACTATCCCATAATATGGG
>NC_051404.1:33377983-33378387 GCF_015228065.2 Penaeus monodon
TGTATCTAAACTACCGTGCAGGGAAAGTGCTCAAAAAGTCTGGGTTATCTCTCTGCTCTCTAAATAATATTTAGCCCTTTTCTGCATACCCATAAAGAAATATATTTTACCCATGTGATTTTTTGGCAAATTATAAATTATGTTGTAAATTCGTGTAGTTACCATTTAAGAGTCTATGAGTTTTGGTTACAAAATATCAAATGATTGCAATATTAAATTCGAGAAATGAGGACTAGGAGGCACACATAGATACTCACAAGCATTTCTTTACGGAAAAAAACAGTGCACGCAATATAAAAGAAAAATATATACTCATAACTTTGTTCATATTTATTTTTAAGGCACTTTTCCGTCAAACAACTCGCGTTTCTAACTTAGGCTGGACACTAGATACTAGCACAAAG
>NC_051404.1:33378988-33379232 GCF_015228065.2 Penaeus monodon
TATTTCTTGGTGAATTGTCCTTTAGTAGTTAAGTAGTTACGTGCCCTCTACTGTCTAACTCTGGCTGAGAATATTGTGAGTAACAGTTACTGGTTCTCTTTCCCCTTATTTATTCTCTTCTTATTTCTTTCTAAGTGGTATAATGGCGCTGGATCCTTCGATTTTCCCAACAATACCATTTAGCATCTAATGGGGGCGGGTTCGGGGTAGAGGGTAGGGGAGGTGGCGCTTTTCAGCAAATCCC
>NC_051404.1:33381085-33382797 GCF_015228065.2 Penaeus monodon
GTTTTTTCTGCCTGGTCTTACTGAAAATTTCGAGTGAACTGCATTCATATGAATTATGAAGTATCTGCTTTAATATGCGTATATAAATTTAATGTTGAGGGTATATATCTGATGTTGCTTTTAAATTTATTATTAATAGCATATTTGAAAGAAGAATGGCTCGTTGGTAGAACTACTGCAGAATTACATAGGAAGTTTATAAGGCTGTAGAACTAAATGTTAATTATCTATGAAAAAATGTATTTACCGGAATCGCGTAATTGGCGGATCTCTTTGAAGGCTGCTTTGCCTGGCTGTGATTTCAAATTGCTATTGATTAATTAACTGACTTTTGCTTTTAAATCTAGTTGAGGAAGCTGATTACTTTTCAAGCGTCCCCTCTAACATGCAAAGTAATGAAGACAGTGTCTTGTCCAATACTTGTTTTCACTTACTTTAACATGATTTGCATTCTAGTCACCCCGCTTCGCAAGTTATTAAGCAAAGTTGACCTAATCCCATGATATATATCTTCTCTTACTCCAGAGCGTTCTCAAAATTTCATTACCTACGTTAGCGTTATTCTTGAAAATCCAATTCGAAATGAGGTTACGACGATCTCGAAAGAATCTTCAGCAAGCTTTTCCTTTCAAAATGATTTTATCTTCGACTTTTTGTTAACTCTTTTTCCTGGAATTCACCTTGATTTTATTACAAAACTAAGTGCCTGTGATGCATTATTAACTAAATCCATCCAAAACTAATAATAATCTCAATCGTTTTAAAACACTGGCAAGCCCATCACTCGTATATCATAATGAGTAATTAATTCTTGCAGCTCACTTAACTTACATAGAGTTTAAAATTGAACTAAATTGACTCTGAGACTGCCATTTAAAACGGTCGTTATTTTTAATGACTCAGAAACCTGTTGCGTTCAGGAAATGATATACCATTTCTGATGATGTTTTCAGTAATATTTTAAGGGTATGATGTCAGTCGCCCGATCTCACCTTGCGATTTTTATCCATTCTTTTATTTTAATAAAGTTTCAGTTTCCTACCCTTTGAAGACATTTGCAACACTGCCGAATGGCTGGTGTACCGACCTTATTTTTTAGAGCTTGTTAATTATAAGGGTCGCCCCCTTCACTTCACTTTTTCCATCCCACATGTAATAATTCATTTAATGAGCGTGCATTTCAGCGATTTTCTTTACCCGGTTTTTTCAGCCCTTTGTTCCAATATGGTTTCAGTGTGTTTTTGCCTTCCAAAAAATTTTTTTTTACAATTTTGACGATTTTTAAAAGTAAAAAAGTAGTTAATCAATAGTTCGGTGCGTCCTTTTTGCTCTTTTGATATTTTTTTCTTTTTTTTAAAAAAATTTTTTTCATTATTTAAAAGGGAGAGCTTAACTCAATTTGGATTTTCCTTCATTGATTTCATGAATACGATAATGTCGATAATTGATAAAGATATTTTTTTGGATACTACGTTTTACACACGCTTTTCATACGTTTTTTAAAATGATCTATGGTAATTTTTGCCCCCTGGGACCATAACTTTAGGTGGGTTTAAACATTGCAAGAGAGGGATTTAATCCTTCAGCCAAACTCTCATCTTTTAAAATTGATTTGTGATTTGTGTGTCAATACTTGCAACCCGTTACGAAATATTTCTACTTTTGGGCAAACAAGGTAGTGGGGTTTTGGTTTGCTTTCTGTGCACCCCACA
>NC_051404.1:33383241-33383432 GCF_015228065.2 Penaeus monodon
TGAGAGGGAGGGGGAGAGATGAAGGAAAAAAATGAATAAAGAGAGAAAGGATAATGAGACAGGGAGGAGGAAGGAGTCCGTGCAGAAACAAAAATTTGTCTCCCACTTGTGTTATTGTGACTTCCAGGCGTCTAAGAAAGACAACAAAGGACCAGGCTGAGCGTGGATTATCCATTTCACGTCTGGCATTG
>NC_051404.1:33385351-33385487 GCF_015228065.2 Penaeus monodon
ACCATTATAAGTAGAAGTCCTTGTTTTATGACGTCTCCAGTGTTACTAATTCTGAAGTTAATTTACGAGTGATGGTTTCTAATTAGCGATTTTTGCAACCTGGAGCTTGTCTATTTAAAACGATAATGATATCGAA
>NC_051404.1:33385821-33386760 GCF_015228065.2 Penaeus monodon
ATATGTGTTTGGTCCTGAAATAACATGCTACTGACATTGTTAGGCCTATTGCATCTTTCCGATAGAGGCCAGTTATATCATCCTTACACTCATTGACTATGGATGCAGTTTCGGGAAGCTACGCCATTAAAGAAAATCGATTCGGAAACCAACAGTGTTTCAATAATATCTTTCAGTGTTGGCATTCCCTTAAATGAAAATACTTTGTAATAGAGGCACTCAATTTCGGATGAATGAATAGAATCCTTTCAATTATTATTTTTTTATTACTTCAGAATCATCCAAGTTTTAATGGAGCAGCAGAGTGATTAAAGGGATTAAATGAAATGTTAAAGTCTATGCTCAATCAGCCATATGCTGGCAAACCTAAAGACTAGGATGGATACTCCAGCTTTCTTCTATATAGGAAAATCCTTTCTGAATGCTGCACAGCCATTTCTATATTAACTGCGTCAAGAAAAAAAATGCTGTTGCTGTTGTTGGTTGGTAAATCATTATTGTCCTGAGTTAGGCTTAGTAAAAGGTGGATTGAGAATTTCAAAACCATTTACAATACAAAGTCGTAAAAAAAAATTGGATTAAGTCATGTATTCCAGTGAATACTTGTATATTTTTTTTTTGCAAACTTAAGCCTCTTGTGTTGCACCACGCCTTTTCACTGCAAAAACTCATATTTGCATTTCATTCATATTCACCTACTTACGTAAGAGTAATATTCTCATCGGAAATGATATTTGCCGGGATTATTGCCCTTCAAGTTTTTATTGAGTTGGAATTTGATATTTAATCTCTCGTGCTTATTTAGGTATTCACACGGATCACCATTACCATCATTATCTTCTCGTCTGTATTGCTGGGTAAATATCGTACTTATTATATTTGTTGATATTAGAGTTTACAAACGATACCTTGACGGTTCTGCTTATATTATTGTACTAC
>NC_051404.1:33391679-33391942 GCF_015228065.2 Penaeus monodon
GAATCTTGCTACATCATGATTTAATATCTTCCTTTAATATCGCGTATTTTTTTTTCGTTCTCCCCGCCTCGAACTATAACTTTATTATGTACGATCGCTGGGCACAATATTGGCTCCCATATCTAGGATGTTTCTCGTTTTGTTTCAGCCGCGACTGGACCGGTTCAAAGGCGCTGCAACTAATCAACGATCGCCTCGCTTCTGCTCAAAATAGGGTTTCTCACCTTCGCAAGGTATTCTCCCTTATATTTTACTGTTCTAAA
>NC_051404.1:33392812-33392989 GCF_015228065.2 Penaeus monodon
ATTTTCCCCCAGTACTCCTTCCCCCTCTCTCATTACATTTTTCCATCACCTTTTAATTTTCACTCCGAGCTTTCCGAAGCACCTAAGCCGTGGTTTGTCTACGGACTGCACGGTCGTCTTTAATGAAATTCCGATGAAGCTGACATGCTTTTGCTCTGTGGGTATCGGGGACTAGTA
>NC_051404.1:33393180-33393531 GCF_015228065.2 Penaeus monodon
GGGGGTTTGTGGTCTGTTTTGTAGAATTTGTGTGTATTTCTGTGTCAGAGAGAGGCGCGGTGTGTGTGTGGAGTTTTGGTGTTTTTATGTGTTGGTGTGTAGAAAAGGGGGTTTTGTTTTGGGTGTAAGACTTCGATGTGTTTGCGTGTGTGGGAGAGGGGTGATTTTTGTGCTGATGTGGTGTGTGGTTGGCGTGTATGTTGTGTACGTGTTTGGGGTGTGCGCAGAGAATATTGTGTGGTCCTGGGTAAAATATATCAGTTTCGGTCTTGAAACCAAAAGCCGGTCTTTTTTCCTGTTGAACACGATAGAAAAAAAAAAACGGGGCATCAAAAATACAAAAAAGGTTCT
>NC_051404.1:33393696-33393980 GCF_015228065.2 Penaeus monodon
GGGATGAAAACCTTATTCGTTAATAATCTTAATTTATAAAATTTTTAACATCATCGAGACGGGGCCCTTCTATTTGGGCTGCTATAGATGATGTGTTATTCATATTGAAAAAATAGACCCGAGTGAATATGTCTTCGAGCAAAAAAAAGACAAAAAACGAAAATTTCTTTTGAAAAACTCCCGACTCCACGGAATTGGGATAAAGGGACGAAGTTGGGGCCTTTCCCTCTCTCTCCGCCCCCCTCGCCGAACATGCGCACCATCTTGAGCAGCACACCCCCCCA
>NC_051404.1:33395497-33395720 GCF_015228065.2 Penaeus monodon
TTAAAAATTTTAATAAATTTTTTTTTTAAAAATATATATAGTATCATTAGCATGTTATTTATTATTATATTCACGAATATGAACTGTACATATGGAATATTTTCGGAACACAATTGTATTTATTTTTTCAAAGGTGCGCACCTCAAATGCCCTTTCTTTTTTGAGAGCGTTGTCCCCTCTCAAAGGAAAACGATTAAGTTTTGAGAAGTTTTCAGTAAGATTC
>NC_051404.1:33396165-33396857 GCF_015228065.2 Penaeus monodon
ACAATTGATTATCGCGTTGTATTTAATAGGGTTTGGGGAAATTTTTAAATTCTAAAATATGAGCAAAGTAATGTACATCGTTGAGTTTTTTATGTCGTGTCTGGGGGTGATATGACGTGTGTGGACTACTAGGATCAAAAATCAAGGAGTGGAGCATTGAATGAGTGCATTTGCAATAATAAGTTTTTAAAGAGTTGTTTAAAGACTTATGAAACTTGTATCCGTGATCCATTTCCATTCCCAAAAAACATTCTTGGTTTGTTTCCGTATTTTTTGTTGCAATATTGTGGTTTAAGGAACTTATCAATTGAATATTATTTAAGATGCAAGGTTTCTGTAGATTGGGCTAATGTTCTACTTTGGCAGATTTTGTAGACTATATTTTGTGTGACAGATTTCTGTGATCTTTGAATAATAATATTTTATGAAGGCAAATGTTATGCTAGCTTATTATTGGAATGTGGATATGTCTTCTCTGCATTAACTATCAGTTACTAGTGAATTATATAGTCAAATGTCTATGGTTATTTTACGTTAACTTCCTGTAATTATATATTTAGTTTATTTGATGTTAAATTCCATAGATTCCGTTAAGAGTTTCTTTGTTATTTTCTTATGACTATTGCAGTTCGAAATTTTTCTTCAATAATTCGATGTTGCGTCTGATTGGTTTGTGATCCTTAACTCATAGT
>NC_051404.1:33396962-33397219 GCF_015228065.2 Penaeus monodon
TATGCTCTCGCGATTGCGAAACAGGAGAGGAAGGAGAGACATATAAATGATAAATGATGCGTTTTGATATGACAATATCATACATTCTCTGAACTGCAAATTCTCGCGGGATCAGACTATACTCGGTGTGCCATTTATAGACGGAAGAATCTGTTGCAAAATGCAGTGAAATCCAGGGAGAATAAAATCAAAGGCTCAAGGAAGGCTTATGGATTGTGTGCCTTTGATGTCGGTAAATTTTCATATGGCTACGTAAC
>NC_051404.1:33397297-33397446 GCF_015228065.2 Penaeus monodon
ATCTTCGTCTTCTCGATCCTATGTTCTATATATTTTCGCCATATTATTATCGTCCCCGTCTTTTATTCATTTATTATTATTATTATTTTTTATTAGTCCTCTCTCCGTCTTTCCTCTTCATCGCGGTTTGCACTTTTTCAGCTTCGACA
>NC_051404.1:33397739-33397936 GCF_015228065.2 Penaeus monodon
TACTTCCCTACTACTCATTTCCTTCCTTGGGCTTCATCTCTCCTTCTTCTTCGCCTGCGGCAGGTCCTCTCCCTAGTCCTCCGCAAACCCGCGCCCTTAGATGCATCCATGAACGAAACGGGACCGCGAGATAGGAACGTAATGTAAATTTGGTTTGCCTGCGTCTCTGCTCGCTTTTAAGATGTCTTTTTTGGGGG
>NC_051404.1:33398312-33398516 GCF_015228065.2 Penaeus monodon
GCTTCCTCCTTTGGCGAGTCTTCATCTTTCTGTCCTTTGATATGATTCCAAGAGGGTTTCTCGCATGACGGAAGGAGGCGGGATGTTTTGGATATTTCCAGGTGAAAGGAGAGGCGTTGTCTTGCCTCGGGAGAGAAGGAGGCACAGGAGGGTGCATTTCTTTTCTGTCTCGGATATTCGCTTTGCATCCTATTTCGGTTCCTT
>NC_051404.1:33399856-33400304 GCF_015228065.2 Penaeus monodon
AATATTTTCCCCACGTGTCTGCCTAAATAAAAAGAATAAAAGATCAAATCTCCTTCTAATCTTTGCTAAATCTCACTCATGACCCGAGGAAATAAGGAGAACGATTGATTCCTTCTTTTAGCTCAGTACCTCCACTCGTTAATGTCAACGTGGGGGGTAATTCCATAAATTTATTAGCAGATTCGGAAATTTGCGTTCAGAGCAAAGGGCTTAGCGATATTTATTTTTTTCTTTGCATATTTCGTTGACGAGGGAGAGGTATAGATATAGCTATGGAATTGGTTATAAAAAAATCTTAATTTATTGCTATTTAAGGGAAGGGTTTTTGAGAGGAAATTACAAATATGAAAGGCAATGATATATGTTATGAAAGGCTATTTGTCTCGCTCGAATGATTTATTTAAGACCTTCCAGGAAAAGTACCCAAAACTCACTAACTCATCGATCA
>NC_051404.1:33400396-33400857 GCF_015228065.2 Penaeus monodon
CTTCGAAAGCTTCCGAAACCCACAGAGGGGAAAAAAAAAACACGATGGTCGCGATCCATACAGACTTTGCGCCCGGGGTAGGAGTGGCATGAAGTCCAATCATCATTTCCGAACGTTCAAGCAGAAAGTTCTCTCTCTCTTTCTCGGGCGATTTTTTTCGAGGGGAAATCGCGACACACGCTAATGTCCCAAGCTAATACACTTTTGTATTGATAATGAAAACAAAAATGGACCTTACTGGCGAAATATGCGAGCCGTTTATTTTGTCGGATGATGTCTTCTGAATTATCGTCGTGGTGGAAAAGATTTTACAAGAGTTATATAAATAAAGGGTGTGAATGAGAATGAATGATTCTCTAGCTGTTCGGTAGCTATCGTTTCGGTGGATCGTGCACTGAATCTTGACCTCGATAGTTAAGCTTCAATAAGCCTTCATGAAAAGAGGAAGCAGTATAGGCACT
>NC_051404.1:33401149-33401226 GCF_015228065.2 Penaeus monodon
AGGGGAGACAATGCGAACATGAACTTTCTTTCACGAATTACTCAAAATACATTTTTATACAGGAACAGGTAATGGTT
>NC_051404.1:33401296-33401692 GCF_015228065.2 Penaeus monodon
GTGTTGATACAAATATGGCATATCAAAACGGTACCGTAAAAAAAGCTAAAAGATGAACACAAAAAATGGGCAATACTAATCTTCATGCTTAAAATAAGAGATACTATAATGCATTAAATCTGCCCTGAGTAAGATTTGTAAAAATGCTACGAAACTTTTATAATTATAACTAAAAAAACACACAAAAAACCCGAAATGCCTTGTATCACCGAAAAAAGAAATGAACTCAAAAAACAGAACCAACATAACATAAAATTAAAATTCTGATACAACACGAAAGTAAAAAGTGTAAAAAATAAGCTGCAATTCGGTATCATGAAGCCCCGCGATTCTAAAATGCCGACATCAAAAAAGTAAACAAAGCAATCAATCTTATTCTGAACTGAACTATACATG
>NC_051404.1:33401884-33402163 GCF_015228065.2 Penaeus monodon
GTATAGTAAATATAATATAGAAAGGTCCCACAGATAAAGGGCAAGAGAATTGCAAAAAGGGGGAAAACGTAGAAGGAAGGGTAGGGCAAAAGTTATATAGAGATAAATACAGATAAATATGAACAAACAAAAGGAATACTTTTAGACTAAACTAGGCTAGCATAAATGAACAGGGAAAACCCTGATTGTTAGGAATTTTTAAAGATTTGTAGAACAGAAATATGAACGGACAGGGGGAATTTAAGGAAGAGAAGGGGAAAATGACAGTTAGGAAAAAAA
>NC_051404.1:33402286-33402406 GCF_015228065.2 Penaeus monodon
AAATCGCATGGTTATGAAAAATTTGATTTTATTTTTTCTTAATCCATTACATACAACCTTAGTTAAAAATTCCCTTTTTCCTAAATTCTCCCCTTTTAGTTTTTTCCAAAAAAGGGGGAA
>NC_051404.1:33403963-33404072 GCF_015228065.2 Penaeus monodon
CTCAAGATGGTGCGCATGTTCGGGCGAGGGCGGGCGGAGAGAGAGGGAAAGGCCCCACTTCGTCGTTTACCAAATTCCGTGGAGACGGACGTTTTATCAAAAAGGGAAA
>NC_051404.1:33404100-33404243 GCF_015228065.2 Penaeus monodon
CTGCTCAAGACATATTCACTCGGTCTATTTTTTCAATATGAATAACAGCAGTCATCTATAGCGCCAGTAGAAGGTCCAGTCTCAGATGATGGTTAATATTTTATAATTAAAGATTATTAACTGAATAAGGTGTCATCCTTCTG
>NC_051404.1:33404272-33404343 GCF_015228065.2 Penaeus monodon
CTGTCATACTTGCCTGGCAGCTGAATACAGTAAGCCATTTATTTCTCCGTTCTTGTATTTTCTCGCGTCCG
>NC_051404.1:33404406-33404769 GCF_015228065.2 Penaeus monodon
ATTCTAGAACACTTTTTTGTATTTTCGTGCCACGTTTTTCTTTTCTATCGTGTATAAACAGAAAAATACGACCGAGCTTTTGGTTTCAAGATCCGAACTGATCATATTTTACCCGGGACACCCAATATCTCTGCGCACACACAACACCCCTACCACACATACACAGCCAACCACACACTCACAATCAGCACAAAATCACCACCTTTTCTCCACACACGCAAACACATCGGAAGTCTTCACCCAACACAACGCACACGTCTCTACAAAAACCAACACTAACCTCAACTCTCCACACACCCCACGCGCACGTCTCTCTGTACACAAAAAATACACACAACTCTCTACAAAAACAGACACACACAA
>NC_051404.1:33404973-33405124 GCF_015228065.2 Penaeus monodon
TCTAGTCCTCCGATTAGCACAGAGATCAAAGCATTGTCACTTCATCGGACATTTCTTTAAAAGAAACCGTGTCGTCCGTCAGACAACCCACGGCTTAGTGGTGCTTCGGAAGTACTCGGAGTAAAAATTAAAAGGTGATGGAAAATGTAAT
>NC_051404.1:33406076-33406417 GCF_015228065.2 Penaeus monodon
ATAGGACTTTTAGAACAGTTAAATATAAGGGGAGAATACCTTGCGAAGGTGAAAAACCCTATTTTTGAGCAGAAAGCGAGGCGATCGTGATTAGTTTGCAGCCCCCTTTGAACCGGGTCCAGTCGCGGCTGAAAAAACGAAAACATCCTAGATAGGGGAGCCAATATTGTGCCCAGCGATCGTACATAAAAAAGTTATAGTTCGAGGCGGGGAACGAAAAAAATACGCGATATAAAGGAGATATTAAATCATGATGTAGCAAGATTCACTAATTTGATTGAAATAGGCTGTCATTTCGCACCCACATATTTTATATAGATGATTGGTGAATCATTGCACTT
>NC_051404.1:33411380-33412335 GCF_015228065.2 Penaeus monodon
TTTCCTTACAAATACCAATAGAATAGGGGAGAAAGTAGTACAAAAATTAAGCAGACCCCGTCAAGGTATCGTTTGTAAACTCTAATATCACAAATAAATAAGAAACGATATTTACTCCGCAATACAGACAGAAGAAAATGATGGAAATGGTGATCCGTGTGAATACCTAAATAAGCAGAGAGATTATATCAAATCTCACTCAATCAAACTTGAAGGCAATAATCCCGGCAAATATCATTCCGATGAGAATATTCTCTTACGTAGTAGGTGATATAATAAAATGCAAAATAATTTAGTTTTGCAGTGAAAAGGCGTGGTGCAAACACAAGAGGCTTAAGTTTGCAAAAAAAAAATATACAAGTATTCACTGGAATACATGACTTAATCCAATTTTTTTTTACGACTTTGTATTGTAAATGGTTTTGAAATTCTCAATCCACCTTTTACTAAGCCTAACTCAGGACAATAATGATTTACCAACCAACAACAGCAACAGCATTTTTTTTCTTGACGCAGTTAATATAGAAATGGCTGTGCAGCATTCAGAAAGGATTTTCCTATATAGAAGAAAGCTGGAGTATCCATCCTAGTCTTTAGGTTTGCCAGCATATGGCTGATTGAGCATAGACTTTAACATTTCATTTAATCCCTTTAATCACTCTGCTGCTCCATTAAAACTTGGATGATTCTGAAGTAATAAAAAATAATAAATTGAAAGGATTAATTCATTCATCCGAATTTAGTGCCTCTATTACAAAATATTTTCATTTAAGGGAATGCCAACCTGAAGATATTATTGAACACTGTTGGTTTCCGAATCGATTTTTTTTTAATGGCGTAGCTTCCCGAAACTGCATCCATAGTCATGAGTGTAAGGATGATATACTGGCCTCTATCGGAAAATGGCATAGGCCTAACAATGTCATAGCATGTTATTTCAGACCAAAAACCCTAT
>NC_051404.1:33412623-33412855 GCF_015228065.2 Penaeus monodon
CCACCCGTATGTACCGTACGTATTTCTGCATGCATTTGTATGCCCAAAGTTTTCGATATCATTATCGTTTTAAATAGAAAAAGCTCCAGGTTTTCAAAATCGCTAATTAGAAAACCCTCACTCGTAAAATTAAATTTAGAATTAGTAACACTGGAGACGTCATAAAACAAGGACTTCTACTTATAATGGTTTCATTCGATGAATATTTTTTCTGAATACTGTACATGTGGGT
>NC_051404.1:33428310-33428378 GCF_015228065.2 Penaeus monodon
TTTTTTCTAAAGGGGCCCAATACTATTAGTTTAGACGCACAGATACTGCCCCAAAGTGGGGGAACGTA
>NC_051404.1:33431983-33432137 GCF_015228065.2 Penaeus monodon
TTTTGTGTGGGGTTTTTAAAGTGATTTGTGGGGGTTCGTGTGTGTGGTTTTGAAGACATTTATTTTTTTATTTTTTCACCCATTTATTGGGGTAGATTTGAAAATAAGGGTAAGGGATCATAAAGGGGTTTGGGTGGCGGCCCTACTAGAGAAA
>NC_051404.1:33435815-33436186 GCF_015228065.2 Penaeus monodon
TCTTTATTTGCACCAAAAATTTTGTAATAGATAAGGGATAATAAATGGGAATACCAACCAATTTCAACACCGCGTTTCCCCCTTTTCAAAATAATAATGCTGAAAGGGGGGGAGGGCGGGGGAATTTACCCCCCCCGACTTAGATAAAACGGAGTACATTAGCTGATTTCATTCGTAAACCCCAAACCCAACTAATTTTTTAAAACCCAAAAAACCCTTTTTTTGGTTGCCCCGCTGTATCGAAGAGAATGAAATTTTTAAAGGGGGAAAAAGTTTAAAAACAAACATGAAAAGGTGAACAAACCTTTAAAAATCAAAAATATACTTTTTTAAAAATAATAAAAAACGTGAAATCCCTTTTTTCAAAAAAT
>NC_051404.1:33437749-33437986 GCF_015228065.2 Penaeus monodon
TAAAAAAAAGGAAAGCGGGGGGAAAAAAAAAAAAAAAAACAACCAAAAAAAAAAAACAAACCCCACCACCCAAACACACAAAACCAAAAAAAACACACAAAAACCAAAAAACACACGCAAACACGCACACATAAAAAATGGAAAAAAAAAACCACGAAAAAAAAGAATTTTTTTCCCCCAAAACTGGGCCCCCCCTGCGGGGTTGTGTCTCGCTCGCGCCCCCCACCTGCCTGCGGG
>NC_051404.1:33447852-33448126 GCF_015228065.2 Penaeus monodon
ACACAGCGTTTACCATTTTCAAAATAATAATGCTGATGACCGAGGGCGGTAATAATACCCACTCGACTTAGATAAAGCGGAGTACATTAGCTGAGTACATTCGTAACCAATACCTAACTAGTATTGAACCTAGAAACCCTTCCAGCTGTAATACGAAGAGAATGAACGTAAAGAAAACGTTAACAAACATGAAAAGGTGAACAAACCTTGAAATGTCAAGAAAACATACTTTGAAATATAATAAAAAACTTGAAATGACATTTAACACCAAACT
>NC_051404.1:33449675-33449766 GCF_015228065.2 Penaeus monodon
TACTGTCACAAAACACCACGAAAATAAAGAATCTCCCCAAGACTGCCTGACCTGCGCGTTGTGTCTCGCTCGCACCCGACCTGCCTGCTGA
>NC_051404.1:33449834-33450229 GCF_015228065.2 Penaeus monodon
TGATCGCATGCTACTCATCCGCGCAGTCTAATGAAAGCTGCTCTTGCTCTCTGATAAGCTAATCTTGGCCAGATGAGGGACCAAACGGGTGTTATCCACTCGTGGCGAAATATCCAATTCAAGGGTTTCTGTTCTTTCGTATTTATTAATGGATGGATATCTACGGTATTCATGGCTTGGTGCACAGTCATGCGTGTTAACAACCACTCATGAACTGATGTTCACTTTTATCATGGATTGATTACTATTCCTGGGTTACTATCTATTTGCAGCTAGATGTCTATTATTCATTCAGTGGTTGATGTAGTTAATATCCATCCATAGTTTAATATATCCGAATTGCTAATATCCACTTATATATTAACTAGGTAATCGCAATATCTACTTTCGCTCTC
>NC_051404.1:33450807-33451159 GCF_015228065.2 Penaeus monodon
CAGTGGCTTGACATCAACTAGGATACGATACCCTTTGGTTAAGATACTTGGGTTGATGCCCTGTTGGGTTCATCCATTTATGTGTTGATATCCACATAACATTTAAGAGATACTCATGTTCATATCCATTTATGTGTTGCAATGATCCACATAACATTTAAGGAGATACTCATGGGTTCATATCCATTTATGTGTTGATACTCCCCCAAGACTCGTAATCCACTCCTGGCTGGTACTCATGAGCGCCCTTTCGCCGTCCGGTCGCAGGGAAAAACTATTTAACTTCGATGCTTTGATCCTGAAAAGCCAAAAGGGGATGTGGGAATTAAGAGACCGTGTTCCGTTTTTGTGA
>NC_051404.1:33451483-33451641 GCF_015228065.2 Penaeus monodon
TTACAGGTTTTCTTATTACTTTCGAATTGCCATTACGTGAAACGCCGGCAGATCAAGGAAAATGATCGCAGCATTGATCACAATTTCCATCAAAGGAAAATTAGAAACCAGGTTAGAAAATAATTCATAAACTTGTTTCACTAAAAATTATATGACTT
>NC_051404.1:33452256-33452989 GCF_015228065.2 Penaeus monodon
TCTACGTTTAAGCGCAGGATATTCCCCTTGATCACTCCATGGCATCGACCTTGCAATTACGCCTTGTGAAGTCCCGCGCCGAGTGAAACCTGACGCGCCGCTTCACTTGACCTTCCAGTGACCTTCCAAACATCATGAACAACACTCAAGCTAAATCTGAACCTCATGGTGGCGAAGAACCTCATGGCCACTCGTTCTGAGTCTTCTCAGGCTTCAGCCTTAGTCATCGTCGGCCTTGATATTTAGTTATCCTCGGTCTTGATGCTTAGTCATCCTCGGTTTTTCAAGTCTAGTTATCGTCAGTCTGCGGCCTTGGTCAACCTCGTTTTTTTATGCCTAGTCATCGTCAATTCTCGTGTTTACTTTTTGTCAGGCTTTATGCTTAATCATATTTAGTCCTCATGCTTAATCACTTTAGTCTTCATGTTTTAGCATTCTCAGTCCGCACATTTGACGCACTTCATCGTCGTCACTAAACCTTCTCAGTCTTCATTCGCAGACTTTCCTAGTCCTCACACTCAGTCTTTGTTAGTCCTCATGCTCGGTCTTTCTTAATACAGTAAAGATAATGTGTAGTTGTTTTTGTGTCCCAAACCCTTTTCGATATTCTGTTCGCTGTATTTTTGTTTATTTACGCCGACAGAAATTTCGATCTAACCTTTCCGATTCCTACATGTTAGGCGGTCGATGTAGTAATGTGTATTTTTAAATGTGAATATAAATTAATAAACAA
>NC_051404.1:33453394-33453586 GCF_015228065.2 Penaeus monodon
ACCAAGTTGTTATGATCCATGTCAATTTTCTTTCCCGCAAGAGTATTTTGAACCCTCAAAGCCTCGCCCGCATTGTAAGGACATAAATAATGAGCATGCGAGGTCATTCTTGACATTTTTATTCGTGTGGAAGGCTGGGTTTCTATGTGTAATGTGTATTGATAGTACATTTCGTACACAGATGACGACTTT
>NC_051404.1:33453770-33454649 GCF_015228065.2 Penaeus monodon
CATCGTCCTCATGGCTTTAAACTGTTGTTTTGTAACTTATACATATACACATTCCATTCCCTTCCACTTGTCAAGGAGACAGAGAGAGGCAGATTTTGAGGGAAGGGGAAGAAGGTACAAGGAGGTGAACGGCAGCAAAGGAATTTAGAATAGTTTTAATCCCATCAAAAAATCTTGTGAAATACTGCGGTTTCAGCATAAGTTGTGCGAAACTACGGATTTCACGTTTCTCTCTGTTTCTCACTTTCTCCCTTTCCTTCTTCCTCTCTTTCCTCAAATTTTCTTACTTCTCCCTTCTGTCCTTCCTTCCTCCTTCCTTCTTTTTCTTTTGCTTCTCTCTCTTATCTCCCTTCTTCTTCTTCCCTTTTCCTTCTTCCTCTTTTATCCTATCTTCCTCCCTTTCCCTTTCCTGTTCTCCTTTCCTTCTCCCTTTCCTTCACCCCTCCTTCCTTCCTCCTTTCCTTTTTTCCCAATTAGTGAATAAAAAGAAAATTGGGATATTGAAAACTAGGGGAAAATAGAATAGGAAAGGTAAGGGAAAATAGTAAAGAAAAGAGAGTAAAGAAAAGTAAGAAAAAGCAATAAGGAATAGTAGGGAAAATTGGGGGAAAGGAAGAAAAGAATGGAAGGAAAAGTAGGGGAAAAAGAAGGGAAAGATAATTGGGGAATAGGATGTAGGGGAAAGCAGTTGGAAAATTAGGTGAAAACGGGGGGAAAATAGCGAGAATAAGGGAAAAGTCAGGGGAAAATAATCAAGAATAGGGGAAAAGGGAAAATTTAAACTAAAAAATAGAACAAGAAGAATAACAGAGAGCGAATATTTCATAACATTTAGAAAAATCTAGAAGTGAAACGCTTATATCACTTGTCTTTCCCCCC
>NC_051404.1:33454828-33454906 GCF_015228065.2 Penaeus monodon
ATTCACCCTGTAATTTTCCTCCACCATCTCCTTTCTTTTTCCTTTGTTTTCTACTTTGAATTACGTTATTACGAAATA
>NC_051404.1:33455608-33456071 GCF_015228065.2 Penaeus monodon
ATACCAACGTGGTTTAGATTAAGGTATTAGTCTTTGTCTCCCTCTCGACAGACAGGCTTTGCCCATCGCTCTTGGCAACACCCCCTATATTTAATAGCCCTGTCTACCCTCCCCTTCAATCCCCCTCCCCCCCCAAAAAAAAAGGAAAAAAAGTGGATCATAGGCTTACGTGGCTTTAGGCTGGAGAGCTTGTAACCAAACCATGTTCGATTCCCATCTCCCCCCTCTCTTAACTCTTTACGCTCCGTAGGCAGTTTTGGATATTCATATTCATAGATTTCCGCAGTGAAAATTAGGTTTTCGGGTTCGATAGACAAGCGATGACGAAATCATTTTTTCCCCCCGAAGAACTCGTTTGCCGTCGGAGGAAACGCGAGGGATGGACTGAGTATCGTGGGCGGTCGGCGAGCTAACTTGTTGATGCTTGGCTCGAGTGGCGAACTATTGTCCACATCTCGTTCGC
>NC_051404.1:33456406-33456502 GCF_015228065.2 Penaeus monodon
AACGAAGAAAACGAGAGGAAACGAGGGATAACCTTCAGCGTCGGCAAACTCTCAGTAAACATCTGAGAGAAGGCTTGGGGGCGGATGAGGAAGGAG
>NC_051404.1:33456959-33457157 GCF_015228065.2 Penaeus monodon
GTGAGAGAAAGAGGGGGAAAGCGAGGGAATGAATCTCAGCTTAATATAACTAAGCTGGCGTAGGCACAGGCGAGCCGGACCGATGCCAATCATTCCGTCTTCGTTATGCATTCACGGAGGCTGCTCCCCATACAGCGCCGCGGGGAGAAAGCATCTGTTTATGCTAATGTGGAAGCGTGGTTGACGCTCGGCTTATGA
>NC_051404.1:33458256-33458330 GCF_015228065.2 Penaeus monodon
TTTTTTTTTTTTTAAAATTAAAAAAAAAAAAAATTTTAAAAAAAAAAAAATTTTTTTAAAAAATTTGGGTTTTT
>NC_051404.1:33458475-33458901 GCF_015228065.2 Penaeus monodon
GGGGGTGGGGGGGGGGTTTAAAAAATTTGGGGGAAAAAAAAAAAAATTTTTTAAAAAAAAAAACCCCAAAAAAAAAAAAACCCCCCCCCCAAAAAAAAAAAAAAAAACAAAAAAAAAAATTTTTTAAAAGGAATTTTTTTTTTAAAAAAATTTTTAAAAACCTAAAAAAAAAAAAAAAAAAATTTGGGTAAAAAAAAAAAATTTTAAAAAAAAAAAAAAAATTTTTTTTCCCCTTTCCCAAAAAAACAAAAAAAAAAAAAAAAAAAAAAAAAAAAAAAAAATTTTTTAAAATTAAAAAAAAAAATTTTTTTAAAATTTTTAAATTTTAAAAGGGGAAAAAAAAAAAAAAAATTTTTTTAATTTTAAAAAAAATTTTTTTTTCCCCCCCAAAAAAGGGGAAAAAAAACCCCAAAAAAATTTTCCCCC
>NC_051404.1:33459316-33459434 GCF_015228065.2 Penaeus monodon
AAAAATTTAAAAAAAAAATTTTTAAAACAAAAATTTTTAAAAAAAAAAAAAAAAAAAAAAATTTTAAAAAAAATTTTTTTTTTTTTAAAAAAAAATTTTTTAAAAATTTTTTGGGGGG
>NC_051404.1:33459812-33459894 GCF_015228065.2 Penaeus monodon
TTTTTTTTTTAAAAAAAATTTTTTTTTTTTCCCCCAAAAAATTTGGGGGGAAAAGGGGGGGGAAAAAAGGGGGGGAAAAAAA
>NC_051404.1:33460354-33460441 GCF_015228065.2 Penaeus monodon
GGGGGAATAAAAAGGGAAAAGGGGGGGGGAAAAAAAAAAAAAAACCCCTTTTTTTTTAATTTTTTTTTTCCCCCTTTTGAAAAAAAA
>NC_051404.1:33460704-33460803 GCF_015228065.2 Penaeus monodon
CCCCCCCCCAAAAAATTTTTTTTGGGGTTTGGGGAATTTTTTTTTTTGGAAAAAACCCCCCCTTTTTTTTTTTTCCCCTTTTTTTTCCCCCCCAAAAAA
>NC_051404.1:33460822-33460891 GCF_015228065.2 Penaeus monodon
CCCCCCAAAAAGTTTTAAAAAAAAAAAAAACCAAATTTTTTTTTGGGGGGGGGGAAAAAAAAGGGGGGG
>NC_051404.1:33461400-33461898 GCF_015228065.2 Penaeus monodon
CTGTCATCATTAAACTATATCTCTCTGTTACCATAATCTTCATTTGCTATCAATATAATATCTTCTCATCTCTTCTTTTTTCCTTTCTTATTCTTTTCATTCAGGTTTTCTATCACATACCTGTCCTTTCTCGGAATATAAACATTACGTTGTGCACGTATATTTAGTATTGCAAATCTCATTCCAATTTTATACGTACGAATAAGACCTTACCTTTCAATAAAAACCTTTTCTCAACGAAACTGTAAAGGGTGGGATATTAACCTGAGTATTCCAAATCAAATTCAGGGATTTATAACTAAGGAACAGTGACTGCAAGTTCTCGGAGGAAGGAGAAGGAGCAGGTTATGATATAGATGAATATGAAAGGCATCAAAAGTAGGAAAAAGGAAGAATTGAGTAAAAGGTAAGAGATAGATGAGGTATGAAGATATGAATAGATGAGAGTAGGAAAAGAATGAGTAGTCTATTATCACTAGTATAAGATAGAGTGAGAAG
>NC_051404.1:33462367-33462869 GCF_015228065.2 Penaeus monodon
AAATAGAAGAGAAATGCACAAATACACGTGCAGCTTGCAACTGAAAAAGACCTTATCACAAATTACGTAAGCCCTATTTATAGCTCAGAAGTGACCTCAATTTACGGAGAGAAAGTCCACTTACTGAGGTTCTTTCACAGTGAAGACCTGATCAGCGATTCTTTGGCCAAGAATATTTTGCTGAACCTAGCGTCGTGTATTTACGACAGGTAAAACGATTTATCTAATCAAGTAATGTATCCTATAAATACGTATATTTTTTTTGGTCTAGAATTGAAAAATGAAAATCAAAAAAATTATTAATCAGTAATGAATTATCTTACATTTTACCCGTCCCTGTTTGATAGAAATACCGATAACGTAACGATAACTTTACAACTGTGTAATAAATATTTTCCAACTTTTTTTCTTTCTTAAAAAGCAAAAGACGAAGATAATGTCAAGTGCTAAATAATACAAGAAGTAAATAAGAGAAGAAATGTAAGATATCAAAAGTATTTTA
>NC_051404.1:33463027-33463105 GCF_015228065.2 Penaeus monodon
TCTCCAACTACTTCAATGAAAAAGTGGAGGAGACATTTTGGGTGTTTGGAGTATCGTCTCAAAACCACGATTATCGGA
>NC_051404.1:33463257-33463457 GCF_015228065.2 Penaeus monodon
TTGTTTTGTTTTATGTACTTAATTGTTGGAATAGAAGAGGGTTGTCTAGACGCAACATGCACTGATTCTTTTTCTATCTCTATTTCTGTTTGTCTACGTATTTATAAGTGTGTCTGTATTTACTTACACACATACAAACTCGATTGCACAAATTGTCTAATCGGGGAGATGGAAGATTCTCTATTTGTTGGTCTTCTGTT
>NC_051404.1:33463723-33465779 GCF_015228065.2 Penaeus monodon
TCGTCCCCTCCCTCTCTTGCATACCATTAGTTCCGGAAGACAGGAGGCAAATAAGGAATCCATGAGTTCGCATTCTCGAAGGAGTTACTAAGATTTTCCAAGATTTGCTCTCCTTTTCCCCTCTCACTAAGGAGGATAAGAGGAGGAGGGGGATGGGGTGGTGGGGGGGGATGGGGTGGTGGAGGGGGATGGGGTGGTGAATTGGGATGGGCTGGTGGAGGGGGATGGGTGGAGGGGGATGGGGTGGTGGAGGGGGATGCGGTTGGTGGAGGGGGGTGGGGTGGTGGAGGGGAATGGGGTGGTGGAGGGGGATGGGGTGGTGGAGGGGATGGGGTGGTGGAGGGGGAAGGGGTGGTGGAGGGGGATGGGGTGGTGGAGGGGGATGGGGTGGTGGAGGGGGATGGGGTGGTGGAGGGGGATGGGGTGGTGGAGGGGGAAGGGTGGTGGAGGGGGATGGGTGGTGGAGGGGGATGGGGTGGTGGAGGGGGGGGAAGTGGGTGGAGGGGGAGGAAGGGGTGGTGGAGGGGGAGGAAGGGGGTGGAGGGGGAGGAAGGGGTGGTGGAGGGGGATGGGGTGGTGGAGGGGGATGGGGTGGTGGAGGGGGATGGGGTGGTGGAGGGGGATGGGGTGGTGGAGGGGGATGGGGGTGGTGGAGGGGGATGGGGTGGTGGAGGGGGAGGGTGGTGGAGGGGGAAGGGGGAAGGGGTGGTGGAGGGGGATGGGGTGGGGTGGAGGGGGAGGGGGAGGGGTGGTGGAGGGGGAAGGGGTGGTGGAGGGGGATGGGGTGGTGGAGGGGGAATGGGGTGGTGGGGGGGGATGGGGTGGTGGAGGGGATGGGTGGTGGAGGGGGAAGGGGGGTGGAGGGGGGATGGGGTGGGGGTGGTGGGGGGGGGGGGGGTGGTGGGTTACTGGTGGAAATGGGGGTGAGTGTTAGGTAGGTAGGAAATGGTGGAGGAAGTGTGGATTGCTAAGAAAGGGGGGTGGATAGGGTGAATGGGGGTGGATGGGGAGAGTGATCGGTGTAACGGTATGTAGGAGGTGTGGGTTGCTGGTGGAGAGGAAGGGGTGTGGTGGGGGAGGGCGTGTAATGGTGGAGGGGGAATGTTGGGGATGAAGGTGAATAATAAAAGTGTAGGAGAATTGATGGAGTAGGGGAGTGATGGAGGAAGGTAGTGAGGGTGGAGAGGTAGGTTAGGGGAGGTGATGGAGGAGGGGAGTGAGGGAGGAGGGGGGTCGAGAGGCTCTAAATATTTACATAAAGATGGCGATGGCTTCTGTGCCCAACATGCCTGAATTTAAGGAAAAAGCATGCTGGAGATAAGTCTTTCCTTTATCACGTGGTAAGTTTATTTATGGCTCGGTTATGTATAAGCTCTGGAAAGTTTTACAGGAATATACATAATTAGGTATGACTTTAGAGTCGGGAGTAAATATTGTGTTTTGCTTAAAATTTTCATTTTCAGAATATATATATATATACATTTTTTATTATTATTAAAATGTGCACATGGATCGTAAGGCAGGTGACTAATTATAGATAAATTTTAGACAAAACACAGGATAAATAGTTGTCAATATGAAAAAGGCAGGGAAAATAAAATGCTATTCCAAATTTGACCTCGAAATATACCAGTATGTTATTTTTGTGTCCTAATCTTGAATGCATTGTGTTTATAGTATAAAAGAAGGCTTTTATTAATGTTCTTCGCATATTTTATCATTACTACGCCCAGGAAGCTTTATCATCATTTATTCATTATTGCCGACAATCACTGATATTTTTACCACTGAGTACTAAATCCTCACGCTGTATTATCTACTTTAATGCAGTATCATGGATTGATACTTTCTTTGATGTTGTGAATCATTTCTCATTCCTCACGGAGTATTTTCCTTTCGGCTGTTTACTTTGAATTATTTTGAATTATTTTGATAATGTTTTAACAGAAATGTTTGGAAAATTTCGTTGACCTTATAGAACATCTACAAATAACTATACGTGATATAACTTCATGTAACTGTGCTTGCGCATGTGTGTATGTTTGTGTGAAAGAAC
>NC_051404.1:33465881-33466057 GCF_015228065.2 Penaeus monodon
AATATATAGAGAGAGATGTGCATGAATGCACGTTTCGCATTTAGTGCACTTCCAGGGATAAACTCAAAAAGTTCCGTCGTCTTGGGATTCCCGGAAGGCGATTCCCATGTTTCTTTATTCCAGGCTTTAGCACCAGCTGTTCCTTCTCAGTCGGTTAGGATTTGTCATCTACTTCC
>NC_051404.1:33466406-33467552 GCF_015228065.2 Penaeus monodon
TGCGTGTGTGAGAGACAGTCCTTTGCCCTTCTTTAAGGCGAGAACGAGACACATGGGACCCAGAGCCCTAATTTGGGGTCACACTCCCTATCTGACCCCATAATGACTTGCTCGAGCCAGTAATCCAATAGGGAGGAGGTGCACACACATGGTACATGCTGGGTAAAGCCTGTGGGATCATCGTCTTTCGAAGCAAATGAGAGGCTCCTGATACACCCTTCTCAGTGGATGCGTGTGGGGGGGGGGGGTAGGGGCAGGGGAGGAGGTCATTATAAGGTGTTATTCGCCTAGAGATCAAATCCTAAGGTTAATCCGAAAACCGGTTATCAGATTGGGTGCACGCTATTCTCTCCAAGAAAGTGATTCTATTCTCGTCAAATCAAGGATGCTTTCGGTGAAGAACGGATTGGCAAAACGGTTGCAGGCGGGGTGATCAGGCCTCAAGTAGTGGAGTGAATTGAGGGATTATATAGCCGCTGGTATATCAGTTGGAGTCCTCTGTGAGCTAAAATATCTAAAATATGGTCTTTACACTTTTTCCACTCAACTCCTCTGTCAAACCACCGCGACATCCGCAGTTTCCAACATTAGCAGTTTCCTTTTCTATTTTTTTCTAGCTACATATTGTAGAAAAAAAACAGCAGTCTTTTATCTGCCTAACTGATAGGTATTTCTTGAAGACGTGGACCGCAGCATATTCATAATAAACTTATAAATTGAAAGAGCAATTGAGCAATTAAGAATCTCACTCAAGATAGACCGAATGAAGTATGCACAAGAGGCTACGCAAAATTTGAAACCGGTCGTTGGGTCCTCTGCTGTCACTGAAGGACTCCTGTATTTTTTTTTTTTTTTGAAAGGGAGGCTCTAGCTACAGTATCAGGGAGCAGTACTAAGGACCAAGGAAAAAAAATGATAAGAAGGAATTCCACTGATTACTTCACAGTGTAGAAAACAGTATGTTCCGGGTCCAGACGTAGACTGAAGCAAGAGAATGGATGGTGATGATGTTATTCAGTGTAGGAGGAGTTCCCTACAGCAGATGGAGGATGTTATGATCTAGGTAATCGATTTACTTGATATCTCGCGTACGTGGCGCATCATTAACATACTCGCTTTAGCCTTCCTCTCCAAAGTTCACAGTCT
>NC_051404.1:33467850-33468698 GCF_015228065.2 Penaeus monodon
TAAATTCTCTCCTGAACTACCACCTCCTTTTCCGAATATTGTTTTATGGACTCGCTCTCTGACTTAAACGAGAGCGACAGGAAGCATTTATAGCACGAATAAAAAGATTTTATGATGCTTCCTGACAAAAAGAAACTCATTCCACGACCGCCACCCTCACATGACATACAATGGGTACAAATGCGTTACATAACATACAACATAAAATGCTCGACCTGACATTATTTCCAGTACATTATTTTGACAGCATTAATTTTAAACATTAATTTAACGATGGTAATTATGAACCAGCAGTGCTAAGGCTTCTTTAAGCGCTACTTTTCCCTAGTGGATATTCATTACATGCATCCTGGAAAGCTAAATAGTAACCTAAGATAAGCGGACATTTACTTGTATTTATGGAACCATTGTGTGTTATCATTTGCAATTTTACCATAATATACTTTACATGATATGAAGATCTTGAGCATTGTGTTCCGCATATATGTTTTGTTGTTTATTAATTAGTCGTTTACGTTTATGTTTTATATAGATATGCAAATATGAATATACATTCTGATATTGTAGGTAATATATGATAATCACACATAAGTTTCTTACAGATTTCATAGACATTTATATGAGACACGTAAAACGCGACTTCTAAACCGCTTTTTTACTATTTCACTTGTACCGTAAGATGTCTCATGGTGTATAATACATGTTATTATATTTTGGAAAACAGTATCTTTTCTTATACATTTTTAGAAACGTCCTTGAAAGGCCACTCGACTGAAAATTTTCCATCTCAGCCAATTTGACTTGTTTGAAGTGGCACATTCGTTTAATCGTATTGTGATGAGTGTAAG
>NC_051404.1:33469216-33469351 GCF_015228065.2 Penaeus monodon
TAATCTACTGACCCAGGTTTAACGCATTCACTAATCCTCAATTAACTGGCGTGAAACGGAGGCTATTTTTGTACAATGTTTACGCATTTTACCGGCCTGTGGGATCGAGGAGATATTTTCCTTAATACCGATGTT
>NC_051404.1:33469578-33469791 GCF_015228065.2 Penaeus monodon
CCTCTTGGGGATAAATTATGATTTTGAATTTTGGTTTTCATATCTGTCTTTTGAATTTTGGAATGACTTGCCTTATGAAATTCGGAATGATCTGTATTTTGAATTTTGGAATTACCTATTTTTTAAATGTCTGAATGATGTGTCTCTTGAATTTCGGAATGATCTATCTTTTGAATTTTGAAAGATCTGTCTCTTGGATTTTGGAATTACATG
>NC_051404.1:33469817-33470377 GCF_015228065.2 Penaeus monodon
CTAAATGATCTGTCTTTCGAATTTCTGAATGATGACTTTTGAATTTTGGAATTACCATTTTTTTTGAGTTTCGAAATGATCTGTCTCTTGAATTCCGGAATGATCCCTTGAATTTTGGAAGATCTATCTCTATTTTGGAATGATCTTTCTTTTGAATTTCGGAATGATCTAGCTTTTGAATTTTGGAGTAATCTGTCTTTTGTATTTCTTAATGATCTCTTTTGAATTTCGGAATGAATTGTCTCTTGAATTTCGGAATTATCTCTCTTTCGAAAGCATCCTTGATAATGAGGTCTGTAATTTAACGGAGAAGGCAATATCGAAACTTCAGCAAGACTACATATTTACATGCTGCCGAAGGTAATTTTCTGAATGACTGAAGACTTAAAGCATAGCCATTTAACGGAAAATAGGAAGATAACTTTGAAGAAAAAAAAATGATCAGACACAGAATTAAGAAGCACATGCGGGAGCTAAAGAAAGAAAGAAAATGTAGAACCGAGGGATATAAATGAAGTATTTCGAACAGCATCGCAAAATTATAATTTCTCTATTTCATG
>NC_051404.1:33470485-33470722 GCF_015228065.2 Penaeus monodon
GATCCGAGCAACTGCCTAAAGTGACTCGGTTTAGAGTCGGGTTCATACACAGGAACAGAATCAATTGCAGGAATATATATGAAAGGGAAAATACAAGGAAACACATAAAAAACACTTTACTTCCTCTTATCTTGTTTTCGGTTATGGGAAACATTCTTAACCTGATATTGTTGGTAGGTGATTTCTCGGAAAGTACAAGAATAGCAGTAAAAAGTTCTCGCAGAGCTCACGCAATAT
>NC_051404.1:33471573-33471752 GCF_015228065.2 Penaeus monodon
GGAGGCTCATACACTGTTCAGCCGATAAGGCCCTTTAAATACGGAGGGAAATTAACATTCTCTGCGAGGAAAGCTTCCTGCACCGAACTGAGCCATGTTGCCTTTCAAGCTTTAGAACACCAACCGCTAACCCTTTGTAGTCTGTACAAAAAAAAAAAAAAGAACATACATATATACAT
>NC_051404.1:33472210-33472670 GCF_015228065.2 Penaeus monodon
TGACGCCTCTTTTACCTTCGTGGAGAGTGATGGTAAATATCAAAGGGAGTGATAAGATGTTATCAAATAGACAGTCGATCTTGTGGCAGTGTATTATAACCTCCCAATCTTGAGAATCATTTGCCAATAAGTTCCTAACAGTTTTATGCCAGATGGTAAACCGGCAGAGTGGTTGTCGGTCCCTTTCAAACGGAGCCCTTCCATAGGCCTAGCGCAGGTGATAAGGTGGTCTAGACGGCCGAGAGTGGAAAAAGGAATATTAAGATCATAAACCTCTCATTACCCGAAGGTCCCACCGAGAGTTAGATCACGAGCGAAGAAGGAGAGGCGGTACATCAACACCTCCCTGATACGCTATACTACGCCGGTACACAAAAAAGACCCCATTTCCTTCGTCGCTGCACAGAATGGAAAAGGGATACATAAATGCAAACTATTTTTATGTGCACATTACAGCCGT
>NC_051404.1:33473330-33473962 GCF_015228065.2 Penaeus monodon
CTCAAATAGTAATGGCGATATGCACACTTCGCTGCCAGGTGTACGATGTCCTCGAAGGTGGCTGCCGGGAGCTGGCCTTCAGTAGGAACCGCGGTCGCTTACATGGAAGTGTGCAAGGCTTAGAGGACTTCCTTCCGTCTAAATTTATCTCTCTTTATCTTCTCCCTTCACTAAGTGGATGTAATTGTATGGATTTAAACTCTTAATATCAATTATACAAAGATTAAGATATTTCTAAAGACAATAAGAATAAATAGAGAGAAGACTCGAATAAAACACGCGTGGAGTGAACTACTGAAGACTTAAGCGACAGGAAGAAAACTTGTATGATTAATTGCGTGTTTTGAAGCCTAAGCCATTAAGGTCTGGTAGTTTATCCGTTGGCATCAGCATTAGTGTATCTCTGGGTCTCTGCTACAGCATAAAGGACCGGGTGTAATTGCAAAGAACGAGGCTTCAAAGTGAGTATTTCCTTGCGAGTGTGATCACTTTTTTTAGCGTTTTTTATTGCACTATGCGAGTAGAGCAAAATGTGCATTGTACGGACTTACTTTTACGGATGGGAACCAATGGATAAAAAAAGAAATCAGGTGATAGAAGAACTGACATGAATGCATGATAATATGCATTTG
>NC_051404.1:33479580-33481558 GCF_015228065.2 Penaeus monodon
TGGAAACAGTCAAATCCGACTGCATATTCTCTGAAAGATGAACTGATATAGACAAACCAGAGGTTAAAGTAGCAGAAGTTATATCGGAAACATAAACTGAAGTACCAATAGAATGGGATATTAACCGAAGTTACTGCAAGTCTAAGATCTTAGAGCTGATTATATACACAATTATGGACTAATTTTCCGACTGAATTGCAGTTTCGGAGTCCTTGAGAGAATGATCCTTATGTGCACTATATTAGTCTCTCGGATGGAGCGACACAATGAGGAGGGTTGTGATTTTGTCTGAGGTTTAAATATTGGCCCTCTTGATAGAATTGAACAAAGTGCTATAAGGTCGAATTAAGATGAATATTAGATTACATAGAAAAAAACTAACAAACTAGAAAGCTTAAAAATATAACAAAGAAAAACGAGAAGGAAAAAGAAGAAAGGGAGGGATAAAAAAAACAGCAGAAGGAAGACACTAGGAAAGAAAAGAAAGAAAGAAGGAAAAAAAAGCCTTATTTTTATCCATCCATTAGTTTAATGCAACCCTATCTGGTATGCTAAAAATGGACAAGCATATCAGACTTAAAAGGATGCTGTACTTTACGTCCTCTCCCTTATGCCAGGATAATTTCAAAATAGATTTATGGGAAAGCTTTAATAAAGAGATAACATTGGTCTCTCTATCATTCATGTCACATCTGCAAATCCGTCATGTCAGGATTTGCAGGTTGTTATTTACTATCCTTATAGGAATGGGGAACTCCAAGTAGGGTCATCATCTGCGCGGATATCGACGAGATTGCACTTAAGACTATATACTTGGGAGAAAGTTTCGGTTAAGCGATGCATCAGAAGTTTTGATTGTAACCAATTCCAGGCAGCCTAAGATAGGGATCGGGTCTGACACGTACAAGAAAAGGAGATAGTTTGGAAATGCTCACTAGAATGAGATCATGTTATGGAAACGGTCGTGTTCATTTGGCACTTTTAAGAGCATCAGATTTGGCTTTGTGTTGTAATGTTTCGCACATACAAATGCCAACGCGAATCTTCGAGAAACAATGAATATGAGTTACCTTCTCCTAATACTTCGTAACAGGTAACTGTTTGCATGTTTTTTAGTAATTAATCCCTCATATAACACACGAAGCCATTACAAACATGCGCACATGTACACCACATGTGAGATATCTGAATATGAAGAGCAATATGTTATCCTTTATTATCCAGGTTTTTATTATTCTTTCCTTAAAAAAATACTTCATTCGGAAAATATTTCATAGAAAAATCATATTATATAAGTAGTTACGGGTTATGGCCATCCACTTCTCTTTTCGAGGCAGGAATAGCGATGCGACAAAGATAAAGGTAGAAACAGAGATAGGACGAAGATAAAGATGGAAGTAGAGATGCAAAGATAAAAACAGGGTTAGAGATAATACGAAGATAAAAGTAGAAATAGAGATGCGACTAAGATAAAGGTAGAATTAGAAATACAACAACAGTAATGATACAACAAAAGAGAAAAATGAAAATAGAGATACTACGAAGATAAATAATAGTGATACGACAACAATAATGGTAGAAAGGGAGAGAAAATAACAGAAACTGAGAAAGGGAGATCCAGATAGAAGCACAAACACAAAGACAGAAAGAAGGAGGTCAAGCAGAAATAGAGATTCGACGAAGATGAACATCAAGAAGATGAAGAATGATATAAAATACGACAAAAATAAAGATCTAAAAAGTGAGAAATAAAAATAGAAATGGGTGAAGAAGAAGATCGAAAAATACATTTATTGACCGAAACATTGATGCCTGAAAAGTCTAGATGGAGAAAGTGAAAAATAGATATAAAAATGGATCAACATTAAGTTTGATACAAAACAAGGTACATGAAATGAAGTTAAAGGGATGAACATAAGATCTGTATAGATAAATGTAGATAAAAGAATAAAGACAAGTAGAAATAAAGATAATTATA
>NC_051404.1:33481990-33482309 GCF_015228065.2 Penaeus monodon
GTATGTATGAATATATCATTCAGAAATGCATACATATTAATGTAAAGAATTTCCCAGATATAGGATATGAGCCTCACTAATCCCATAAACCTGGTGCTATTTAATCAGATTTTTTTTTTTATTGGTTTATGCTTTTTTATTATAATCCATCAAACTGCACATCACTTTCGACTTAAAAATTCGTTTACATATGCAAACTGACAACCAATGATGAAGTATAGTTTCATTTCACTTTCATTTCTCTGTAGAGATGAAACTCGATAGTATTTGTTACAGCGGTGTCCACTTCACAAGAAAAGGGAGGAGCATTCCCTTCTAG
>NC_051404.1:33482665-33482776 GCF_015228065.2 Penaeus monodon
GGGGGGGGGGGGAAGAAAGGAAGGGGGAAACTGTGTAAATCCAAGACACGGGAGATGTTTTCGCCTCGTTTGCACAAGCTGATACTCTTGTTCGGGATAAGCTTGATATAC
>NC_051404.1:33482809-33483598 GCF_015228065.2 Penaeus monodon
GGTAAAATGAATATACAACGCAAGAAATCCCTACGAAAAAGAAACCTACCAAATCTTAAAGAAGATACAAGATAGCAGCAGTTCTTCTAACGAGCAATATCTTTATCAATTTCCCTATAGTATCTCTATACATCTTATACATGAGCTTATCTTTACAGATCTCTTTATACATGACCAATATCTTTATGCATCTCTATATATATGAGTATTATCTTTATGCATGTCTTTATACATGAACAGCATCTCTATACATCTTATACATGAGGATTATCTTTATACATCTCTGAATATGAGTATTATCTTTATACCTCTTTATGGGCATTATCTTGCTACATCTTATACATAAGCTGTATATTCATGCATCTTATACATTAACAGTATCGTTATAAATGAGTTTTATCTTTATACATATCTTTATACATTATCATTATCTTCATAATCTTCGAAAGTATGCTCCTTATCTTTATGAAGAGGGAAAGAGCTAGATTTTTCTAACGATTGATATAAAGGGATAAACATTTACCTCGCATATGAAAGCAGATTAGTATCTTATCCCCGATCCTAATTCCTAAAGGGAGGAAATCTGCTAAGGAAAGGGAGAAATTAAACAGAGAGAGATATAAAAAGAATGATAAAAACGAAAGTCAGATGAAGAGAGTTAACGAAAAGACTCGCTGTTCGCTTTATGGAGCCGTCCTTCATAAAACATTGTGAATCCTCTACTGAGTCTGGTTTGTTTTGGGCGGAATTGTGCCCAGCGGTGTCTGCTTCTTTCTCTTTTAGGGTTCC
>NC_051404.1:33484102-33484712 GCF_015228065.2 Penaeus monodon
GTTATTCCCCCCTTTCTTCTGTTCTGTGTCACGTTTCATTCTCCTGTTTCCAATATTGAATTCTCGCTTGACTTATGGTATTCTCAGGCCCGCCCGCCTCCTTTCAATTTTGTATATCTTCTTTACTCGCGTTTCTTTTTTTCTTATTTTCTCTTCTTTCTTTTTTTCTTATTTTCTCTTCTTTTTTTTCTTATCTTTTTATCTTATTGTTATTTTTTTTGTGTGTATCATTATTGTTAGTTTTTATTTTCTTTCATGCCATTTGCCCCCCCTTTTTTTTCCTTTTCTTAATTTCATATTTTTTTTATATCGTCTTTTGCTTCTTGCTTCATTTCTTTCTTTTTTCTTATCGTTTTCTTTATTTTCTATGTCCACCTGTAAGCCTTCCATCTTCCACAATCTTCTTTTAGATGCAAAATCTGTTATTGAAGAGAATGGTAATAGTAAAAAAATGACAGGTTGCCTAAAAAAAATATATATGATTCTGTCTTCCGTAATTATTATTCATTTTTTCTTCACCGAGAAAAGCAGATCTTGATTTATTCACAATTTTCGTCTTCATTTTACCAACATCATTTATCAAAATTAGCCTTTAAAATTACAGATACAC
>NC_051404.1:33485609-33485805 GCF_015228065.2 Penaeus monodon
ATGCAATTGTGCCCATTTGTGCATAAAACAACTGTTATCTTAAGATGTCCCTTCACGAGCCCCCACGCCGCCCTCGGTTCTACTTCTCTCTCTCTCTCTTCCTCCACCCATTTTTGTGGCATATGGCGAGGGGTGTGACGCGGTCTCCTTCAATCCCTGATTAATCATTCTCTCCTCTCTCTCTCTTCCCCACCCC
>NC_051404.1:33486168-33486295 GCF_015228065.2 Penaeus monodon
ATTAAAAATTTTTGGGTTTTTTTTTAAAATTTAAAATTTGGGGGAAAAAAATTTTTTGGGGCCCCCCCCCCAAAAAAATTTTTTTTTTCCCCCCCCCCTTTTTTTCCCCCCTTTTTAAAAAAGGGGG
>NC_051404.1:33486572-33486661 GCF_015228065.2 Penaeus monodon
AATTTCCTTTTTTAAAAAACCCCCCTTTCCCCCCCCTTTTTCCCCCAAAAAAAAAAAAAAAATTTTTTAAAAAACATTTTTTAAAAAAA
>NC_051404.1:33487880-33488069 GCF_015228065.2 Penaeus monodon
TGCATATCATTCTTAATGTTTAATACATATCTTTTTTCTAATTTTAAGTCTATCTTTATCATTGTCCACATGCATAAAATAAAACTTTTATCTTAATTCCCTTTCAACCCACGCCGCCTTCGTTCTATTCTTCTCTTCTCTCTTCCTCCCTTTTTTCTATGCTCCGTCTCTTAAATCCTTGTTAATCAT
>NC_051404.1:33488210-33488473 GCF_015228065.2 Penaeus monodon
CTTTCCTTCTGTCTGTCTCTCTCATCTCCTCCTCGCTTTATTTCCCTTTCATGGGGTTTGCATTTGAATTCCGGGGGTTATGGAACGCGATGGCCCCACGCGGCGTTTCAGGAAAAGGTGGGGAGGATCATCTTGTTGGCCCCGGGAAACATTGGTTGGCGAAAAGCCTCCCCAAACCCCCAAAAAACCAAAAAAAAAACCCCCCCCCAAACCCACCCCCCCCCCCAAAAAAAAAACCCCCCACACCCCCCCCACCCCCACCC
>NC_051404.1:33488653-33488804 GCF_015228065.2 Penaeus monodon
CAAAACCCCTTGTATTCTATATTACTAATAGTTGCCTGTAAAAATAAGGAAAATCATAATAAATATCCGTGTTTGAAAGGTATTGCAAGGTTGGAAAAAGACAAAATTAGCATGATTTATCGGTCATGTCTAGAGATACATAGTTCGGGTC
>NC_051404.1:33488935-33489131 GCF_015228065.2 Penaeus monodon
GGATCAGTTAACAAATTCCTGTTAATAACTTAATGTGCCGTGAAATCTACAATGAGTTATTTATAAGGCAATTTTGGGAGATTAGATTTTGAGATTACCCTTAACATTTATTGGCTATTTTGTAGTAAAGTTATAAAAAATACTCGTGTTTATATGATAAGATTTGAGGTTAGATATGAAGTAGCCTTGTCTCCCG
>NC_051404.1:33489365-33489879 GCF_015228065.2 Penaeus monodon
TCCTCTTATTTTAACTTCGTTTCACTTCTTGTTTTCGCTTGTTTTTTATATCAACTTCGTTAAACGTCTTTTTCAAAACGTTTAAACTTAATTAAACTATTTTGACAAGCAGGAGACACATCGTTTTGATAAAAATCTAATTTAAAGTTTAGCCTCACACAATATCTCGACTTAAAAGGCTGGGATTCATAATACAATCAGATCAGCAAATGATACTCGGGCAATGTTGGTTAGGAGAGGGAGAGAAAAAAAAAACGAAAAAACGGATAGGCCTATTTTCCCTGGGCTTTCTTTAAGCCTTTTAAAGGAGATTTTTCGATAGCCAATCACAGCGCAGATTTGTCATGACGTCACACAAACGCCAACCATTCACAGTTTGCAATTCTTTAACTCCGCCTTTAATTTTTAAACCTGTATTTTTCAATGAGGTGATTCTGAATAAAATTTACTCTATCTATTTATGAGGCGATGCTCAATGACACTTTATTTAGATTAATTGGAAATTCTTATCTTT
>NC_051404.1:33490382-33490716 GCF_015228065.2 Penaeus monodon
CGTTACTTGTCGGGAATCCTTATGTGTATCATCCTTGGCGTGACAGTCAAAGTGGGCTGTGTCGTGTGTTATTTCAACGAATACAGAGCTGCCGAAAGCCCCCTGACATACAAAGCATCAGCGTCTAATGCAATTTCTATATGCACTTTCGCCCTCTGCCCTTCTCGACGTCAACTTACATCGTGTTGCAAGGGAGATCGTAAGTGTCAGTATTAAACTAAGGACCTGTGCCGTTCGCATAGGTGACTGACATTTCGCCTTCTCACGTATGCCACTTCTGTCCTGAGGAGATTGCGGGGTCGAGGGTACACTGGGAGTGAAATGCCGGCGTGCA
>NC_051404.1:33491292-33491430 GCF_015228065.2 Penaeus monodon
GGGTCAAATATATAGACGTAATCCTTTGCCTCTTGAACTGCACAAAAGGAATGTAAATTTTTATCTGTCGGATACTTTGTTCTTGATCTTCCTTCCCGTTGGAACTCGTATTTTTGCTTTTGTTTATTTTTTTTCACA
>NC_051404.1:33492703-33493539 GCF_015228065.2 Penaeus monodon
CGTTAGTCAGCCCGTTAATTACTAAGACAAACCTCTCATTACATACCCCGTGGGCGTCTCTAATGATTGCTGAAACACAATCAACGTACTGTCCTTTCGAGGGAGTCAAGTAGCTTGTAATCAACTAAGGCATTTCGATTACAAACGTACATAAGAGTTAATCTTTACACGTTCACTGAGACCCATCATGAATGAAAAGGGTGCTTTTTCTGAAGATTTGTTCTCATTCATATTTTCTTATATAGAGGTTTTACGCTTTTTCTGAAAGGAAAAGCAATGTTATTATTTTGATTATGCGGTATATTTCTCTTTCTTTTACCGGCATGTTTTGACTTCCCGGATATTTAAGAGGCTAAATTTCTTTATTTGTTTAGGATATTTTTCAGGATATATTTCTCTTCGCAGCTCTAGCGTGATTCTTAATTTCGTTACACTTTTTTTTCCATTTATGTTCTCTTGTTAATCTCGTTTTAGGATTCATTACACGCACACATCCTACCCTCCATACATATATACAATATATATATTGTTCTCAAACTTCTATTCCAAAACTCTTATACATCAAACTCAGGTACAAAAAACAATATGTAGTCAATAAATGGTTTTATTATTCTTACTATATTCTTGAATTATTCTTCGGCAAATTGTGAAATCCTTTGTAAAGATAAAAACATTCATTAACTCACTAATCTCTGATATAGTATAGCTGATTAAAACAGTCGAAAATCTCCTTGGATCAGATTTCTGTTAAGGAATAATGATCGTTAATCAGAAAGCGAAATTAAGCCAACATTCAAAACTACGTTATACCTCAGTGAATAAATGACTCAAACATA
>NC_051404.1:33493703-33494087 GCF_015228065.2 Penaeus monodon
ACTTTGAAGACGCGGGAAGCAGAATCAAGAAAGAACAGATAACATCGTGGAATCTGCTTATGGTAATTTGATATATTATTTTCCCATTTCGCCCTCTCGCTCGCTCCTCTCATCTCCATCCCCAACTCTGCATATTGGGAGATTACGAATTAGTGTTTTGTGCTTTGCAGCTCAGAGTAGGTTGCAATCGCATTTAATGGCTATCCTGCAGTAGTGCTTTTTTATTCTTATGTGCGATAGATCCGTTTCTAATCAAGAAAAATATATCGGAAACGGATTCATCTGAAATATTGCAAGTCTTTTCTGCAAGCGGCTGATGCCAGCCTGTTTGCAAGATTGCTGTGTAACCCCTCCCAGGATTTCTGTGTCTGTCTGCCTGTCTGC
>NC_051404.1:33494201-33494617 GCF_015228065.2 Penaeus monodon
GCCCTTACTATCTCTCTCTATATTATTACTATTATAAGCACTGTTGCTTTTGTTAAAATAATAACAACATAATTAGTACAGTCGTTTGATTTTTTTTCATTAAAGTTATTACTATAATACTATAGATATTAATATTGATAATACCAATAATGATATAGTCATTGTTATAACCATTATTTCAATAATTATCGTAAACGTCACAGAATCCATATCCTCACTGTCATCATCATCGCCGCTAGTTATCGTTCATAATAGAATAAAGCCCGAAGTAATCTCTTTCAGTGCAGACAAAACTCATTTGGCCTTCCTATGTAAGGGTATTACGGCCAAATCTACAACAGAAAACGGATTATTAGTTCCGTGTGCTAGTTTGATTGCTTGTATCTTCAACAGCGTATACCATTGTTTAACTGGTG
>NC_051404.1:33495985-33496344 GCF_015228065.2 Penaeus monodon
TTGATTAAAAATTATGAATTAAAATACTCGTCATCAAATAACATTAATAAAAAATAGCAGCGAGACACAATGGAAATGACTAAAATTGAGGTATTTATGATTCATTGTTTGAATAAATTATTTTTAACTTATTTAAAACAGGGAATTGGGCTCGTTGTGACTGTTAAATTCCGTGTCATTTAATTCTTTGCTTGTGAAGCGGGTAATTAGTTACCCTTAAATTACAAAGGTAATTGTTTAATGGATATTGGGGGTTACAGCATATACTGTATTTATTGAAGAATGACAAAAATAAGTGTAAATAAGTGGTATTTAATGATTCTTTCCGTTAACTGTTTTTCGGTAAGTATTGGCTAACG
>NC_051404.1:33496379-33497054 GCF_015228065.2 Penaeus monodon
TTCATGGAATTCGCGAAAAACATGTTGATGAACAGTAATTCTATGTCAGTATAAAGATCACTATAACTACTGGTTAAATATAAAATGTTAGATTATTACCGTAGGTTGTGTTTCGTCATCTGTTTATTTACTCTTTGGAAAAGTAAATAACGAAAAAGATTAGGATATTGGGTTTATTTGTGTTCGGTTGAAATATACACGGATAAATACACATAAAAGTTTACGAGACCAGCGTGTAGGAGTGGATAGGCCTATGTACTAGACTGAAATTTGTTATTTGTTATTTGTTATGAACAAGGGAGCCATACTGGGGGAGGGGGGGGGTGAGAAAGAGAGTGAGGGTGAGAGATAAGGGTAAGAGGCTAGTGTAAAGAAGCTGTGAGTTTTCACACTTACAGCCGAGGAAAAGAGGAAAGGAGGGGAGGGAGGGGGAGCGGAAATTCATCAAGATCTTTTGATGGTACTTCCCTCTTCCCTTGAATTTCGGTGTGATTGGCTATTAGTGGTTGTGCAAGGCGAGGGATACCACCTGGGACATACTAGAATGAAAGGTAATTGTATAAGGCGCTGGAGTCAATAGAAACAGGCGTAGGGAATGCGGGCATGTCGCGGGGAGGGGGGGAGAGCTCTCTTCAGTACAACGTCGAAGGATTTTCATAATTCGGCGCATCAATG
>NC_051404.1:33497082-33497282 GCF_015228065.2 Penaeus monodon
CCAATAACAAATTGATTCTAACTGTTGATACTAAAGAGGCTAGATAAGATATAATGCTTGATCAGGTCGAACAGAAAAAAACAAACAAACTTATTTTGCTGATAAAGTTTATAACAAAATAATGTCAAAGAGATTATTAGGGTTTGGTCTTTCCGAAGTTATAATGAGAAATTCAGAAAACCGAAAAATTCAGCGTGTTA
>NC_051404.1:33497606-33497884 GCF_015228065.2 Penaeus monodon
TAATCACTCTTTCACATCTTTGTTAGAGAGCCTCCTTTGCCATAATCTAGGGGCAGGGGGGGAGGAGACAGACGACCATTCCTGTTTCTTGAAGGAGGCACTGACGAAGCAGTCTTGGAAGAAGAGTTACGCCTCTCCTCCCAAAGTTTCGTTGGCTTTCGACGAATCAGAAAATTGTTTCTGATGAAGACTGAATAAAAAACGGGAAGCGGGGGAGGGGGTGTGTGTGTGTAAGCTATACTCTTCCCCTGCAATGCTGACACTCGAGTTGATAAAGA
>NC_051404.1:33497905-33498257 GCF_015228065.2 Penaeus monodon
CGTGAATATAGTATCTAACAAAACTCCATTGAAGACAAGCAAAACAAATGGAAAGCATTTACTAAACATATTCAGAACAAAACTTGAGCAAATGCGTCAACACAGATCGCGATTCTCAAGCTTTAATTGAGGAAAACTTGACGTAAACTTGACGTAAAGTAGATCGAAAAATGGTGCTAGATGAGGAACTTTAAGGCTCAAATTGCTTAAAAATGGGAAACTGTTTCAGTGGTTCCGTGAAATACTGGTTTATCCAACAATTTTAAAATGCGATTATGAGATTAACGTACTTTTTAGGATACGGAAAATCAGTTGATGTCGGAACTCTAGGAACTTAAGCCTTAAAAAAAAA
>NC_051404.1:33498308-33498516 GCF_015228065.2 Penaeus monodon
CATTAGAAAAGGTAGAAATAAATAAGAAAAAAAAGAAGGCATTCTAATAGCGAAAATTATTCATCAGATCCAATATTCATGACTAAGAATATTGGTCCTGAAGTGAATTAAAGATGCTTATGATAACGCTACTCTTACAATTTGTATTACGAAATCTTTATTGATACAAATATCAACAGCACATCTGGTACTACAATTACCATCAGCG
>NC_051404.1:33499075-33499390 GCF_015228065.2 Penaeus monodon
ATTCACTTCATCGCAGTCACGTTTAACCCTTCCTGCGCGGGGGAGTTGTCATGGTGAGGGCGGCAGTTTGGCATTTTTCGACGCTCTCCACCCTAGGTAACCTTCCCTAGATAACCTTCTGCAGCGTTTTTCGCAAATTAAGGGACATGCGAAGAGATGACACGGGTTGATTTCCAAAAGGGAGAAAGGGAGAGACCGATTGACTTAGGCTGCAGAGCGCTACAGGTTCTGCTTTGGAAGGATAAAAGTTTGCTCTTGTTAAAAGTTTTTTTTTGTATTTTATAGAAAAAAGACGGATACCTTTCGATTAGACGT
>NC_051404.1:33500467-33500701 GCF_015228065.2 Penaeus monodon
GACATCCTACCCAACCTTGACCCAAATGGCAGAAGGAGCCGAGGCCTCCCACTAAGCCCATAATCGGGGCGGATGTCGGGCTCCGGCAAAACACTCTCCACTTCGCCTCAGCGTTTCTTCAGACGCTGCACTTCGCTAGAGGTTCGCTTGGCTTTCCTTTTTCCTTTGAGGGAAAGGTGGCTTATTTTGCTTTCGGTGGTGGGTTGTGTTATTTGCTGGTGGTGTTGTTATTGC
>NC_051404.1:33502460-33502741 GCF_015228065.2 Penaeus monodon
GGGAAGGGAGGGAGGAAAGAAGAAAGGAAGAGAAGGGGGAATTTTTGGGGGGGAAAAAAACGGGGGGGAAAAAGGGGGAAAGAAGGGGAAAAGGGGAAGAAGGGGAAGGGAAAAAGGAAAGAAGGGGGAAGAGGGGGGAAAAAAGGGGAAAGGAGAAAAAAAAAAAAAGGGGGGGAGAAAGGGGAAAGGGGAAAAAAAAAAAGGGAAAGGGGAAAGGAGAAAAAAAAAAAGGGGAGGGGAAAAAGGGGGGAAAAACAAAAAAGGGGAAAAAGGAAAAAGGA
>NC_051404.1:33503117-33503599 GCF_015228065.2 Penaeus monodon
AAACCCCGACAGAAGCAGACAGACAGACAGCCCCGGAGAAAAAGACCAATAGGTAGTCAGAACCCTTCACTACATGGTTTTCCGCCCAACAAGCGCCTACCTACTCATCGTGAGAGCTGATTAAGATTCCTCTTCATCAAAAGAATAACCAGCAGAACAGACGGGACAATAACAACTCCATTCACACAGGCGGTTCGTTTCTAGAGACATTTACAGCCTTAAGAGAACATGCCTCTAGGGTGCAACATTTCCTGCATTAACCGAACCATCAAACACTCCCCCGGTTTTATTGCAGAGGCTAAAACCTGCATCGCCCCATCATGTGCAGGAGAGGGACATTCTCACGGCTGGAAAAAGCTACTTGGGTCTTTACTTTACTCTTTTGATAGTGTGTTCGTGTGTTGGTCGTAAGTTAAAATATCAGATTCTTTTCTATTTCGATACCTGACTTGAACGTTCGCTGTGATATTGATTGGATTGAG
>NC_051404.1:33503634-33504633 GCF_015228065.2 Penaeus monodon
ATCGTGTCGTCTTCAGTCGTAACCCTTTTATATCCATTAATGTGAGGCTATATTTTCGAGAATAAGGTATTGGAAGATGATATTGATTGGATCCGATTGCATTTCTTTAGACTAACGACGTTCTCTTGGCCTGTTATAAGCGAGTGGATGCAGACGCGGCAAGACTGCTTTCAAATGCTACGGTAGTGGTATATCGTAAAAGGATTAATAATGCAGAAAGTTAAAGCGAGGCAGTTCAGTTGGGGTTTATTAGCTCCGATATTACCGTAGTCGGCACAGATATATTAAATTCACTGTCCGTTGGCTCAGCGTGGCTCCCCTGGTCGCAAATTGGAAAGCTGATCGTTGGCAGGCAATGCGGAACTGACGGTCTGTATCATCCACGGGATTACACCGTACATGCAGCGTCAGGTACGGCGTCCGGCCATGCTTATAGTACAGAGGCTTGTATGATCGAGTAATGGGCTTAATCAACTCCCTGTTGCCATAGATGTAAACGAAAGGGAGAATGGAGTAAAGGAAGGAAGAAAATAGGTCTAAGTGCATGCATATTAATTTGTAAATCGCTTACATATCTCTTTAATACATCTCTTAACTCAGAGAGGAAATCAAACGCTGCCTTGTACAAAGCAGATCTTCTGCATCCCTTGCCTGGCTAATCGCAGAGGAAATCAACTCTAGCTCTTGTAGCAACGCAGAGAAGCCTGCAATGGAGACGTCCTTTGATCACAGTCGAGATGAGATTTACGTAACAGCGACATGGGGGGGGGCGTTATAGGACTAGCTCGCAGACAAAGAGTAGCTCTCTGCGTGGCTTTCAGCTTCCAGTTACACCATATTACAAAGAGACATCTACTGCACATTGTTTACAGTAATGCAGTTTGTCAGGACCTGAATGGAGATACACGTCTAGGTCTCATAACTAGTTCTAATACCAGGGAATAGTTGGGATTACGAATGTGAGAGTAAGGTAGGTCTATAACCATATATGTGTGTATA
>NC_051404.1:33504757-33505211 GCF_015228065.2 Penaeus monodon
TTCTACTTACAACTGCCACATCCCATCCCCCTCGCAACCATACACGCACACGCATAGAATGAAGACACTAACAAATGCATACCAATGTATCTGCATGTAAAAATACACAGAACACGCTCATGAACGCGCACTGGATCTAACAATGAGCTTTACCACTGAGTTCAAGATTTACCTGAACAAAGCCCCAATTAACGGTGACACGGCATTCGAGAGTAATTCCGATCACGGGGGCTAGCTTGATTGCTAGCCACCCGACCATGCAGCATGCAATACTCGGTTGAATGTTATCGTGGGCATTCATTTCCAGGTTCGACCTTGGTTAAGTTCCACGGAATTTTGCATGTTGCGGATTTGACTGCTCGTGTCAAAGGCAGATGATAGCGAAGTAAGGCAGTGGATTATCAGTTGGCTATTGTGGTTCTAAGGTCAGACTTGGGTAAGAGAGTAAACAGTA
>NC_051404.1:33505339-33505562 GCF_015228065.2 Penaeus monodon
ATTTTCAATATTTATGCATCTAGGTATAAATAGCGCGAGAGGTTCAGTGCGAGACCTCTTGCCTCACCCTCGGCGCTGGGCACAACCATTGTTTTCTGGAGTACAAAACAAGTCATTGCCTTGGATGTCAACCTCCTGCATTGCGCCTCACCTGCTCCTACACTTGCATCGGTTAACAACAAGCTCGAGAAAGCCGTGGAGACTAACGATAACATTATTTGAC
>NC_051404.1:33506065-33506169 GCF_015228065.2 Penaeus monodon
CAAAAAAAAACGTCTCTGTGTTTAAATTCGCGGTGGGCCTTCCGCCAAGAGAATAAAATTCGCGAAGTCGTTCAGGTTCCTCTGGATAAATGGAGGAATATACA
>NC_051404.1:33507157-33507318 GCF_015228065.2 Penaeus monodon
CGGGCATTGCTTCCTCGATCCTGAGGGCCCCTTTACAGCGGTAGGTCTGTGTAAGTTGGATTATGAAAATGAGTAGCAACTTTATCCCCCGGTCTTGCCTTGCCCTACCAAGTGAAGATTCGTGGTCGACAAGCGCGTGGTTTGGTTTTTATGCAGGTGTG
>NC_051404.1:33507518-33507789 GCF_015228065.2 Penaeus monodon
GGAGTCCAAGATGAAACAGCTGACTAAAACCTTTACGACAAGAGACCAGAACTGATAAATTCAAAATTATTAAAATATACATATTATCACTCTTTCGGCATAGCTCACACTAAATTCTCCGCACACAAAAGCTGTGTGCATCATGGTTCTGCCATGTAATTAATATAAACTATTTTAGGGATGAATGACTTCTCATGTTTCACCAATATGAATTATATGTAAGCACAGATATTGTGTGCAATACTCAATATTACAATATCATGTCTGTGCC
>NC_051404.1:33507809-33508144 GCF_015228065.2 Penaeus monodon
ATGAGGATATGTATGTGTGTACAAACTAGTCATATTAACATATGCTAATTGTAGTTGCAATGCAATGCACTTTTCACCTCATGCAACGTACGAGTAATAGTTAAATATGTTCCTACGCTGTAAGTTTGTAATTTACAATGTTGTTTTTATCTATTTTTATCAATATACCTATTCCTGGTATGCATTTGAAACCATTGTTATTGCCATTTCAGTTATATATACTATTATGATATTATAATGATTCTACACAAAGTGCCTCTTTCAAAAGAGTCTACTCGACTCTCAAAGGCTCAGCCAATCCAACAGATTATAACCAATATGTAACTGTTATGTGG
>NC_051404.1:33509115-33509471 GCF_015228065.2 Penaeus monodon
GGGAACATGATTTTTGTTGAGTTGGGTCTGGCAGTTGTTTTTAAGTAATTTAAGGGTGCTGAATCTAAGAACTATCTCAGTTTTTCTCTATCACGTCTAGTTTTTTAGCTATAGGATTTTCGTTTTTTATAATTATATGAAAAATACAGTACATAACAGTTACTGAACATGTTTTATTAAGGTTGCAAATACTAACATACAATGAAAAATGGAAGAAATAGGCATGAAAGGAATATTTAATCAACATTATCACGTTTTTACAAAGGATAAGGCTATAATTGTGTACATGTTAAGGTAAAAATTTACGCTTATAGCTTTTTCTAGAGTGTTCAACTTCAGGCTATCACGTTTGATGC
>NC_051404.1:33510163-33510957 GCF_015228065.2 Penaeus monodon
TGTCATATTCCAATAACTCAATAACTCTATTTACATCTCCATATTCTTCCCGAAGACAGACCGAATGCCCAATAGGGACCGCGCCATTGTGTAGGACACACTTTAAGCTCCGCTTTGAACTATTAGTGAACATTCGCCATTCATTTGGATTGTAACTTGAAAACCCTAATTCCTTCAGTAAACCAGGGATGTCATGGCAAAACACAAAGCCACTGTCATTTCGAAAGTACTGCAGAAAGGTTCTTTCACGGGTTCGAAAGTATGATACCGTCACTCCTTGTTCAAGTAAGTTTTTTCTCTTTCAGTCTTGATGCTCTTGATCACCGAACTTCACTTTGAAATACGCGAAATATGCTTGTTTGACAAATACGCTGATGTTTGCCCTTTGACTTGGAATGGTGAAACTACCACATATATAGCAGAACGAATCGGGGTTGTTTAGGCATTAACGATGAGACGTACCAGAAGTAGCCATGATCCGAAACTGTTTGCAGATATCGACCGTAACAACGTATTGGAGCTGCACACACCTCTCACTCCACTATGTCAATTGTGACTGCACAAACAAGTTGCCACAAAGCTCTACATAAGTCAAATCGTAATAAGCTGGCAAGTTTTACTACATACAAACAGTGGTATTTTGCTTATCTGGGGGTGAGCTGTGGAGAAAAAACTTGACGTGCTAGAAAAAAACTAACTACAGATTTGGAATTAGCATGCCAATTTTAGGTTAGTTAAGCTCAAAAATCCAACTCAACAAAAAACTGTTTTCAAAATGTTCCCAAGTGTAATGA
>NC_051404.1:33512060-33512404 GCF_015228065.2 Penaeus monodon
ACGCACATTTTCCGGGAAAGGAATATTGGAATTTCATATCTGTGTATATGGCAATTTCTTGTGATAAGCCTTTTGTGGCTGACAATAAAATTTATTGGATAACTTGCAGTAAAGCTATAAAGTTTCGGTAGTACACTGGGGTATGAAATGATAAGAGTTTTAATTAGTCAAAATGTGTAGGAAGATTATAAAAATTATAAATCCACAAACGTGTCTGTGTGCGTGCGTGTGTTCCAGGATATGACACACACGTTACACCATAATACAATTATCTGTATATATGGTTATCTGTATGTTAGTATGTGTATGTATGTCTATAGGTGTAAATCTCTTATATCCCTGAT
>NC_051404.1:33512628-33513701 GCF_015228065.2 Penaeus monodon
AGCCTATATATAGAGGTTATTGAATTAATATAAATGTAGTGCGTGGCTCTCTGCAAACCTCTGATGAAATGATAATGCAATATATTTTTCCCCGGGACTACTGCAGACTGTCTGATTCCCTGCATTGTTAGAAAACTTTTTGAAAAGCAATATTCTCAAGTACAGTGTGTGAAGTATATGTTTCTCCGTACTTGTGCCGAATAAGAAGAAAAAGACGAAAGTGAAGTTGGAAAGAATAGATTTCGGAAAACTTTTGTTAGAAAGTTGGCAGACTTTCAGCTCGAACTTCGATTTTTTTAATATTCATGACATTCTACTCAACAAAAGGCCTTTTTTTTCTCCTTTACAAGTTTCTGTCCAAAATATGACGAAAAATGGGCTGAGTTCCAGAGAGAGCAACATCTAAATGTCAACAGATGTGTTTTATAACTCTGGCTATATTGCAGCGTTGCAACTACTGGCATGAAGATGCTGAGTGGCTTGTGTCTTGCTTTTAACGCTAGCATGAAGATCTAGTTTACTGAACAAGATTACTGAACTAGTTGAGACGCCCAAGTAACGCCCCCCCCAAAAAAAAAAAAAAATTGAGCTTGAGTAAAAGTTTTACTTATGCCTAAGCTTTTTGCTGTTTTAGTTTGCGACATCTAACAACAGGGAGAGCAGTACTTCACTCATTCGCTGCATTCATTTTTCTGACATAAAAACAAAATAACGCACTGTATGCTTTACATAGTGACCAGTAATATATTTTTATTAACAAAAAGCACTTGCAAGTCAGTGCTAATTACCTAAAACAATTATGAAATTTATATATTCTATGAATTATATAAATGATATTTATTATTAATCTGAATCAAATCTACTGTTAGATTTCCGAAGATCTAGGAATCAAACCGAATTGTGCATTGCGTTTCACTCATTTAAAAATGCACTGTACTTTTAAAGAATTTATGTCCTCCAAAAAATGTCGAACCAACTCTTTAAAGTGCAAATTCAATTCTATAAAGACAGGAACTACAAAAATTAGATTCTCATTAGTTATGGAAATACATTCAACACAAAATAAGCTTGTA
>NC_051404.1:33513783-33514413 GCF_015228065.2 Penaeus monodon
AAACAGAGAAGGACACTGACAAAGGAACAATAAACCTTCATGGTGGGTGAGAGGAAAATTACCAATCTCATTTGCATTCACCAATCGTACCATTACCGATCTTTAAAAAATGCAGAGGGATTGGTGAAGGTTCAGCTCACGATGTTCCTATTACTGGTTTCGACGAGAGCAAGTTTCTGATCGAATAAAACTGATATTCCTATAGCTTACTCCTGTTTATCTAACGAAATACGATGCCCGTCGGTCTGCATATATGTTTGAAATGCTCATCTATTTTTTTTTCTTTGTTTAAGCTGATTACAGACGGCATTAAAGTGGTTGCATATTGAATTACAAGATACAATTGGATATACGACACCGCAGGTAATGTAGCGTTCAATTCCCCAAGAGAATTTCCTCTTTTCGAAATCATTTGTCATATTTCAATATCTGTGGATGACATGGTGTCTTTGGTTTCAATTATCTTACCATTTTAGCAGAATTCATGGGATGCAATAAAAGAAAGAATGAAAAATGATTACTGCAGATAGAAAAAAGTTTGGGTTGTTGATTTCTTAATTTTTTGCGTTTGTGTTTCCGATATCAGAGATCCGTTTCAGACGACGTTATAACTAGGCCATCGATGTCACT
>NC_051404.1:33515207-33515759 GCF_015228065.2 Penaeus monodon
TCGCTTATACACGTAAAGATATCAATGAGTTTAAGTCTGGAAGGTCCTGTCTTAGCCAAATTGAAGGCACGTCCCTGCTAAGCAAGAAAGGGGAAGGTCATATTTCATTTGTCTAAGAAAAAAGTCATACAGGGACTGATAAAACTCTTCCCAAGAATAAACAATCGAGTTTTCCGTTTTTCTCTCTTTCTTTTTTTTTACACGAAATTTCATACAAAACAAAAAAACGTAATGCAGATAAAAGAAACAAATTATCCAAATTCCGAAGCATGTGTCATTCGGAGAGCAGTTCGACCAACAGCAATTCATAAACAAGATTTCCCAGTCCTGGATTTTTTTTTTTAGAATGGTTAGGAGGGGGACTGATTGCGTTACTGCGGGATACCTTTGATCGAAACTGGGATTCATCTATCAAGAATCGTACAGTACGTTGGGGATGTTCATTGCAGCGGTGATATATATTACGAGTAGTATTTCATTATTTGTTTGTCGGTTATTCCGTATTTAGTAATGTTTATGATTATTGCTGTCACGATGATCGCTTCGTATAGG
>NC_051404.1:33516137-33516222 GCF_015228065.2 Penaeus monodon
GTATCATGTTTTCTTTCTTCCTATGATGTGTTTGTTAAATACCTCCTTGATCCTGCCGTCGGGAAATGTGTTTACTGTAGTGTTG
>NC_051404.1:33516582-33516726 GCF_015228065.2 Penaeus monodon
AACGGTCTAACTATACCAGCGGAATTTGGAAACACATCACTTAATATCATATTTCACAGTGTCTCTATTTCGTACTCTGGGAACACACACACTAGTTCTCACCTGACTTTCCTTAAAACTTTACTACGGCAAATTAATAAGAAC
>NC_051404.1:33516979-33517612 GCF_015228065.2 Penaeus monodon
CAATAAGATCAAGGCAAGATCTCAGCTCTACGGTAAACAAATAAGGAAAAGTCACATTAAAGAGCTATGTAAATACCAACAAGAATAGGCCTTAGGCTTTGTTTACAGCCCATATCTGCCTGTGTAGTGGGGTGGAAGGGGAAAGGAGAAGAGGGAGGGGAGAGAAGCGTGGGAAAGAGGCTGGTAGGGGAAGATAGAAGAGGAAAGAGCGAGGCAGGGAAGATAGGACGAGGAGGATAGGGGGAAACAGGGAGAGAAGGAGACCGGGTGGGGACACAGAGGGTGGGGGAGAGGGGGAGACAGGGAAACGGGGGTTGGGCGAGAAATTATGGGAGGTAGGGAGGATGAGAGGGGTAGAAGGGGAAAAGAGGGTAGGGGAAGAGGGGGCAGAGGAGAAAGAGATTGGAAGGGGGTAGAAAGGAAAGAGGGAGAGAGAAATACGAGGAAGAAAAGAAAAAAAAGGGACAGATGGGGATAAGAGAGTGCCGAAATACCAAAGAGATATAAGACAAAAATTGAAGCACAGCTAGAGGTCAACATTGCTCGTTCCTCGTAGGGTTCTAGCCTAGGAATGAATCCGAACGTGTAAGGATGTGTGAGAGGGAAGGAGGGTGTACCGAAAGGAATAAATAT
>NC_051404.1:33517677-33517806 GCF_015228065.2 Penaeus monodon
TTCTAATCTTCTTGAAAACAGAAGAAAAATAACTTAGCGGTTTTATTGTTCGCAAATCACAGCTAATCATACAAGTGGCCTCTTAATTACCGAGTCGTCTTTATCATCTGTGTTTGTGGGCATAGGCGG
>NC_051404.1:33517989-33518384 GCF_015228065.2 Penaeus monodon
ACGAGGAGGAGAAAGAAAAAAGCGGGCGATGTAGAGGCCAAAAATAAGGAGGTGGAATTGGGGCTGAAGCAAGAGTTTGAAGTAAGGGAAAGATGTGTAGGCGAAGGAAAAGGAGGAAGGAAGATTGAGAATAAACCAAGACTTGTTTGGAGAAATACGATACGTTTAGCCTCAACAATTCGGCAAGTTTAGGATAAGTGCCAGACTCTCGAATTTTCTGAACCGGTGAAGCTCGGAGGGAAAAAAATGAGGCATAATTGGGATGTAAAATAAAGATATGAAATGTAGAAAATATAAACAAATGTAAAAGGTAAAAAAAAAAAAAAAAAATGTAGCATGTACAAATGTAAAAAAAATAAAAAAAAAAAAGAAAATATGCAAAATGTGAAAATGTA
>NC_051404.1:33518414-33518619 GCF_015228065.2 Penaeus monodon
CACGGTGTATAACGTAAAACTAGCAGTATTTCAAAGCCGAATAGCAGTATCAAACAACTACACTTTATTGTAAGTAATGCAAGCCCAATAGTTACACAACATCTTGTCAAATGGCGAACATGCAATTTCGCAATTAGTGATTGCCGGAAAGGTGAAATGCAATATTCATAACAATTCAAACACTATGGAAAGAGATCAGATCATC
>NC_051404.1:33518672-33518982 GCF_015228065.2 Penaeus monodon
TTTTCCACAATTCATGGGGTATAGATTTTTTTTTTCTCATTTCAATTATGAATTATGTTGGCAATGTCCGATCTTCTCTGAATTTTTTATTTGTTAGACGGAATAATTACGGCCATCACGTGCCTGATATCATAAAAACGTTGTTGAACATGACGTAAATTAGCTAATTCTGATGAAAGGACGAAGTTGATATATACATATATTTATTTTTCCAGCTATCTTAATTATGAAAATGATTACCCACTCACAGCACATGCTACAAACGAATTTACACGTGTTAACGATTCCCACTCATACACCTCAGTGGTGG
>NC_051404.1:33519019-33519106 GCF_015228065.2 Penaeus monodon
TTATACAGTTATCTTTATTTGCACTCGTTATCTCATCTTCCCCCAAGATAAGTGATAAGCCAAGACTCTTGCGAATGTATTACTACG
>NC_051404.1:33519290-33519406 GCF_015228065.2 Penaeus monodon
CTAGCGTTGGATGGCCTCTTTTAAGCAAAATTTTTGAGTCATTCTTACACACAGCAGGCAACGAAGTGTTTTTTTCTTCTTGTTTCTTCTTCCTCCCACTTTACTTATTAAAATTG
>NC_051404.1:33519436-33519518 GCF_015228065.2 Penaeus monodon
GGGTTTATTTCAAGACTCTTATCCTTTGTATTCCCATACCGACATGAAACTCAGATAGACTTTATAGTGAGCCGATGCCCAC
>NC_051404.1:33519536-33520017 GCF_015228065.2 Penaeus monodon
GGGGGGGGGGGTATCAACTACCCTAACAAAAATATGGTTTACATTTCCGTGTCATGATCTCAAAGATCTGACGACTGAAAATATGCAAATATATGTAAATGATAATGCTGGAGTTGCATTGCAATTTACTTTCTTATTTGGCTAATTATTCTTTCCTTACCATCTTATTATAATGCATTAAGTGACTTTTTACAAGGATCCTAAATTTCCCATCTCCGTAAATTAAGAATTGGGGGCTTTTAATAAACTATTTCGTTTTATAACCAGTGAATGAAAGCCTCTGTTCACAGGTTTCATGTTTGTCTTTTGTGCATTTTTTGTTCAATTGGAATCCAAAGGAATAAAGAAAAGTGGATAAAATTAAAATACCACAGGAAAATATATTCGAACACAAATTCCACATTTTCCCCGACAGATTTGTCTTTAAGGTAGTGCATTTTTTTCTTCTTCGAATTCCATTCTTAAATACATTCGCGGCTCA
>NC_051404.1:33520049-33520259 GCF_015228065.2 Penaeus monodon
TCATAAACAGAATATGAACAAAGTATCCCAAGCCCCCCCCCCTCCCCCTTCATCAGAAGACGAACGCGCAAGGGAGGTGAGAAGGAATGCTCTGACGAAGGCCACGGCGCATTCCACAGCCTCTGGGGGAACGCCGGGTCTCTTAATCATTACACATACTGCATCTCCTGACGGCCGTGACTAGCGAGGCATCAGTGGTATGACTGAGGT
>NC_051404.1:33520586-33520691 GCF_015228065.2 Penaeus monodon
AGTCGTTTCGCATGGATGTCGCCCCTCTGACTGATGACCGATGCTCTTTTCCTATGGCTCTATGGGCAACTCTACATATCCGAGGGAGAAATATGTTACACTGGA
>NC_051404.1:33520745-33520825 GCF_015228065.2 Penaeus monodon
CCCGTAACTTGATGATGGAAAGATAGAGCTTGGGAATCCTGAGCATTCGCTTCACAATGAAAGGGTTAACAAATTAATGG
>NC_051404.1:33521387-33521557 GCF_015228065.2 Penaeus monodon
CTTGTTCTTATAAATGGATTAAGCGAAGACGTTCTACGGAACGACAGAAATAAGAATAGAAATAAAAACTTTTATAACAAAAGAGGAAGAGGAAGAATTATCGTCTATGGGAAAGTTTTCCGGCATATTAAGTTATTTCACAGACATGGAGGCTGACAAAGCAAACTATG
>NC_051404.1:33521615-33521823 GCF_015228065.2 Penaeus monodon
AGGAAACCCAATTCAGACCCTTTCGATGAGATTTGTTTAACTTTATTCTAAATCACTTTAATATCAGCAAAGGGAATAAAAATACAAGACAAAACAATTAAAACAACTTCACTCACTGGTCAGTAACCATAACGAGATAACATTATTTTCCTCTTATTATCTCAGTGATATGTCATTCACACACAATTCCAGCAGCGGAATTATTCTT
>NC_051404.1:33521847-33522748 GCF_015228065.2 Penaeus monodon
CGATGATATTTCTGCGAATGAATTAACATTTCTAATAATAATTGTTTCGCAAGGTTTTGTTTCTCTCCAATAATTTTAGTTTTGTGCAGATTAAAATTGCACAATAGTGACACCAGTCTTTTCTCATTAACGTTCATAACGGAAGGAATTAGAAAATGTAGCACTCATAGGACCCATTCTTTTTACATAAATATATATTATCTTAACTCAGTCATAATATCTGCAGTCTAATTAAATCTATTTGTGTAAAACAAAGCGTTTTCCGAGTATGAATTTAGAAATTATCTGGAGCAATTGTTGATGACGTGTTTCGAGGATTTCCATGTATTTAGTTAATTATTTTTGATTGATTAAATATATATGGTCATAGTTTTGTGTGTGCATCATATTCATCTGCGATTCGTGTTTCATTGTAACTGTGATTCATTAGAAAAAAATTTTGTGGTTCCTTACTTCTAAATCTATCCTTATTTCGTGAATTTCAGTATCTCACACTTCACTCCAAACGTGCTTCAAACTTTCCACTGAATTTCAGTTCCATCTATTCTCCGTGCTTCACCTTATATCCCTCTCTCCGTCCACTCAGCTAGGTTATGCATTTACACATAGGCCTGCTTATCAACCAGAGCACAACTCTCGCTTACATAGCAAAGTTTGTTTATACATACGATATATTTCACGCTTTCATCATCTCTCAAACGCATGGCAGAATACGCGAAAATCTCCCTTCAAAGAAATCCAATTCCACAAACAGCTGCAAAAGGATTTCACTTGAACCTTGCAGAAGTATTCATCGGCATTGCAACTCTTTTAGCTTATGAGAAGGAAAGGAAAATTGCTACTGAATTATAGACTGTGCAAATCTCTCCTGTAGTATTGTGCAGGGTTAAAACGCACGACT
>NC_051404.1:33523543-33523735 GCF_015228065.2 Penaeus monodon
TTGGAGCTTCCCGAAACCAAATGTGTGATTGATTAATTTTACTATCGAATGGAATGACACGTGTTTTCCCGGCAGAGATTAATTAAATTTTTATGCTTGATACGTGAACCCATTAAAATTTTGCTCAGTATGAAAACAGAAATATAATTCTCATGTTTCGAACAAAGGACAGAAATCCGGTCATTATTAACT
>NC_051404.1:33523789-33524295 GCF_015228065.2 Penaeus monodon
TCCAAACCCTCATATATCTATAAACACTCTTCAGATATACACTCGATAGCACACGCAAGGCTCGTTAAATTCGTATGCACAGTCAGTGAGGCAATTTTCCTTTGGTGATGCAATAACTGGAGCTCATTCATTATCAGTTTTATTTCTCCTTTTCTTTTTATTCCACGTTTAATTGCCTCGGGGTCAAATGAGGCATCAAGACGTCTTTCTCGAAGCCAACTGGTCAAATGCGCTACACAAAAGCGTTGCTTGTGACTGCGATTAGCGCTCTAGAATAGCGCTTTTATGCTCGCCGTGAAGACTGGTAGCAATGATAGCAAAACGGAAGATAAAACGTAACGATAACTAAAATGATGAAGTAATTAGTGGAGATTACATATCTAATATCAGGATCAAAGAAAGGGCGTGAATGGAAAGAAATATTTGACCTTGATTATTACTGATATTAGGATGGTAATGAGGAAAACGTTGATACTGATGAGGTTCTCGATATTAATACGTAGGGC
>NC_051404.1:33524463-33524538 GCF_015228065.2 Penaeus monodon
TTTATGATGTGTTGTGTTGTGCCTGTTTTTGTGGCACGTGGTTAATGAAAGGTGATTGTGATGGAATGGAGATCG
>NC_051404.1:33524586-33524702 GCF_015228065.2 Penaeus monodon
AGCTGACAATCACGGTTATAAGAATAAAGGTGATCGTGGTAAAAGCGACAGCAATAATAACAGTAAAGGACATCGATGAAGCAGTACTAGAATGTGCAGACAAATAATAATTTTCA
>NC_051404.1:33524767-33524950 GCF_015228065.2 Penaeus monodon
AAAAAAAGTGCACGCAAGTGAAATGTGGCGTGAAAATGCGTAGATAAAATTGGATCTTCATACCTGCTGGAGACGTTATTGGAAAGGAAGTATAAACTGAAGACGATTTTTATGAAATATCAAGCATATGGATCATATTAGTATTTAGGAAATGGGCGACATATTTCAAAGGATTTCGTAAAC
>NC_051404.1:33525392-33525573 GCF_015228065.2 Penaeus monodon
AAATAATGTCCCTATCATTCTGATTGAGGAAGGTCTATCGGTATACGTGAAAATGCTTTTCTTATTATTAGTTTTCTTCTGGAAAGGATTTTGATGACAGTCTGTGTTGAGGGGAATTTGCCTTATCAGAATTATGACGCTTTGTTGTGGAAGTTTACGAGGTAAATCAGCATAATACGGA
>NC_051404.1:33526717-33526785 GCF_015228065.2 Penaeus monodon
CTTTTCGCTTCTTTGCAATAAAAGTCTTATAGAACTACTTTTCATTATCGGTGCGTTCCATTGCAAAT
>NC_051404.1:33527085-33527289 GCF_015228065.2 Penaeus monodon
CTTATAATGAAATAAAAAATTGTTTACATACTTTTGAGACTAAGAAATACTGTTTGTTGAAAGTTTGACTAGGTTTCAGATAAAGAATGATTGTTTACCAACACTTTTCTTGAAACCCTAAATTAGTTTTTTTTCATGTTTAGGGGAATTGCTGGTGTTAATAGCAAGAAATTAAAAACTGTTTGTTAAAGGAAAAAGGTACAA
>NC_051404.1:33527983-33528208 GCF_015228065.2 Penaeus monodon
TATTCGCATTTTTGCATCAAATAACCACTATTTCGATTCTTTCCAGGCAAATCTTCGTCTAAACATCAATAAAACGTCAAAATCGGTCCCATTGCCAAGTCGACGTACCCAAAGGAACAGCTGGTGAGTCATGTATGCTTTCTGGATTTGGTGTGTGTGTAAATAAGATTGAAGTACAACATGTTTTTTTTGGTTGTTTTGGGGAACTCTCGAGGCCAGTGTTCA
>NC_051404.1:33528507-33528764 GCF_015228065.2 Penaeus monodon
GTTCCAGGCAAATAGATGGGAGGCGTGAGGGGGAGGAAGGGGAAGAGGAAGAAGGGGAGGAAGGGGAAAAGGGGAAGGAAGGGGAGGAGGGGAAGGAAGGGAGGAGGGGGAGGGGGAAGAAGGGAGGAGAAGGAGGAGGGGGAGCGGGGGAGGAGAGATGAGTGGGGTAGGTACAAGGGTACAAGTCTGAGTCATTTCCTGCACCAACTCCTAACTCTGCCCGTTTGCCATGCTTGCCATCATCAGTAATCTCAATA
>NC_051404.1:33528783-33528959 GCF_015228065.2 Penaeus monodon
AAGATCTCTGGAATTGAATGCGTACTCTCGCTAGTTCCTCTTTTGTCACCTAAATGGATTTTCAACGACGGTGCGGATGATGACTGCAACCAGGATGTGTGTAGGCGGTTAGTAATCGTAGGAATGATACGGTTTTCGGTGTTTCATCTCGGTTCAGTTATTATTTTCGGATTAAA
>NC_051404.1:33531086-33531187 GCF_015228065.2 Penaeus monodon
TAGGAGTTTCCGATTTCAGAGATGAATTCATAATATATTGGCTTCCGTTCATGTCAATATCGGTACGTCCACCGCTATTACTGAATTTGAAATATTAGTAC
>NC_051404.1:33531229-33531386 GCF_015228065.2 Penaeus monodon
ACAGTAATTAAAACTATGATAGTAAAAAAGATGAGAATGAGGGAGAGGATGTTGATGGAGAAATGAAGAAATCGAGAAGGAAATTGATTGCAATGATAACAGCAAGGATAATAGCGATGGCAACAGTGATATTACAAGGATGATATTTGTCATATTA
>NC_051404.1:33531457-33531740 GCF_015228065.2 Penaeus monodon
ATATCTTTGCCTTTGTTCTCTTCTGTTTCGCTTTCCCTTACCACCTTCATATCTTTATATTTACTTAATCTTATGTGCATTAACTGCATCTCATATTACTTCAGCTTTGTCTGACTGTCAGCATAAAAATACAAATAACAAGATAAAAGAGAAGTAACTTAATATCAGTATTCAGACTACTTATATGAGAATTATCTATATTATATTTTCTGTAAAAATATCCATGATCATCTTGTGTGTCATTGTGCACTTTGTATTTGAATAAGGAGTGTTTGTGTACGTT
>NC_051404.1:33531867-33532279 GCF_015228065.2 Penaeus monodon
ATCACATATGTACGTTAAAGTGTTTTTTTTTTTTATATCTCTACCAGTATACAAAGTAAACACATACTGCATTATCGGCCTTTTCCCTCAGAATCGAAAACCTCGACAAACACCTTTTTCACCTCAAAGAAGACGAGAACGAAAATAAGTAAAGCAGGACCAGAGGGGGGAATAGGAAGGACCAGAGGGGGAAATAGGAAACACATTGATTGTTGACGAGAAAAGGCATTTTTCCCCCACCCTGGTCTCTGCCATAAATTCATTCGCGGTTCAAAGAGGTGGTGGAGGTTGAAATTACTTTCTCACGAAGGAAAGTGGAAACAGTGAATTTGTTTTGATGTGAAACTTGTTTACTTATAAAGTGAATGGCAAGGAGAGAGGAAGATCAAAGACGAAATAGCAAGAGATTGAT
>NC_051404.1:33532312-33532457 GCF_015228065.2 Penaeus monodon
TTATTTAATATATGTTCACACGTGTACAGCCATATACAGATGTCAGTCTTCGCAGAACTGAACTATCTAATGCTTCGAAATCCAAGGTGGGGGCTTACATGGGGACTTTGTAGAGATATAATAAGAGACTTTGAGTACAATACCT
>NC_051404.1:33533113-33533235 GCF_015228065.2 Penaeus monodon
ACATGGCCTTGTGAAATGATGCCATTACTGCTCTTAATTATTTGTGATTTGATAAAACCTCCCTCCATCATGGATGAACGCTCAAGCCTAGCAATTAAAAGCAGTGTTTGCTCGTTCCACGT
>NC_051404.1:33533521-33533648 GCF_015228065.2 Penaeus monodon
CATACGATCGCACATACAGGCACTCACTCATTCATGTAACTACAAAGACCAACTTAAATAATTTTATGAAAAATGATAATTCGAATACATACATGCATACATGTTTGCTCGTTGCACGTTTTTTCTT
>NC_051404.1:33533797-33533979 GCF_015228065.2 Penaeus monodon
ACTTTCCTTTCTCCCCCTTCCTCATTTCTTTTCTCTGGTGTTCTTGGGTCGGTGACTTCTGGAGGCGAACTGTCAGGTCAGATTGGGTCAAGTAGGACTGACATCTTGCAGGCACTGTTTTTAGCAGAAACGTCAAGCCCATGTGGATGATGATATAGCTTGGGTGGTATGCTTATAACTTA
>NC_051404.1:33534035-33534139 GCF_015228065.2 Penaeus monodon
TGACGTGAACTACTCCTACCGTAACATCGGAAGGCTCTGGCCTTATGCTTATTTGTATGTTATTTTCAAAAAATTCTCAACATAAATCCTAAACTTGTGACTGT
>NC_051404.1:33534464-33534597 GCF_015228065.2 Penaeus monodon
AAAAATGTTTTAAGAATGTGTCGCTAATTTTACTTTTCTGATCTTGTGTCAGTGGAAAGTCTAAAATCAGAAAATAAATTTGCACAGTTTGCAGAACAGGAATACTGCTGACTGTGGATGTAAAAATAAACCA
>NC_051404.1:33534843-33534974 GCF_015228065.2 Penaeus monodon
TCTTAACAGGGAACAAGGCACTAGCCATTTATATATAAAAAAGTATAGTGCTTCAAAACCTGCAATTTTTGGAAAGACCGCTTTCAACGTGGCCATTAAACTATCGCAAAACTTTCATTTTCGCTTCTTTC
>NC_051404.1:33535106-33535310 GCF_015228065.2 Penaeus monodon
GCTGAATATTCTAAATAACATCTTTCTTATGAATATTCTAAATAACATCTTTCTTATCCACTTCTCTTCTCTTTTTCTCTGCTGAAAATGGCAACTCGATTCTTTCTTATTCTCTTTTCTTCTCGCTCTTCTCTCATTTTCCTCGCATATTTCTCCTCTGCTGAAAATGGCAACTCGATTCTTTCTTATTCTCCCCATTTCTTG
>NC_051404.1:33536570-33536952 GCF_015228065.2 Penaeus monodon
TCACTATGCCGGACAACAGGAGGTCACATAATAATAATCCAGTGATACCTCTCTCAGCGTAGATGAATTTTTGACACTTAACATATCATCTTGCATCGATATAAACTAGTGTTTAAACGCGATACTACCACCGTTGCTGTACTATAGTTGATATCTATAGTTGATTTTAAGCAAAACGGCACCAATGATTTTAAGCAAAACGGCACCAATTCAATGTAGTTGCCTAAAACAATAATGGATGTTATTTTCCTTAATACATGAAATGAATACTCTAAAATTTCATTTATCGTAGTATTAATCTCATTTGCATTTACATTTTTTTTCCGAGAGAAAGACCAGCTGCTTTTTAATTGTTACATGGTCTACCTGTTTTTTTATTTTT
>NC_051404.1:33536992-33537243 GCF_015228065.2 Penaeus monodon
TTCTTGCTTTTTTCTGACTTAGCCTAGTCCTTCCGTCAATGAGTAGAGACAGGTGCATTTGGACTTTCCTCTCCTTGGCCCCGCGGCCCACACACGGCAGGTAAACAATTAAAGGAGCTGTCATGAAGTGTTGGCTACCATGTGGTCTGGATTTGGGACACTGGGAATGCACTGTTCGATTTTTGTATCCCTCTCCTCTCTCCGTGTCCAGAAATGGGCCCACGACGGGTTTTCCTAGAGACCCCCCCCCC
>NC_051404.1:33537323-33538180 GCF_015228065.2 Penaeus monodon
GATTTTTTAATTCTATTTCTAAGAATATCAAGTTCATTACACAAACAATACAAAGAGGAGGCTCATTTCGTGAATCTAATACTCATCATCTATGTATAAACAAACATTAAATAATTAAATTGACAAAAAAAATATTTATATTTAAAATCTAGGTACAGATTTTCCCTTCCATCCAACATAAGGCATGACACGCAGGCTGATTTGCGTTTAGCGATTAGACATTAGAGATTAGCGATTAGAGATTAGCGATAAGAGATTAAAGATTAGCGAATAGGGATTAGAGATTAGCGATTAGAGATTAGCGATTAGAATTAGAGATTAGCGATTAGAGATTAGCGATTAGAGATTAGCGAATAGAGATTAGAGATTAGCGATTAGAGATTAGCGATTAGAAATTAGTGAATAGCGATTAGAGATTAGCAATAAGAGATTAGCGATAAGAGATTAGCCATTAGATATAAGCGAATAGCGATTAGAGATTAGCGATTTGAGATTAGCATTTAGAGATTGGCGATTAGAGATTGGCGATTAGAAATTAGCGTTTAGAGATTATAAATTAGTGATTAGAGATTAGCTATTGGAGATAGGCTATTAGAGATTAGCGATTAGAGATTAGTGATTAGAAATTAGCAATTAGAGATTAGCGATAATAGATTAACGACTAGCGATTAGAGATTAGAGATTAGAGATTAAGGACTAGCGATTAGAGACAAGTGATTAGAAATTAGCGATTAGATTAGATTAACTATTAGAGATTACAAACTATCAATTAGAGATTGGAGAATAGAGATTAGGGAAGCTGTTGTTGTTGAGGGCAAACCTCTTGCATATATACAGACATATATTCTGTATATGCA
>NC_051404.1:33538424-33538695 GCF_015228065.2 Penaeus monodon
CAGGTCTGTATCTCACTATTTATTTATCTATAAGCACGCCCCCCCCGCACACACACGCAGAAATAGTCACAATTATACATATGTCTTATAATTTGTTTCGGTCTGACATCAATTAAGCAGAAAATATTCACAAAGTTAAGGCATGCTGTTGAGGCTTCAGCATATTCTTGTCCTTTAAAGAACTTTTTAACAGCCGCAGTTGCAAGGTTGCATAATCTACGAATCCCTTTAATCCATAAAATGTCTGGGCTTAATTGCTGTCCGTTTTCAA
>NC_051404.1:33538741-33538831 GCF_015228065.2 Penaeus monodon
CTCTCATGTTTGTCTCTGGCTGTTTTTCATATTTCCTTTGTCACCAGTTCCCTCCTTCTCTCTTCCTCGCTTTCTCCCTCTTACCCCACC
>NC_051404.1:33538921-33539657 GCF_015228065.2 Penaeus monodon
CCCCTCCTCGTTCTCCCACTCCCTCAGTCTCTCTCTCCCACCCACTCACACTCTCCCTCCCCCCCTCCCTCTAGTTCTCCCCCACCCACTCACACTCTCTCCTCCCCCCTCCCTCACTCTCCCCCACCCACTCACACTCTCCTCCCACCCCTCTTCTCTCCCACCCCACCCACACACTCTCCCTCCCCCCCTCCCTCTAGTCTCCCCCACCCACTCACACTCTCCCTCCCCCTCCCTCTATCTCTCCCCCACCCACTCACACTCTCTCTCACCCACCCACACTCTCCCTCCCCCCCTCCCTCTTCTCTCCCCACCCACCACACTCTCCCTCCCCCCCTCCCTCTATCTCTCCCCCCCACTCACACTCTCCCTCCCCCCCTCCCTCTATCTCTCCCCCACCCACTCACACTCTCCCTCCCCCCCTCCCTCTAGTTCTCCCCACCCACCCACTCCCCTCCCTCTCAGTTCTCCCCACCCACCACACTCTCCCTCCCGCCATCCCTCTAGTTCTTCCCCACCCACTCACACTCTCTCTCCCCCACCCACTCACACTGTCTCTCCCGCACACACATTTTCTCTCTCTCATGAACCGGAGAAGAGCACCGGCGCCCCCATTATCCGTTTCACGCCCCACGCCCGTTTCACACGATTTTCTGCTTTATGTCAGCTTTTCTCCGCCTCTGTCTACATCTCCCGGTCTTTGCATTCTCTGCCGTGTTGCTCCTGATTTTTCTTT
>NC_051404.1:33539727-33540691 GCF_015228065.2 Penaeus monodon
ATTCGGTGCTATTGTCTTTGGTTTCTTCCTTTTTCTTCTTCTCGCATTTTGTCTTCCTTTTTTTCAAATTTCATTTTTGTTGCCCCTTTCTGTAAGCTCGTGTCTGACTTGCGTATCGTCTTTCTCGTCTTTTATCTCTCTTTTTCCTGTATCATTTTCCCTCTCCCATTATTCCTCTTCATTTTTAAAGTCTCTCTTCCCTCCCTCTTTTTATACGCCCTTTAGTATTTCCATTCTTCATTCTCGTCTCTCTGTGTCTCCGTTCTCCTCCTTTACTTCTCCCTTCCTGCCTCTTCTTCGCCTTTTCCTCCTCTCCCTCTCCCTTCTTTCTCTTAGCCCTCTGCTTCATCTACCTCTTGGTAATTTCAGCTTCTCTCCCCCATTTCTTCTTCCTCTGATTCGTTTCTCTGGCCTTCTCCTTCTTCTTTATCCTCCTCCTCCTCCTCCTCTTTTTCTTGCCTATCCTGATTCCTGTTCATCTAGTTAGTATTAGTGATTGTTCTTTTCTCTTTTCCTTATTTGTCTTTCTCCTTCTCCTCCCCTCTTTGTTCTTTGTCTCTCCTTCTTCCTCTTCCTCAAGTTCTGAATCTGCGTCTCTATGTTCTTTTCCTCCTCCTTCTTTTCCGTCCACTTATTCCTCTTTTTCTGATTAATTTCATTGAGTTTTTCTTTTTCTGCCTCTCTTCCTTATTCTCAGAGTGTTCCTGTCTCTGTTTTTCCTGTCTCCTCCTTTTCCTTCTTCTTTACCTTCGCCTTCTTCCTCATCATTTTTTCGTCTCCGAAGAGCGTGGTCTGTGCTATGTCTCTCTTCTTCTCTCTCCTCCCTCTTCTTCATTTTCTTTGTTTTCTCCTGCTTCATATTTCTCTTCCTTCTCCCTCTTTTTCTTTTACTCCCTTTTCTATCCTTTCTAGTTCGTTTCAGTGAATGTCACTCTTTCTGCCTCTCTTCCACCCTCCTTCCTCT
>NC_051404.1:33540769-33542029 GCF_015228065.2 Penaeus monodon
AGTTTATGGGTGTTACTTTCTCTCCTTTTGATCCTCCATTTCCTCTTTTCCATATCCCCTTCTTCCTTCTCCTTCTCCTTAGTGTATGGGTGTTGCTTTCTCTTTCCTTCTTCTTTGCCTCCCCCATCCTCATCTATTTCCTCTCCTCCTTCGTTTCCCTGAGTGAGTGTCCCTTTTCTCTCCCTTTCTCGCGCATTCGTCTTTTCTGAGGCCATTTCATGATCACCTTATCAGCTGTCGAACTTACTTGACTATCCTCGACTGGATTCGCTTTATCTCCCGCCCTCTACATCTCGTGGCACTTTTCTAGTGGCCATTCCTTCTCCTCTTTTCATTTTCTCTCTCCACTTTTCATCCACGGTCTCCACTGGCTCTTCTTTCCTTTCTCCTCTTCTTCACTATCTCCTTTTTTATATCCTCTTCCTCCTCTCCTCCTCCTCCTCCTCTATCGGTCCCCTTTCATCCTCACCCTCCTATCCCTTTTTCTCCTTTCCCTTCTTTTTCTCTTCCTTGCGTACATCTTCTTCCTCGTGTCCATCCTCATCCTCCATTGCTTCCACATCCTTCTCCTCTTCATCTCTTTATCATCCCTTCTCTTCTTTTTTCTTTACATCCTACTTCGTCTCTACTCCACCTCCATCCTCCATTTTCTCCTCTCTGTCCTCCTCTTCCTCACTTCTTCCTCTTCTTTATTTACATTCTCTCCCCCCCCCTTCCCCCCTTCTCTCCATCCTCAATCCTCCATCTTATCCCCTTCTTCTTCCCCTCTTCGTCCACGTCTCCCTCTCTTCTTCCTCTTCCTTCTTCATCGCCAATACTCCGTCGCTTCCCATTCTTCTGATCCCCTGGATACCTGCCTCATATTTTGGATTTTCTTTTACCCTCCTTTTGTTTTTGTTTATCCCTCCCCCCTCTCTGACCTTATTATTTTTTTTTCCCCCTGCGTGTTTCCTCCTTCCAAATAAACTCTCTAGGACTAAGTGACACTAAGGCGAAAAAATCGGTGTTTTATTAGTACTATTTGGCCTGTCAACTTCAGAGGATTTATGGATATACTCGTGTTTTTCTTCATTGTCTGTTTCTGTGACAAAACTCTTGATCTCTTTTCCTTTAGAGCAAACGTCGGCTGTTAAGTTTTACGGTTTCTCTTGTGGAGAGCTCGCCAAATTGCCATTAAAGCGAGCCACACTGAATTCTCATGAAACGGGTAAAATTCAGTAATCTATAAATAAGTTTACAAGTCATATTTGCTTTTACCTG